>NC_072860.1:25866206-26190706 GCF_028858705.1 Grus americana
GTTATGATTCTTTTATCGGAGGGGCTTTTGTAGCTGAATTTTATCTGCAGCAATGCCTACAGAACAGGTATTGCCATGTTTTTTCCACTGGAAAGTCCTCCCTGCCTCCACCTCACTCTCCAGACTGCACAGTTGCTTGAATTCAGACATTTATCCTGCATTTCCTTGGAGCAAGTGATAAGTAGACCCATCTGTAAGTATCTGTACCGTGTTTTTCCATTCCAGCTGAGAGCTGGCTGAAGGTCAAAGCATAAATTACATTTACTACAACACATTTTGATGGGCTGAATCAATACCCATGATCAAGTACACTGTGCCGGCTCCCAACAAGGACAGATCTCCACTTCTGTCATGAATTCCTTCCGTTCTTTAAATCATAGCTATCTCCATTATTCCACTGTCAAAATAACCCTGTTTTCTGACAATACAGCAAAACACATTCTGCAAGAGATGACATTCCTGTCCGAACTCGGTTTAATAAATTCCCTCGGGACTTTTCCACAAAGGTAACAGCAAATAAAAGGATAGAAATCTATAGTAAAGTTATCAAATTCAAATATCAAAAAAGTGTCATAGCTCTGCTGGAGAATTAGAAGGGACCTAATTTCCCCACATTGCTGCTGCTTTGTTAAAATGCGCCACTACACGCAGAGTCTTCTTGGGATGGAATCTCAACGCTACGTACGCTGCTCTGGATACAGATGTGGTTAAAACAAGATGCAACACAACCGCAAGCATCCATGTACTCGTAGGATACACCATTTGAAATAATCAGACCTCAATGCACTTATTTTTCCAACACAGCACACAGTTTTAGGTTTCCCTGGTACTTCAACCTCTCCGCCATCCATCTGGAGTGGTGTTTGAGTTGTTTGCTTTTCAGGTCGTTCTTGGGGGGAAATCACTCAGTGTCAAAAGTTTTAAATCACATCTCTGGACTGCAGTTTCCATTTACCATTGGCTGTGGGAGAAATGCTCCAGGGACTGGTAGGAGACTGTTTAAAATGACTCAAACCCAGTTCATTCCAAGCAAAACACCATTTATTCAAACATACAAAAAGCCCAACCACCAAAACCACCAACAAGAAAAACGCTTCCACCTCACACAAACCACCCCAAAAACCAAACCACCCACCCCCATCACCAAAGAGTGCTTGCAAGAATACCAAGAATTACTAAATTTAAACATCTTTGAAAAATTTGGCCAAGTTCTGTTCAGTCCAACTACCACTGGAGGAGGAAAAAGAGATTTGAGATTCCCTCTTGCAGTAATGCCTTAATTTTTCCTCTTTTTTCTCCCCAATAGCCTCTCCATTCAATTAGGCAGATGACCCCAAGTGTACAGAATATTTCTGAAGAACAAGCACTTAAGGCATTTAAGCACACATGTATAGTCCTGGACCGCATTTAAGTGTTTTCCTGAAAGTGTACATCATTTCAAGATTGCTTCCAGCAGCTATGAATAATTAAACTGAAGTTGGACGTGTGATTAAAGATTATGATTAAAGATCTGGCACTTAATTTATCAACAGCAACTGGCTCCACAACTACCTGCACATACATGCTTGTTCTCCAAAGGCTTTCTGGTGATCCCAGCCAGCCCAGGGAGCTAAGGATATATAGTGTATATACTAGTGTGTAATTTATAGCCCCATAGTCTTTCCTGGCAAGGTACCAATTTGTCCAAGAGCTCAAAGAAGGGACTTTGGGTCACGACCAGAGCTACCACAAGCCCAAAACGCTTAACACATTGGGAAAGAGGGGAGGGGAGGGAAGGGCAGACATCTCATACCATACTTCAGATCTTGGCCTGGGATACGACAAGGCCACCGCCATCACTGAAATACAGACCAAGGACAAATTGTCTTTCTTCAAGTCAGTAAAGTACATTGGCTAGCTGCTTAGGAATCAGTCTTGACGACACAACTTCCAACACCAGGACATGCAGATGAAGAAAGTTTAAGAGTAAAGCCAGAAAATTATTAGTAATACCGAGAGTTTCCCTACACAATAATTTTCAACTGTTATTACAAATGCAATGGAAGTCAGAAAAATAACACCAAATCAATTGGAAACTAGAGTTCAGGGAAGGTCAATTCATGACTTGGGTGCAGTTCCAGAAAAGCCATTTTCAACCAATTAACTCCAGGTATCCCCAAAGATGT
Source organism: Grus americana (assembly GCF_028858705.1). Taxonomy (NCBI): domain Eukaryota; kingdom Metazoa; phylum Chordata; class Aves; order Gruiformes; family Gruidae; genus Grus; species Grus americana. Next base: position 25,868,372 of record NC_072860.1, read on the forward strand.
GAAGTCATTCTTTCGAGGACTGTACAGTGGTGTGGGTTATATTGCAGAGACAGACACTGAAAATGACTCTTGATGATCACACCACCACATCCTTGTTCCTCTGAGCAGGAAGAATTTGGCAAGGCAGAAAACAGCAAGGTAAGAGAGAATAAGGGAAACAAGGAGAGGAAGCACTTAAACATTAACCTTTATTCTTTGCTTAAAAACAATAATAAAAAGACATATAGATCTTTCCCCATCTGACATAACAAAAGCTCCCTACAGGTCCCTCCAGCAACCAACAGGATAGCTTTCAATTGCTGCAGAGATTTTAGAGTCAGGAAAGGCTCTGGGGAAGTTGGTTTCCTTTACCTGTTAGAGGTACAGCTTCATGGGACAGCCTTTGTGCTGCACGCCAAAGGGACGTTACAGCATCCCTTGTCACTGGGTTTGTTAACTAACCAGAGCTACACAGCTTGCTAAGTTTTGGTTGCCTTGAGGTTGCATTACATAGCTATCCTCTACCCTGGATAAGCATCTAATCTCCTAGCGTAGATCAGCATGGCAACAAACGTAACATGTTTCAATTTTTAAGATGTTTAGTGCTTTTCAGTAGAGCAAGTTGAGGATTTCCTACTCAATAGGCTGGCATTAGCAAAACAAATCCTACATTTTTATCAAAAATACATGATGAAAAATACAGCGTTGTTTTCTAGTTGTTTGGCATTGTATTGGTCCCATGCAGGACAGACAAACCACAACCAGACTGCTGAACAGGGTAACCCCACTGGACCCCACCAAACATAAGCACAACCCACCCTGCACCTTCGGGTCACTGTGGTACACCTGAGCAGCAGGAGCAAACCCCAGCACTTCAAAATGGTCTCCCAACCCCTTCTCAGACGAAAATAAAGGTCTACACTGAATGACTGCAACACTTCAGACTCCTTAGTGATGTATTAATTTTGATGCATTAATTCATGGAGTTCACGGTATCTCAGAGATCTTGATAAGAGTTGCCCACTGATAAGTGTTTTACAGTGCTCTGTTTTGCAGCAGCTTTTTATTTAAAAAACCCACAATGTCAAACTTGTGTAGCTTGTGGAGCATACATTACTGTTGCCCTAGGGCTGCAGTAACCTTGCACACTTTTCCCACTGAACACATTTCAAAAATAGGGTTTTTTTTACCTTAAGAATCCATATTTTATATCCCACAGAGAGGAAAGCCCCAGGGCTCACCTCTCAGGTGTTTAACTATATCAAAGCAAGGTCCACTGGTACAGGAAGGCCAAAGCACTTAATAATTCACAACTTGCATTACGAAACAAAAGCAGTTTCTAAAAATCCTCCCCAAATACAATACCTGCCTCTTAGAGAAGTGAAAAGAACAGCTTTAAAAATAAAGAATCAGCTGTGAGATCTTGCAATTAACCCAAAGAGGACCCCAACACCACCATGTTTTGGGTTAATACAATTTAGTTCTAGAAATATGGTGGCTCTGCAGCCAGGCAGATGCACTGCAGGAGGGCTCGGGTTAGCGGAGAGGAAAAAAGTCTGTAAGGACCGTGTTGACTTAAGAACTGAAACTATGTAAGAAAAGTCTGGCTCAAACCCATCTAATAAGGATCTGTTTGCTTCCACTTTCCTGGAGATGTATGTGCATCTTGCAAAGATTAACTGGAGTTAAATAGTTAAATTCCCTGCGGTGATCAAGCATGCCAAGAAACATGAATAGTCAAACTATCTTGTCATAAAAAGCCGTCCATATTTTCACTTGAATTATGGTAGCTGTGAAGACTTATTCTGTTAAACGTCTCTTCATGGTTTGCCACTCCTTTCAGCAAAGAGACACACACGTGCAATTTCTTAGAGATTTTTGTGGCTGTTAAAATTGTTTAGGCTGAAGCAGGTATTTTCTAATCGTTTCACAATTAAGATGAATATTTGTCCCAGTGTATAAATATCCCGCTTATCTTCAACCCAAATGATTATGCTTGACCACCACAGTAATACCTGATCTTCCAGCCATACAGCAGAGATGGGCTCATCCTGTAACTAAAGAGAAATGCGTCCACCCATCCATCTCCCAGGACATTTGCCTCCAGCATGGCATAAGCAAGGTGTACCTCCTGCCCCCCACACCAGTCTGCTGGACATGGGGACCTTATGCCATCCATGGGGCAATATTTGTTGAAGAAGTGAGAATCTCGAGGATCTACAGCCCTGCAGGATTTTAACATCCAGGAGAAACAAGTATGTGCATGAGACAGTCTGATGTCTGAGATTTAAAACCAAACCCACCCACTGGTAGGTAGCATTAGAGATGAACGTCCCATCGCTGTCTCTCAGCAGCACATATATACCAGGTCACTGCTAACAAAGTTCACCACAGACCCCTGATGGACCACAAAGCCAGCATACTTCGCTTTCATCAATAGTGGCATTGAACTAAGGAATCACCAGGTACAGACATGATGCTGATCACTGTAGCATCTGCTTCGGGGCATGGACTGTGTTGTCTCAGCACCCAGAGCCCTCATGTAATACCATGAAAGGAAAACCAACTGAAAAATGTATTTGACTTTTAAAAAGTTATTTTTATTTTTAAAAGATGTAGACACGAACAAATACCATTACACACATGCTGTGCAGCTCCCTTTATCTTTCTCCAGTTAAAGCAAGAAATAGAGCATACTGTGCCCCAAGTTACAGAGCTTAAGGGATGCATTTGGACTGCATGGAAACTGCAAGGAAAATAAGCACTGGCATCCAAAGATACCCAATCAAGCTGTAAAATCCTGCAGTTCAAAATTTAAGGATTGTTATTTGGACAGGCTGTGGGCATAGGACTATTTAAACCATCCATGCTCTCCACCGCTCCCACCAACTCGTGGTTCAGCATCTCCGCCCAGGTCCAGGGACCCAAGGGATGCCCTGAAGAGCTGGGGAAACAACACCCACCTGCCCCAGCTCCCAAACCACTTATTCACCCCACGAACCAGCACACGCACTGAGGGACTGGGAAGGCATCTGTGGAAGCAAACAGCATCCACACTACAAACAATTATTGCAGCACGAACTAAATTATTAATTACAAGATATAGTGGCCTATCCTAATTACATAAGACCAGGGAACTGAAATTTGAACCTACACCCAAAAGCCTGTCAGGCTCCCTTTCTGACACTCGCCGCCACCTATCTTCATCTTTTCTTACCTTCATTCTCTTATCTATAAAACAGGGGTAAAAAGATATCATTGCCTTGAGGTCCCTATATATGAGCTGCTGTATCAGAGCGGGGTATTATACTGAGAGTTATTTAATAAAACGTAATAGGACCTAACCCATTTCTTAAGGAAGATTTCAGCCCACCTAGGATTTTAAAAGAAGTAATCCCAGATAAATCTCATCTTTTCTCTATTTCTGTAACATGATGTTTTTCACCCATTTTTTTCCGCCGTGAAAGCTCTCAAGCAAATTCCACCCTTCCCCTCTTTTTTCCTAAAGTATAATGTCAGTTGTCTTTCAGCATTCAGAAACCAGTCTGATCTCCTGGGCTTTATGTGCCAGAATTTGGAGATAAATGCTTCTACCTCGCCCCCAGGAATTTCAGCTGTTTGTCTTTGGGGTTTACAGGGATGAGTGACTGAAAGAAATAATACATTTTTCTTTCCAGCTTTGCATTGTATGCTTGTATAAAAAGATTCTAATATAAAAATGGCATTGATAGCAGCAATACTTCTCAATAAAAGAGCTGCTCACAGGAACTATATACCTGATGATACAGCTTCAAATAAGGACATAAGTTATGCTATATTACTTCATTTGATTCTTTGGGGAACATTTAAGTTTAGAGCAAAGCACAGTATAGGTTTCTGCTACTGAGAAATAATGTCATTAATTGCAACCTGCAGCACATTCACTCAAATAAATGAACTTCACTATAAACTACCTTAGTAAAAATATACCACACCCCATCGTCTCACACAGGTCCAGCCTGGGATTACTGCAAGAACTTATTGCTCCTATCAGAAAGGCTATAAAGAAGCAGATGCTAGAATTAAATTTTGGATGTTATACACAGTTTTTGCTAAGATTACAGGGAGCTTCTTCCTCTTCCAGCAGGGCCCTTTCAGCCCCATTCTATTACCACATACCTTCCATGTGAGTTGATGTTAAGCAGATGGAGATTTAAAGCAGCTAAAGGTATTTGGGCAAGTTTTTCACCTGCTTTTCCAACTCCAGACCCCGTTGACTGCTCATTCAAGTAAAAACTATTTCACTTCTGCCTCCTTCCCCACCCACCTCCCATCTCACACCATTTGCTTCAACAATTGTTGGATGAAGGTCTGTTCTTAGGCTGGAAATTGAGAAATAACACACAGTATTAACACACATTTCTCCTAGAGACAGGACTACTGTAAATATCCAGGATGTTTGAAATATGAAGCTAAACAGCATAGGTGGTGACGGCATTGATAATACATCTGCTCAATTAATTTCTTGGTTTCATACACACATTAAATTTTGTGCTGGTTTTCCTCCCTCATGTTAGTCTCTAAGTTAAAATAACCACTTTTTCCTTTTATTCTTCCTTTTTAGTAAATGCATCTTTTCCATGAGAAGTGTTTGTCTGCATTTCAGACCTAAGAGAGAACCACTGCCTGATCTTCCACCTTACATCCCATTTAGACTTTTTCATACCAAAACCTGATCTACTGAAATATTTTACAATTGCAGTGGTCCCACTTTACGAAGATAACTATTCAGTCTTTGAGAATGAGCTGTGACAAGTGATAAAGGCATGAGCCTCCTGACCTTGCGATACGCATCCTTATGGATGGGTCTAGCACCTCAAAACTAGTATCTCCTGGATTTCTACCAGGACTGCCATTTATGGTCCATGCAAGGTCTACTACCACTATAACCCTATCACTGTTGTATCGTTAAACAGATATGTATTGCAATATACATTAAATAAGTTCTATTCTTATGGTCATGATAAACTACCCGAGTCCTTGCTGAAAGCAACACGCAGTATTTTTCCCACTCATTTCACCTGAGTATAGAACAGAAATGTATGGAAAAAACCAAATTCTTATTTTTTGGAAACTGCACATGGAAAGCCAAGGTACGGATGCACACAGAGAGCCTGCTTTTCTCTTGGAATACGCATCTTGCGGAGAAAGGCATAGAATAGGAAACTCAATTAAACTGTCTTTGTGTGTAATGACTATCTAATAACAGCATGCATCATCGCAGCAGCCATATTTATAGTGACACGCACCACTTCTGCTGAATATATTGGGAGTGAAAGTTTCTGTGTTTCCCAAAGCTCTGCTGAACAAATTAAAATTTTAATTAATATTCTTTTTCATTATTTCCTTCCTCTCCCCCCTCCCTAACCCCTCCCAGGATTATGGACCTGAAAGTAAAAGAGTACAGTACTGATTTCAGTGCATGCTATGAGCTGAATGCCAAACAAAAATAACTGGTTAGCACAGCAGCCAGACTCAGCACTGTCACATCATTGACCAGTTATCAAATTGGTGATTAAACCTGACCTCATTTGAGAGGTTTTATAACCAGAGGAAGCAATAGCTTGATTACCATATTGCATGTTAACATTTAAAAATCAACTGTGTAAGATTAAAGTAATAAAGTGATTGATTGCAGCTGAATGTTTCCAGTACACCCAGTTGAGCAGGCCTTTTGAATTGTCAAGAATATAACGACGTCTCTCCGTTCATTTATGGGATGCTCGTCTGGCTGCTGCAGGCCAGCAGCCCTGGTACAGGAGCAGCAGCAAGGGTACAAAGGAGTTGCCATGCCAACACACATGCTTTTTTTTTTTTATATAAAAACAAACTTACTGGATAAGAATAGAACTTGACCCTTGTTTAAAATTAAGTATTTAATTAAAAAGACAAGATTTTCTTAATGGTCTAAGGACATGTTTCCTTGGGTACAGAACCAGTGGAAGAGACAACTTGCAGGGTGACAGTATTTCAGTGCATGCACATGTAGATGTTCAATGACAGAACTAAAGTTAAAGCAAAGAGACCAATCTCTATTTCAACATTTTTTTTAAAATCTAGTTCATCACAATAACAGCTCTAAAATAGCTTATAAAGATGATCAAAACATGATAAAATTAAAGGTGAAACAGGAAAAGAAACAAAAGTCCTAGTTCTTTCCAGGATAAATAGACCTCAGGTGGACAGTCTGTATGCATACAATAGATTGGCTTGTTACTTTGTCTGATGAGGTGATCTTATTAAAAAAATCCAATGATAAATTCACAGTTGACATGTTTGAACACATGCATTATTTTAATATTTTTTCCTTTAAAAACTCCCCCAATCAAAGCCTATAAGATTACTAGGAACCCGGCTGCTGGGGCAGACAGGAGAGTTAGCTCTCAGATTCCTCCTGCAGAAACTGTTTGTTCCCCTGTAAGCGCAGGGTGATTTGAAGGTATTCACTCAGCAGTCTCTTAAGAGAGTTTGCTGGGGTTTCCTTGTCAGTTTGCACTTCTACAAAAGCTACACTCCCCTATTTTTTAGGGAATTTTGATTAACTAGCTATCTTAAAAGTCATGCTTCAGAGGAGCATCATGTTTATACAAAGAGGTTTGATTTTAGTTCTTTATATTGGAAACTGGATTTTGTTGCATTTAAGTTAATCTGGGGCTTTGCTTCTTCCTTTATTAACTGCAGTGCTAGTGTTTTCTTCAAAGGGTGATAAAACTATCGAAGCCTGTTAGAAGTCCCGCTGATACTGCGGCCATATTTTTCAAAGATTTTGTTGATCTGACTGCCTACAACGCAGACAATATGCAATGCCTTTTCAGAGCTCCTAACGGCATCTGAAATAGAGTATATCATGCTGTTTTCATGACAAGTATGCACAGAAACAGTCAAAACTCAAAAGTCTTCTGTAGTCAGTTGATCTTCCCATGATATTTAAGTTTAGGATTGTCATTAAATTGCCAAAAATGTATCCAGTAGAGGGAAGATATAAAATATTGATGAAATAAGGCCTCCATCAAAGATTTATCTTTGCCTTTGAATCACATTAGAGGAATCGCAGACATTTGACAAAACTGGGATTTGTCACATTCCTTGGAATAACGGACCAACTCCTTTATCGCCTTTAAGCCGAAGAGACTCAAGTATCACAAATCAATCTCCTCAATTCAAAGGAACAACATTCACTGGTACACAGATCAATACTCCTTTCATTACCCAACTTGCTCATCTTGAAGGCAATTAGCCAAGATCTTCACGGCTGCCCTACCACAGCATCCCAATTAGGGGACACCAAACGCAGTTGTCTCTTGCTCTTGGAGGGGTTTGAATCGAAAACTCAAGAAGCAGTATCAGTGAGGGTGCAATATTTCATTAAATACAGGTGGGAAGAGTACTGTGGATAACATTAAAGCCGTTAGAGATGACTCTTTGATAGCCTTTATATACCAGACATAAGCGATGAGGTCCTGGCTCACTGAAATTCCTGTTACTCTCATTGCATCGGTGTTATACTCTGGCTCCCTGCAGAAGATCCCAGCATGACTATACCATGGTTAGTAATAAACGGAATATTAAGCAAGATTTTGCACTTGTGAAGAGTGTGGGTTGGGGGCATGAGGAAACCTTGATTTGTCTGGGGCTGCAGATTTCCACCCCCTCCCCCCCCCTTTCTTTTTTTCCTCTTTTCTTTCTTCCCAGTGACAGAAACCACTGTCTGGTGCAGCAGCCCTAAGGACAAGTTAACGCTACTTTTATCGCCAGCGCTGCTCCCACGCGCGGCAGCAGCAAAGCCCGGGCACGCAAGGAGATGGGGCTTGGTTAGCAGCACTCCCAAAAGAGTCAGCGAGAACATCTGCTCGAGTTTAAGGGCTCACAACCCTGGTAGGAAATTTTTTTTCAAGTAAGTGTTGAACAAGCAGCAACCCCCCCTTGCCTTGAAATAAGGCAGGGCAGGTCTGGGCTGGTCACTGGGGGCACAGAGGGGGAGCTTGGCTGCTGCCAGTGGAAACTCCCCAGGCACTTGGTTTTGTTTCTGCTTGTAAATTTAATCCTAAATCCGTGCATAAACTGCCACCAATGCCCCTCTACTGTGGTGCAGGGAACACATTTGATGACAACCATTTGGGATATTGAACAAAAAATTGAATTTTGCTGTTCTTTGATAGCTATTGCGTACCTGTAGCTCTGCATTAAAAATAAATAATAATTACTAAAAAAAAAAAAATCACAGCATTCTTTTATGCTTTAACAGCAAACAGCCACTGCTGCCTGTGTCACATACCCCAACGAGAGCTGTCGGGCTGACGCCTGTCATCTGTGCCCGTTCCCTGCTATCTGCCCATTCAGTATGTGCCACAGACGTGTCCTCAGAGTTAATTGTCTGCTCAGCTTTTGTCCCTTTCACCCAGGTTTTCTCCAAGTGAACTGTCTGTCATTGCTCAGTTACTCCTGCGTCTCCACAAATTAACTCACTGCTTGGCACGGTTCAGCATCTCCAAGCTCCAGCCAAGGCAGAAGCACATTCCTACACACAGCGTGCCATCTAGTGATGGAAGAAGTGTGAGCACAGTCTCACATCCCTCTGAAACATTTCCAGATTTATTTCAGCTTTCCTTTTCACAAATAAGTCCACAGGAAACATTCAGGGGTCCAAAAAAAATATTTAGTCATTTGAGTTTTTTCGGGGTTTTGTTTGCTGGGTTTTGGGTTTTTTTTCCACATATTGACTCTATAAATAAAAGCAAGCACACCAAGGACATGCAGCATCTCCTCCAGAAAAAAGTACTGTGGTTATTAAAAATGGATGGCAAAACCATAAATGCACGCAGAGGAAAAAAAAAGCTAAACCAGAACTAACCTCACAACAATTATTTTCTTGTATATCACCCTAATGAAATTTAATGACAAAACATAACAAAACACTGGAGGCCACCCTCAGGTTTTGTACTTCACATGCAACACGACACAGCCAGCACATCGGCAGCAACTGCACTCCTGAAGAGTGGTGGGAGATGAAGTAAGTGGGAAAACAAGTCTCCTAGAGGACACCAAAATGGTGTGCATATATACACATACGCATTTTAGTTCTCATATGGTTGAGAATTCCCCTAAGCCATATATAGTAGTCAGCATTTTCCATTTTTTGCAGAAAATTGCTCCCAGAAGGATAAATGGGTCTCTCTCACACGCATAAATGGTTACAGCACAGCAGAGAGAACCTCCTGCACCACTGAGCCCAGCACCAAAACAGCAACTGAGGGCAGCAGGTTTAGGCTGAAACCCTTAACACAAGTGCACAGGCACTCATTTTTACTATTCTTAACAGTTTTGTCTGGATCCCCCTCCCAAGTTTTACATTTAAGCCAGACTTTCAACATTAATTTTTTCCTTTTTTTTTTTTTTCCAGTAAGAAATAATAAATTGAGTCTGACAAATTAATTATCAAAGGACACTTCATTAATCAGAGTACCTAGCAAACAGCTCTTCATTGTCTGAAGACACATGTGCCAAAACACTACTGAAAACAAATTCTGCTTATTTTTAACACCTTAAAGAACATCTAATGCATTGCCAAAGCTGAGACTTTTACCCAGGGTCTCTGTGTCAGGAAATGGGACAAATGCTTATTAACACAAAGAATAAAAAAAGCCATAAAAAACATTACCTTAATCAGTGCAAATACCTCAGTCAAGAACACCTCCTTTTCTGCCTTCTGCAAAAGCAAAAGCAAAACCCAAGCACCTCCTCCTACCCCCTCTTAAACCCTAGCCTAAACCTAAACCCACCCTAAACCCCCAGCTGGCCCTAACGACTGGCCCACCCCCTCTGGCCCTTAAAGCCACACCGGGATCATGCATGTCATCTCTTTGCTTCCACACTGATACCATTCTTACTACATTTTTGGAAACTTCAGCTGTGTCAAAACCCCCATTTATGCACCAAAACAATCTGGAGCAGCCCATGGCAGGGCCGCGGCACGGGCCCTGGAGGGACATGGAGGCAGCATCTTGGTTGATGCAACTCGTGCCTATTTTTGCACAATAATTCTGCATGAGATGATTCTCCTGCACTGGTTTTCATTTGTCATCGTCACCACATGAGGATATGGGGCGGCTCCAACCTTGGCACCATTGCTGACCCCTTCACAACCATGCCCATGCTGGTTCTGCAGGATCCCCTCTTCCCCAGCCCATTCCTGGGGGTTTGCACTCACCTTCATCAGTAACTGCTGAAGTGTCCCCAGATAACCCCCTGCATGGAGCTAGGTGCCCTCAGGAACCACTGATTTGTCCCACACTGACACCCAGACTCCCTTCAGAAGCTGTACTCGGGGTGAGGGAGCACCCCATGCTACATCCGTCCCTGCTACAGACCAAACCAGCTTTTGGCCAGGGTTAAAACCTGGCGGCAGAGGAAAGGGAGGTACGGGGCTGAGGCCATGACGGTGACCGCTACGGATTGAGAGCATTTCAGAAGATAAATGAGTTTGTCATTTCTACTGGGACTTCACCAAAATAGTCTTTCAGCTTGTCAGCGGAGAACAGCTGAAGGGAGATCAGCGTGCAAATATGAGCATTACAATAACCACAACAAAAATCTCCTTACAAAGCAATTTCCAAACTCTAAGTTCAGTGACTGAGGTTTCCAAACCCTGGGGACAGAAACTCGTATGATTTACTCTGTATGTTGCCTTGCCCAATAACTTCTCACGGCAACCAAAGGTGATTCATTTGAGGGACCGGGTTGTTCTTTCAGCAGAGTTTTCAGGTAGATTCCTTAGGTTTCTAAAGTTATGGGTTAGCTGCAAGGAAGGAGACACACACACACGCTTCTGAATTTTGCATCAAGAAGCTCTTGCCTGCGCTTCCAGGGCTGTGAGTTGGCCAAGATGAGGAGATCCCAGCAGGGTCTCACCATCCCAGCACAGCCAATCCAGCCTGTGGCTTAGCCACAAGCTTGGCATCAGGTGAGGACCATGAAGTACCTTACAGGATGAAAACTTATATCTTAGTCTTACATGAAATAGGATTTAATCTTCCTGTACAAGCTGGATTGCATAAAGCACCCTACAGGTTGCAAAATGGTTGAAGTCTTGCAGTCTTCAAGGCAGACATGATTTCAATCCTGTAACTCTTAATATTACATGAAACCAAAACAGATTTCCCTTGGTGTTTTAATCACAGCACATTTGCCTGTTCCAGATAATGTTGTGTGATAATGGCTGTGATAACACTGTGTTTATTCATATGAATGATCTGAAATTGTTCATGATTGCCAGGTGGCATTTGTTTAGCAGTTTTAAGTAGGAGACCAGATAAAATTCCACCAGAAATAAAGATAATACAATATTCTCAATCATTCTTCCAGGATATTGCACTGTGAATTTCAGAATCAAACGATGAGGATGATACCTCGATTTTATTATTTATAGTCATCATGGTGACTCAAAGACACTTTGTGAAATTTTGCACTGAGATCTGCACAGAAAATTGTACGTAAATATTTTGTGCCCATCCTTCTCCTCAAAGACGGTATGTCTGTCCCAGATTTAACGTAACTAAAATTCAGGTCATCCCAGTACCCAGGGCATCATCTGCCTTGTCCGTCAAGGACCAGATGGGAACCTTGAGAGTTAAGGCGCTGTTGTGAAGCGTTAAAAGCCAGCCCTCCAGCGACTGCAGGCGGGTGCCCTCCACGAACGGCGCGAGAGCTGCAGCTCTGCCCAGCACTGCCCAGCAGCCTCTACTGGGAACATCCCAAACGAAACCTTCAGCACGTCCCCAGCTGGGAACCTCAGAGGCCTCCATGAGGTTACTTCCACTAAGCTGAAGTTGGAAATTTCACAAAGTCTCATCCTATTTCTCCATAGTAATCTTTTCAGCATAAGGTGACGTTGTAAAATGGGGATGAATCATTACACTTTCTGACATTGAATGATGATCACCTAAAAACTTTCAAATGGTGTAGACAGAGAAATGGACAAATGTTTGTTGTACGACCTACAGATTCCCTGATCAATTTGCCAATCCCTAGCATATCAAACTTTTAGTATGCTCTAAAAATGAGGAACTGAGTGTGTGTCTGCATTTTAACCGGTGTTTTTCACCCCCTAGAGAACAATTATTTCAGTATTTGTTTGCTGACAGCAAAGCATTTCTTTAAACATGAACCCTCCAGAATTTAAAAGACTGGGCTGGAGTCATCCTTGTTTATATCACACAATACTTCTGCTCAAAAAACCCGCTTTTCAATCCAATGCCTGATCCAAACTTGCCCAAAAGTTGGAAGTTGGCAGTTATGGGGATGCTGACATGTTCATTAATGCTTCTAAGACTTTTCTCTAGTTTTACTTAGTTATTTCAAACCTAAAAGTTAGATTTCCCCATGACAAGATCTGATAGGATCATGACTATCTATTTTTAATGAAAACATAATATTAGATTTTATTGTAGGATATTTCAAGAACTCTAAAAAGAATGAACATGTATGTCCTATTACGTTTCATTACTGAACAAAGTATCTGGGGTCCCTTGGTACCACCGGATGCTGCCTGCTGTATGCACACACCGATTTAAGAAAGCTTTTTGGAGGAGAAGACTTCCCGGCACAGCACGGGATGTTGCAGGTGCTGCTGATCACACGAGGTACGTCCAAGTCGTGGGGCCGTTTTAAATTCTCATTGGAAATAGAGTCCAGTCTAGCTCTTAAAAGATCAGAGGCTTCATGGATAACGGTGGCAAAACGTAGTTATTAAAAAGCTGCATTGTTCTATAATTTCTATATGCTTTTAATAATTTACACTAAGAGGGGTTTTTAAACTATAATATTTTTATAGCCTATTCAGATTCAGATGCTATACTTATGCTTCTTCAAGTTTATATGCTTTTAAGCAAATTTCTCTATGAAACATTAATGTATGATCATGTAGCTGTTCTCCAGTCAGAATTAAAGTAAATTTTGATTTAATGTGATCTTCATCCTTCCCACCCGCTGCAATAACAACTGTTTTATTTGACGTGTTGGCTACCAGGACATATCTAAGGTGCTGAGATCACGTGTGAAAAAACCCAGATCAATAACGCTGCCAAACGCACATTCCCTTCTCCAGTTCTCCAGCAATTAATTCTATTTGGAGTGCTGAAAAATTCACTCTGCATCTTACTCTGTTTCGCTATCATCTATTCAACTGCTAACTCCTCTGTTTATTTGATAAAATATAATCTAGAGTGGTTTTTTGGTTTGTTTGGGTGTTTGTTACACGCCAATTCTTTTACATGTGGAGTAGCTTAACCACTTCACTTTTAATTTTCTTGATAATACCATCCAGTCCTTCTGAACTGCTGAAATTTTAGGGAAGAAATTACTTTCAGTCATTTGATGCCTCACCCTTTCAAGGAACTTTATTTTTTACTAATCATGTCTCATGGGCTATTACTTCGCCTGCTTTACACAACTGGCTTTAAGCAGACAATTAGCTGGTAGTAAAGCCTATGGCAATTAGAAATACCAGCCATCTGCAACGAGGTGACTGCTGACAACATAAGAATTTTTTAAAAAGTATCAGCCAAGGAGAGTTCGACATAATTTGGGACAACAGACTTTGTTTAGTGCTTTAATGAAGGTCTTTGTTTGGACAAGCTGGGTGAATGATGTCCAGTACATATTCTGTGTGTTACAAAGGAGAAATTCTTTGAAACCATCAACTTGTAACACCAGGTAGCCCCAAAACCACTTAGTGTTTGGATGAATCCACCAGAAGCATAAATAGAGAAGAAAATGCATCCTCTTTGTTAGAAGCAAAGATCAGTCTGCAAGACCAAAATCTATAAAAGGAAATTTTACCAACTATTTTTAAAGACAGCAGCTTCCTTACTTTTCAAACAAAAAGGGGGAAAAAAAAAAAAAAAAAAAAGGAAACCTGGACAACAAAGCCATGGGAAAGCGCATGCTGCTAATATACAGTTCCAAATGTACGATACATGGTAAAGCATTAATTACACTGAATTCCACTAACTGGTCTCATTGAAGAAATCCACCTTGATAAGACTAAAATAGCCTTACAGCAGTCTGAGATAAATGCCAACATGCACTTAAATCACTTCCCTTTTCCTAAACTGTTTTTCTTTTCTCTGCAGCTTCAAACAACAGAGGAGGGAGGAGTTGGAGAAGAAGGAAAAATCAAACAAGTAAAATTTCTCCCTTCTGAGAAACAATGTCTTTCAAAGTATCCCCCTTGCTTTTGTTCTAATTAGACCATAATTAGAATAGTCATTGTCATGGCAATAGATTTATTTTTATTGCTACCTGAAATTGTGCATGACATTTTTATTTTCTATGGATGCCTCTGGGGAGGATCGGAAAGGTGGAGGATTCAGCATAGGACAGTGTTTCCAGCTGCACCTTCCCATCCTTGGGGAGGAAAAAGAGGAAAAGTGGTGTCCCTCCAGAGCACAGGATGGAAAAGTAGTTCAGAGATGTGCCTTCTCTTGCCCCTCAGTGGACACCGGTGGGTTTGCTCTTTACTTGGAAAATGTTCAAAACTTGTGTGTCCAATGCCCTGAGCAGCCTGGTCCAACTTTGAAGTTAAATCTAACTTGGAAGCCAGCCCTGGCTTGAGCATAAGGTTTGGCCAGACATCCTCCAGAGGTCCCTTACAACTGAAGTTATTCTAGGTATCTAGGAGTAGTTCACAGTGTCATGGCATCGAAAGCTGGAGAGGGACTGCTTACAAGAGCATGGAGTGATAGGACAATGGATAATGGATTTAAACTGAAAGAGGGTAGATTTGGATTAGGTATAAGGAAGAAATTTTTTATGATGAGGGTGCTGAGGCCCTGGCACAGGTTGCCCAGAGAAGCTGTGGCTGCCCCTGGCTCCCTGGCAGGGTTCAAGGCCAGGTTGGATGGGGCTTTGGGCAACCTGGGCTAGTGGAGGGTGTCCCTGCCCATGGCAGGGGGTTGGAACTAGATGAGCTTTAAGGTCCCTTCCAACCCAAACCAGTCTGGGGTTCTATGATCAAGACTAGAACTGTTTTGTTAATGGGGTTTTTGTTGGTTTTACTGTGTGGGTTTGGGTTTTTTTTAAAAAAAATAGTATTACTATGACTATGATAATGAGATTGTTTAGCAGAATAAGGTAAAATCCATACTCCGACCCTTGTTCTCCCAAGTTTATGTTTTGATATAGCCCCAGCACTTCCAGGCGAGGGAAAAGTAGCAAGTCAAAGATTACCACAGTCATTATAACCTTTACACAAAAGCAGTATATCAAAATGTAAACTGTGCCTGTGCCAAGTAAATGTTAATGAGTAGTATCTGGAAAGGTTAAATATAAATACATATAATTACAGCTTGCTAGTGACAAGAAATTATTAGTTTCTTTCTTCCTCAGAAGGCATTGCTCCAAAATACTAAACTGAAATAAAAGTATATATCTAATCCTGCAATCACAATAGGACTTGGAGAGCTGCAATTATATCAATCAATCAGAAATAAGTTGAATATGTATCACTGCTAATGTCCTCAGTTAGTTCTATATTCTCCCCTTCCAGATCAATGTATAGAGATTAGTCAGAAAACTGCTCTGAAAACTGAAATTTAAAAACCGCATTGAGAAATCACTTCATTTATATTTTAAAAATATAAGCTCACAACTGTAGAAGAAAAAAACTACAAATCGAGCACAAAGAATAAATCTCTGTTTTCATTCATAAGCGGGACAGAAAAATGTGTTTGCTAAAGAAATTATTTAAATGCTCTATATTGGCCTTTGATTGGAGGGGGAAAATTAATTTCTTCCCCTGGAGGGAAAAAACTAATAAGCTACTAACTGCGCTAAAAACAGAGCCATTCCAAGCTGACATTTGCAATTAAAAAGAGAAAATATTTAATGGAAGCTTGTGAATACTTTGCAATGGCAAAATTGCTTTCAGCCTTTAGATAATTTCCCTTTTATTATAATTTGCTTAAACTACCAATGCCCAGTCTTTGTATAGCATGTAAAGTGAATACTGGTACTCTGTGAAATAGGGACGGGCTGTCCAAAGTAGAGTTTAAAGATGCTGCATGCCGGCTTACAGTGAGGATATGGTTTACCACCTCCTGAACTTTTTCAAAAGTAAATCTTGGGATTTTTGTTTGCAGTGCATGTAGATTGCACCCATTATGATTATCTCTCCATAAGCAACAGTTTAAATGGAAACCTAGGAATTACAGTAGTTTCAGCCCTGTACAGCTGCCACGTTGTTTTAAGATGTGAACTTCTCCTCTAGGTTACGATCCCAAAGATTATTTTTGCACTGCACATTTTTCCTCTCTGTTTAAAATGTGGTTATGCTTACCGAAAGGATATACTTTTTTTTTGGCATGTAGAGGTTCACAAGGGATAAGAGATAAATTTGAATTAAGCATATTGGAGATATCTGTGCAGTACTGGGTTGTCTGAATGTTTTATTAAGGTTATGGGGGGTTTTGGTAAAACACATAATTAATGAATTTTTACATTTCTACAGCTTCTACATTTGCTTCCTTACAGCCGTCCCATCAGCTTCAACTGATCACACGAGTGTATGAAGAGAACAAGGCATGAAAAGGGGGCAAAGTCCAGCCACTACAAATCTATTTAAATCTTGAGTAAATCTAAATGAGGAATGAAAAAAAGAATGCATTTCACAACCTCTGTGCACCAGAATGAGCTAGTTGACCAGAAATATGAAACCAGAAGAAATGAATCCTACTCTGCCTGTATGGCAGTGATGGATTTATGGGGTTTTTTCCCTAAAGTGGTAGCAAACACATGAAATCCCACCAATGCTCTTTCCTTTTTTTCCGCTCTTCTTCTTTTCTATTTTGGTAACACAGTAAATCTTTGTCAACCACCAGAACTACGTATGTTCTGATTAACTATCTAATGGTTTTAAGAGATGAAAACCATTAATTCTAATTACAGGGCCTTAAAGCAGGCACTAACTCTTACTTTAATTCTGATAGCATTGCCTTAATGAAACAAAGGTGGTTAAAACACAGTCCATCGCAGTGAGAGGGTGCAAGCCGCTCACGCTCACGGTGGTTGCAGTAACTACCCGCTTCTGCTGCTCTTCAGAGCTGGGTGCCCCTCGGGGACTCCCCAGTTCACGTTGGTGGCAGGGAGGGTGATGCGGCAGTTTGAAGAATAGAGAAAAGTCCAGAATAATGGAGGGGCTGTGAAAAAAATACTACAATCCTTTTATGAAGGAAAAGTAAGAAAGAAACACGTGTGGTTTATTGCCAGGGACTAAGGTGAGCAAAGTACTTGCTATGGCGTTGCCACGAAAGAGGCTCAGCCCTGCAGCAGGATGCCCAGGGATGCAGGGACAGCGGCGGGATGTGGGTTCAGTGGTGGGGAAGATGGCAGAGGTGCCCTGTCCCCTCTCGGCCACTCCCACACCAACGCTTCTCTACCTATACACGATAAAATAACCAGAATTTTAAAAAAAAAAATGTCAGGCCAGTAATAAAAGACCATTTCTATTTTGACCTTTCAGTAGCAGGTAACATATTTATAGTGAAATGAATCTTCATTTTGAGTGTAGCTGGGCAAGAAATAGATTTCTTGTGCTGATATTTGGGACCTTGCATGTTTTTCCTCCCCAATTAGGATTAAAAATAAAAATCTATCAATTTCTTGAAAAATTATAATCAATAAACAGACCTATACTACGTCTGGTAAAATATTTTCTTCCATTATCTTCAAAATTGATTCAGCATTGACCTTTCTGGGTTTTATCTTAATTGGTACGCAATAACCGAATTACAAAACAATGAAAAAAGTTGCTTCAAACTAAGATAACTAAAGTTTTCGTATAATACATACCAAAATAATCATTAAGATAAATTTTAATAATTTTCCAATACTACTTCTTTTTCTTAACCTGAACATTGGTTAAATTTTATCTTTATGTTATTTGTAAGCAATAGCCACAATTGTTATCCTGAGCCCAAGAGCAGACCAGGAACTGTTATACTTTTAAACAAGTACTCTGCTTTTTCCCACTAGACAAGAGCATCCATACGCACTTGATCGATCTTCATGCCAGCACGTCTATCGAGTGCATCTCCTGCCCAACAGCTGACAGATGCGCCGAGAGGGCTCCGAACCCCACGCAAATGCCAGACATGAGCTGTCTCTGATGCTCTGCCTTTCAGATCTACAACCCTAAGCCAAGCATCGGGTAAAGACCTCATTGGATCCTAAAATATGCACCATTTTCATGATAATTTATGAGTCAGATACTTAAAATGTTAACCAAGTTACTGCATTTATATAATTTCTATCTTGATTTTGCATTGTGCATAACACTAGCAGTAATTTGCAAGGTCACAATACATTCCTTTAAAATATTTCTTCTTCTAAAGCCTGTTTAAGTTTTCTGCTTTAAAACTGTAATTAAAGCTTTCAGGGAAATCCTTTCTCACTCTTTTTATATTCAAGCTCTCTTCTCGCTCCTCAGTTGCCTACACCATATCCCATGTGAAACCTGAAATACAGATTTGCCTCCTACACCTGCAGCACAGCAAATCTGGAAGACAATCCAACTTGTAAGTGTCCTGTGCCAACTCATGTGTCAAGTCAGTATTTTCGTGGTGTGCCCATGTTCCATACCAAGCTTTTCACGCTTTTTCGCTAATTTGATCAAATGAGTAACCTACAAATGTACATTGGAGACCTCGTTTGTGTGACAGTCACGAAGGTGCAATGAAAAGATGCTGGTAGAGACGGGGCTACCTGGGACTTGGCACACGGGAGAGCGATGAGATGGGAGCAGCAGGCAACGGGAGCTGTTGCTGCCTGATCTAATGTAGCTTTTGTAGAAAGAGACTCCTTTATTTGCAATAAGAATAGAATTATGGAAGGTGTGCCAATAGTACACGTGTGCAAGTTAGTTAGTATTTTTTATCAATGGTTTCTATCATTGTTATGAAGTTCTGTCTCTTAAGAGTAATAGGAAAAAAAGAAAATAATTTTTTTATGGGTTTTCTTTCTCAAAATGGGTTTGAAGATTGTGGAGTAGCTTCGGTTTTTTTTCTGGTTTCTGAAAATTTTCACTTCCTGAAGAATTCACTGCTGAGGATTAAAATCAGGCCATTTAATTATGCAGATTGAATAGTCCTATGGGGGTACCTGTCTCCTTTCTCTCCTCTTTGTTTTGGGCTTTGTCATTTGCTGTACCCATGTGCTGCACGGCATCCATTGCTGGCATTCCTCATGAAGCTGAGGATGCGTGGGACAATTTGCTAAGTCAGTAACATGCCATATTCACATGTGATCTAGTCCCTCTAAATCTAAAACCATTGCTCAGCTTTTCCTCCAAAACAAACATTTCCCTCTCCAAAAAAATAAGAATGTGAAAAACCACTACCTCCCCCCAGCCTGAAAGCCAGTGTAAAGGCAGTTATTTACTTCAGTTCTTACAAAGCATGTTTGTAAAAAATGGTGCCCTCCCCAACTGTTCTTTATATGGTCCTAGTAATTGAATTAAAGCAAAGTTCTCCGAAACAAATGAATTTAGTGTACCAGATAGCCATCTAGAATAGCATGTATTTTAGCTTCCTGTGTAGCAGCCAAGTTGATTTAAATCAACTAAAAGAAAGGTATGCTTTAATCGGGTCAGCTGACAGTTATTAGATCAAACCTGATTGAAATTCAGAAATTTAGTGAAAATAAATCTGCTATGAATCCAACATTTTCCTCTCACGAGGACCCAATGGATAAAACTTTTAAGACATTAAAATTATTCTGGTTTGGGGAATAAGATTTAGTAGAGCATGTCAAGCTTTTATTTTACTGTTTAGCCTCCTCTGTGACTTTGGTTTAGTGTAAAAGGTACCCCATAAAACCAAGCACCATGGAACAAGCAGAAGACAGAAAAGGTCCAATTCTTGGCTGCTTTGCATCGGTCTTTTACAACTGTTCAAACGAGACATAAAATAGTACAAAGTCAAAAGCGCTGCATTTTATACTCAGCTTGCACAGCTGTAAAGGAAAACAAAGCTGAGAGGGGAGAATGTGTGTTCAGCAAATAGGATGGATTTCCTTCTGGAGTTTGAGCTACGTGTATTATCGTTAATTTTAACCATTCTTTTCAGAAAAATCTGTTTGCTAAATATAGAGGTAAGTTACAGGTGAGTTTATTGTGCCACCCGAGATGCCCCTGTCAGTGTCTTTTAATTATAATATTCTTCAAGGCTCTGAACCATGGAACAACAGCTGGGCTTTATCCTCCAGGTAGGGAATGAGATCTCTGTGCTGATCTCTCTTATTTTGCAGATGTTGTGTACAAAGCTGATTCAAAAATAGATTTTTCCAGCTTGTGGGACAATTCCAGAACTTTACTATTTATTTTCATCTCAAAATCAAGATGAAAAAGCACACTTCAGAAGTCTTTTGGGGAAAACATATTCAGGAAGGACACCAATTTGGAAAGAATGGACTTTTCCAATCAAAATGGGACGTTTAAACATCTTCCTTATTAAAAAAAAAACAAAACACAACAACCAAACTCAGAATTGAGACCATTCAGATAACCTGAGACTCAACTTGGTGTCCCCACAGCCCAGAGAGAAGTTTGTCTCTGTCCCAGTAACTTCCAGAAGCTCCACCACCAGGAAATATTTGTGCTTTCTATTCCTCGAAGTTTCTTTAACCATGCCTAGGAAACTTGGGACAAATCAACCTGACTGGGAGCCTGGATTCAACGGGATCCAATTTGACCAATCGTGTTCTTCTAGTTCAATACAGGACAGGAAATACATGCAATGTGTCTTAAAAGACATATCTAGCGGCAATAGTAATTTTAAAACTGTATTTACCTGCAGCCCTTATTTGTCTTAGAGCAGGCTGTATTAGAAAATACAGCAAGGCTGGAATAGATTCATTCATTAGTGTTGGAGGTGAATCTGCCATTTCTCTTGAAGCAGATTAGACTTTTTTTTTTTAAAAAAAGTGGCTTACATTTGATTTGGCTTACTGTAGCATGCCCTTATTAAAAATACTTTCATGGGATAAGCTTATGTTGCAGACTGTCATTAAACCACACTTCCAAAACTCCTTGTCTAGACAGAAAAGAAGAAAAAAAAATGAAATTGTGGTGCATGGAATTGATCACTAGCAGACTTTTCTCTTTTTTCTTTCTATCCGCACCAAGCAAGGACCTATGTGTGCTCCCACTGCTCTTCAAGGTCATCCCACCGCTCCTCGCCCTGCACAGCTGAACCTCGCCGTACGGGAGCGAGCTATGGGATTGGGGTCGTAAGCAGAGGGTGCATCTGTGGACGCAGGTGGTAGGGTCATGCTCTGCACTAAAAACCCAAAAGAGCTGAGCACGGAGCATGCAGAAACCGTGGCACTGGTGTCTGGCAGGTCTGCGTTTGTATCGTACAAATATGCAACACTTAAAACAGTCCTAGCGCATTGGAAACCCCAGCATTTCTCCCTCCAGGTCTTCAAGTTAAGTGTTTCTATTGTGTGCGCAGAGTTGCGATAGCAGGAGCGAGAGTCCAAGTACTCCTTTATCTTTTATCTATTTACTTCTCTTTCCATTTTTAGCTGCACTCGTACTTGCAGTTTGCAGCGTTCCAGCCACTTGTAAGTCAAAGGGAGCTGAAAGCTGCAGCGCAAAACAGCATCTTGCAGAATCCAGCGCTTCGAGTGGGTCCTGATCATTACACTACATTGAACTTCGGACTATTCATATGCAGAAAAGATTACAAAAGCAAAGCTTCATATAGCATTGCTTAATTAATGTCATAAGCAGCCACAATTATTGGGCTGTTGTTTCTAAGAATAAGCTTAGTCCACTTAGAAATACAGGGAGACGGGCACAATAACATTACTTATTGGGCAGTATCTTTGAAATGTCATCTCTGATGCGACTTTTTTTTAGACAGTTCGGAAAGCTCTTCCCAAGTCTTTGGGGGAAAAAAACACCCAGAAAAATCTAGCAATTTTTGTACTAACATAAATGACAAATATGTATCCAGAAACATTCAGCAAGTGTTTGTTGGGGTTTTCTGGGGTTTTTTTGTATCTGTACCACACAAGAATACATCCAGAGTGCAGAAGAACATAACCTGCATGTTACTGAGACGGGCTTACCATAAGATAATTATTAGCTCTATATGATCGTTTCACGCTGGTATTTAGGGACTAAGCCAGGACTAGAGTATTGAGGTCACCACTAGTTTTTCTAGGGTCACAGTCACGAGCCTTTGAGTTCCCTGAGCCCAGAGTTTCACCCTGGTTTTGACAACGCTTGGGCTATAAGCAAAAAAACCCCAAACAACCCAGGAAATGCCCTTTGCCTCTGCTCCAGGAAGATATTTTAGCATGAGTTTACTTTACCTTGGACATTTCCCGGGCTTATGTGCATGCCTGAATGTTTTGTTGAGCTGGCGCCTCAACACCTTGTACTTCGAGCTAGCAGAGGTTCAGGCCAGTGGAAGGAGCCAGCGCAAGAGCTGTATGCGCTGCCCAAGACACTTCAGTCCGTAAATTAGGTCTGAGAGAGCATTAGACTGATGGCAGCTCTACCCAAGGCTCCATTTCACTCACTGAGTGATCTTGAAATAGCTTCATTTCTGCTAAATGTTTTGGTTTTCCAGGCTGGTTCAGTAGGATTAGAATAATTAACAACAATTTATTCCCCCCCCCCCAAATTATAGAAAGATTGCTGATGGCAATATGAAGAAATGAAATTTTTTGCTACAATGACGATTGGTTTTATGATAAATTTTTGTGATGTTTTGGTAAATCATTTTGTTCAGCAAATCTAATTAAACTAGTGCTTATTTCTCTTCTTCAATTTTTAATGTCAAAAGCCGAAAACTCTTAAAAGAACCACAAAACTCAAAACAACGAGCTTCATGCAATGGAAATATGTTCCTACAGAGTAAGTTGCTTTGGTAGCTGTAGGGCTTCTTTTATTTACTGTAAATTACATTGCTTACAGGGTGTTTTCAGTGTCAAGGCTTTGCATACCTACACACATATATAAATAAATCACTTATATAAAGAAACAAGACTAGCAGGCATGTATCAACTGTTCTGTTCTTCCCAAAATGGTTGCTCATTTTTTTCATACATTTTTTTTAAAAAAACAACACTTCCATTATTCCTGGGAGAATTGTTAAAATTCTATATTCTTCCAATATTACTATGCAGAGAATCATCTTTTCTTATGAATAAATGAAAGTATTGCTGTGATTGTGAAACATTTTAGGTACTTTACAAAGGAGCACAGAAGAAATGTAGCTTTTACTGTCCTAGCTCTGAGTTCTCATATACTTAATATTTAGAATTTCCCTCAATTGCAATTACATTGGTGTGATGAGGAGGATGTTGTTGCTGTGTACTAATATATTAAAAAAATCAGTTAATTTATCTGATACTGGGAGGGGGACAAAACACATTCATTTTTCTCATATTTACTATCCAGGTTCTTCTTGTAAAAAAAGACAGAAAACTTATTAAATGGTTTTAAAATTAAAAAGAGAGGTTGCATTAAGTATTTTGTATCAAATGTAGTATTACATGAAGTAACATACAGTGGGTTTACTTGGCCCCAGCACAGTAGAAAGTTCCTAAAATGTTCTGCTTTCCCTGTGAATAGGGATTTCTATAATTTTCATGGAAGCATTTTTTTTTTTCTTCTTCTAATCAAAGCAATTTCAAGGTACAACTCAGAGGAAAACACACCTTTGCGTTGCTTTGTGGCTTAATAATATCGTGCTTCATACCCTTTAATTCTGTGTTCCATTTTCTGGAAAACATGAAAGATTCTTCCACCCCAAAATGTGATTATTTCATTCCTTAAAAATACACAAGTAGACCAACCAGCTAAAGAAATCAATGTGATACTGGGGTCTAGAAATGATCTATTACGTGCAAAAGTTAGTCAAGCAGAAACAAAAAGAAAACAGTAGGATATCAGTGCACAAACTTAATTGCTTAGATTTCTTAAATTTCTGAAGTGAAAGGTAATATATTAAGGAACCTAATTAGATATTGATTTAAATAAATTTAGCCTCCTGGTGACTAAGCACTGTTTACTAAGGGTTCTGATGTAAATTAAAAGCAACAAGGAAAAAAAACCCAAACATTTTTGTACTCCTGGTTATAAGAAAGCCAAACTAAAATGAAAGTCTCGTTCACACAGAACTGGTTTTATTTTGAAACATGCTCCTGTTATTGCACCGAGACCCTCACGCTATTCGGTGGAAATAACTGCCCAGTGACGTGGAGCCAGGGACGGTAAACATCCAGGCTGAGGTGCAATTATCAGTCACACGCTTTCATAGAGTCAAAAACCGCAAGATTTAACAAACTATAGTTCCCTGAAATAATGGAAACAAAAAGAGCACTGAAGCAGTGAAGTGCAGTTCCCTGGAAATGAGAGTAAAGCTCCCACCTTTCTGTTTGCTGGGAGGCAGAAATATGCCGTGGCAGGAAGGGCCCTGAGCAGGCACCCCGCTCCTCCTCTCCCGCATCTCCTGCGCAGAGCCTTTACCGGGCTCACGAGCGCGTGGTCACGCTTAGCGTGCGTCACCCGCGCACGAGCGGCAGGTCACGGCGGGGAGGTTATTCCCCTCTCCGTGACACCCCGTCTGGAATACTGTGTCCAGCTCTGGGATGTGAAAGGACAAGAGGCAGCGGGCACAAAATCTTCACTCTCGTGATCGCCATCCCCTCCTTTGATAAGGAGATGAGCAATACGGTCTGATTTTGGAGTTAGCCCCGCATTGGGTGGGGTGTTGGGCTCACCTACCCAAGCTTTCCTTGGGAAGGATTCTCTCCTTCCGGAGTGAAAACTCACCAAACAACTCAATAAAAAACAGAGCTGAACCCTTACTACTTAAATCAAAAGAAAAAAATAATTAAAATAAATAAATTAAAAATCATTTAAAAATAAATAAATTTTTAAAAATAAATAATAATATAGGGAAAACAATTTGTAAAAAAAAAAAATAAAAAATCCTTGTACCTCCACCTCTCTCATTTCTCAATGCCCAGTGTCTAGCACTCTCTTTGACAGTTTTGCTACATATTTTGTGCTTTCCCTCTAATGTGTGGTTTGACTGTGCCCTATACTTTGGATGCTTCTTTGATGGTAGGATGGTTCGATATTCTAACAAGCTTACTGTAAAAAAATAAGCATTACACTTTATTTGTCGTGGAATCATTTTACAGATGTATTCAGTTGTGAAGGGGGAAGTTATTGTAAATCACTATCACCAAACCGACGTGAATTGCTACCAACAAATTGAAGTGACGGTTGCCAAAGAGGCAGCTATTGTTTGTGCCAATCATTTCTTCGTGAATAGTTTTTCTGTGCTACAGCTTTAAAGAGCCCTGAAAAGGTTGTTGTTTCCATTATGGAGAGGCACTTGGAACCGCCTTCTCAGTTAAATTTTATTTTATGTGTTACCTGAAATACAACAGCTAAACTGTATAAACTAAAAGAAATAAGTTTATACACAAATTTGGACAATATCTTCATTAGGCAGCAGTTGTTTTTACAAATGTGTGGGTTGGTCCTTTCAGCACTCTGTATCAATCTTTAATTTCAAAATTTTTGATTGACTGTTTCTAAAATCAATTATAAACTTCCTATTGGGTTCACTAGTTGCAAATATTTAATGGGGTTTTTTTCCCTGCTTCTCATTGCATCACAGTCCTTCTGCATGTCACCAAATCATGTGGAGTTGCAAACACAGTGTTGTGCATGCTTGTAGACAGCAAGCACAACGTACCGTCTTGTTAATCACAAGATTGGAAGAGCTAATCAGAGCTTTGGATTGACTTCTCCGTAAAGTGCTATCGAGGCGCTGATGGTATTAGTTTTCACTGATTTAAGGTTCCCCACAGATCTTAGCCAATGTTTTGGTCCTTATTGACATTGTTCTGTGAACTACGACTCATTAAATTAGCTAGAAGTTTGGTTTAGATTAATTATGATATGAGGAGCTTGACACTCTCCATCTGGAGCAGAGTTTTCAGTTGTCACCTGCTGGGGGATGAACCATTTGAGTCATAAAAAGGCACTTCATTTACTACAACATGTCATTTCCAGATTCACCTTTTCCCATTAGGGCTGCTACTGTAAGGGTTCAACGATGCTCCTGAATTGCGTCCTGTGCAACCCTCAGACTTCACCGAAGGAAAGAGGGGTGACGGTGGGGACAGCAATGGGGTGGTTCTGTGGCTAAGCATCCGAGGAGCAATTCAACTCTGTTATTTCCTTCCTCTTTGCTTCCCCCACCCTATTAAACATAAAAACTAAAAAAACCCAAACTTAGAAAGATCCAAAACTCCCTGCAAGCGGCCGGGAACTATGACCACAACCCCTTGTTGATGTGATCAATGAGTATTATATTAACACTGTGTCCAAAGCAGCAAATATAAAAATACATCAGAATTCTTTTATGTGTAATCTTCAAAAAAACCAACCAAAACCTAAAAAAACCCCACCACAAAACCAGTATAATTCTATGGGCTAGGCTAAAGCATTAGCAAAAGAGATTTATGGGAGTACAGGCGTTGGGAGACTCGTAAACCAGGTGTACTTTCAAACTTTAATGAGGGCAGTGGCTCGGGAATGTAGCTCTGTGAATACTGAATCACGCTGTGTATGCGAAACATCTTACCTGGGTCCTCTTCACAGCGAGCTCAGTGCACTTTCTGCAAGATGCTAGCTTGCTAATGCCCTGCTACTCCTAAACGTGCTCCCTTGGAGGATTAGCTCTTCCTCCCCTCCCGGCAACTCAAAACGAGCAGACAAAACTGAATATTGCATGGGATTCTTTTAGCATGGATATGATTACAGCTTTCATAGCCGATGCGTTAATTTTTTAACTTTATCATACTATCCTTGCACATTAGTAGAACAATTGAATTTTCTCCTAGTGGATTTTTCCAGAATCAGAAATTTCAGGGCCATCAGAAATACTGTGGGCATTTCGTCTGCACCACAGTTTGGGATTTTATTTCCTGGCCCTTTCATCTAACCCAATAACTCATGCTGAAATTAGATCATACATTTTAGGAAGAGATTCAATCTTATTTTAAAGATCCTCATTGATGGTGCATGAACCACATCCATTATTAATCTGTTCCAATGCTTAATTACCCTTGTTAAGAATACAATTAAGAAATTGTCTGATTTCTCTTTGACCTTTTCTGCATTCAATTTCCTTCCATTTCTGTCAAAATTTTCTGACAATGTTTCTCCCAGATTCTCTCATAAACACCCCTGCTGTTCTGGAACAAGGTTTTTTTGGGTTTAATACCCAGGACGGTTATATTCTAATACAAGCTCTACTCTTCCTTGCCTAGAGTGAAAGTGGTCTACGTAGATAACAAATCCAAAAAAAGAAAACCAAAGAACAGAAAGGACAAAGAAACATAATATACATTACTTTAAAATATACGCGGTTTATTACGAAGTAACTGAACGGGTGGCTCAGCTTGCATCATGGCTATATTTAGACAAAAGTCAGCATTTAAAGTTCAATTCCAGGACGTTTGCTAATGCCCAAAATTTATTATTGCAGCTGTCAATGCTGCGCTGCAGTGCAGCCAAGGTGCTCAACTGCTAAATCTATCATCCTTTTGGATAAGCTGTAATCACTAACGATGGGAATATATGTAGGAATAAAGGCCAACATTTCTCTACGTACTACAGTATTTTCCTTCTTTGCTCTTTATCTTGCTGCCACCACCACCACCACTATATTCATATTTTTAAGAAAACAAAGCACCTGACATCTTTTTGCTTGAAAACTCCAGGTTTTCCATGTTCTCTCAAAAGACAAAACTCTTCCTGCTCTTTTAATACTCCCAGGTGGGCTTCAGGATTTCAATGAGGCTAGACATTCAGCTCATCTGCTTTGACCATCTCGTACGTGCCTGTGCACCCATCCGCAGCTCTCTGGACCGTCTCCAGCTTTCGTTCAAGCCAACAGCAGCGCCCTGAAGGATTACAACCTGCTGATTCAGGTAAGGGGTGGGCAAGACTGACTTCTGCTCCCGCCGAAGCTATGCCATTATTGTTGGATTATTGATCCCTCCCAATGTGTGCTCCAGTCTGGGTGAATACATGCAAATAACCCCAAAGCCTTTATGATACTATATGGGCGATAGTCAGAGCACATTTTGTTGTATGTATTTGTATCTCCCTGACTCCTACATATAGTTTCCATGGGAAAATTGCAGAATGCCTACGCATGTTAATTTTTAGTGCAGCAGGCCGCTAAACCTATCATCTCACAAAAATGTCCTTTTATAGCCTTGTCAATCAGTGTATAATTAGCTGAATTTACATGCAGAACAGATGGGAATTTTGGAAATGTTTCTTTTACTAAATGCATGTGAGGAGGAAAAAAAAAAAAAAGAACGATGACTTGGGGTTTTAATATATATGTATTCCTAATGTGATGTTGAATTAAATTAAGTTCTAAAAATATATGCAATGAAGTGTTCAACAAAACACGCCAAGCATTATCAACTGCAAACAGCAAAAAACCATCTTTCCCTGGTATTCAGAAGAGAAAGTAAATAAATAACATATTTCATTGTGAAAAGTAAATATCAAGTTTAGGCTGATGACTTCAGTAGATGTCCTTTTTAACGGGAATTTTCAAAAGGTTTTGGGACATGAAGGCTCTGTTGTTTACAAACATGACTGGAAAGGGCAAGAAGGTCAGAAATC
Source organism: Grus americana (assembly GCF_028858705.1). Classification (NCBI taxonomy): domain Eukaryota; kingdom Metazoa; phylum Chordata; class Aves; order Gruiformes; family Gruidae; genus Grus; species Grus americana. The sequence continues at coordinate 25,897,125 of NC_072860.1, forward strand.
ATAAGAAAACCGCAATTCCAGGCAGTCCTTAAAGAAGAGGAGCTCCCTTTGCCTCACTGTGCTGATCATTATCTACCTCAGGGGAAGTGTATTATTTTCTCTGGATTCAAAAAATTTGCCCATACATTTGCCTATGCACATTGGGGCACAGGATGATACATCACCATGCTCACTTTTGCAAGATGTACAGATTTCCGGCGGGAGAAACTAAAGCAGGAGAAAAGAAGCCACAAAAGGAGCTGGACATTCAGGCGGCAACCTTGATTCCATACATACAGTGTATGCCAAGCTGCAATGTCCTGACCACGGTGGTTTGCAGAAATATCTCACATTTATGGTTTATACCACCAGCCATGCACCCAGCCTTCCACGTTACGAGCCACTACAAACTCTGTAACTCATGGATTAAGTGGGATTGTATAATCTGCCATTCATGTTTCTAATTCCAGTTACCTTATAATGGTGTCACAAATACGCTATAGGGAACATTTCCCCAGACAAGCTCACAGAACATTTCATATACATGCCAAGCCACCGAACCCCTTATTACCACTGATGGAGTCCACGCGAGTTTGGCCTCAAGGAGGATAATTGCCTAACATATCCATTCATTTTCTGAGGCATTCACACCCCACACTCGTAGCACCCTGGGTTTGGACTAGGGATTTCTCTAACCCCTTCATGACCTTGCCACTGTTTACCAGCACTCAGGAATTTAACATTTGTGATGGAATGTAAAGGTTGATATATGTAATTTGAGAATCATCACTGCTTTATGTGTATGTTAATCCAAGAGAATATCACATTTAATAGCTATTTACTGTTTTCTTTCTTTTCATGTGCTGTTCTATTGTTGTATTTTCTCCCTATTGAAGTCCTGGGTCAGACTGAGTTCTCCTGGTAAGTTAAGGAGATAAAAGAACATAGAAACGTGACATTTTTTTCTTCTTCTTTCTCTCTGCACGCTTCCTAGATACTACAACCTAGCTTTTTTGACAGCTTGGTTTAGAACTGGAAGAGAAAATAGAGTGCCAAATTAGAAAAATCTCCAGAAGAAAATTGTACCAATATTCACTACTTCGGAAAAAGACATCCTTTCAGTTCCAGTAAAATTAAAATTACTTAAAATCTTACCTGAAATTGCTAAAAAACAATGCAGACTCATTCTTGTCAGTGAGAACAGGAGGTCCTGGCAATGGGCTTTTTGCTCTTCCACTGACCACAAAGACTGAAGGTCTCAGGTGAGGAGCTGAAGTTCAGGCTCCCAAGCCAACACGCCAGTGTATTCGTGAGCTGGACTAAGAATCGTGCAGCTTCTGTTGCCCTGTGCAGAAATCCTACATCCCTAAGCACTTTAAAGTACAGTAGCTGGAACGTCAGTCTGAGATTTGCTTTTTAAATGACAGCCAATTCTTGGGCATTATGTTTTGTATTTTACTATTGCAGTTGATACCCATCTCCCCTCCCAACTAACTACAGCGGGAGCAGCAAGGTCAGGCCCTTTATTAGTACGCATTATCATAATAATAAGTGGATGTAATATGATTAGTGCCTGAATTTGATTTATTACATTCAAGAAGGAAATGAAGGGCAAAGAATACAGCTTTGTTTATTATGGGTATTCAAATAAATACTAATAAGATCCCAGCTGGTAGGGCATCAAAGTGTTAGAACATACAAGCTGATGAACATTCGACTGTTTCTCCTTGGGGTACAAAGTATAAATTAATTATACCTTGGCAGGCGGCTTGACTGCAGGGTCCTCAGAGATGAGTAGAAATAGATGGAAGAGACTTACTTGGCTGTTGGGTATATCAGAGCTATGGCGGAGATTATTTTTACTACCAATATAACCAAGTAGCCCAGAGTAAAAAGCCCCCAAAAACATAATTAAGAAGAATTATCAGCAAAATTGGACCTCCTGGCTTATCAAGTCCAGTCACTTGTTATTCTAGGCATATATCTCATATGATTCCTTCATAGAGGTATCAAGTTCCATCAGCCTAACTCTTAAAAATACTTAGGCTTGGAGTTTTAACACATTTAGATAATTCCTAAAGAGAGATAACAGGATATACTTTCTTCCAACCAGTATCTTATTCTTGAAATAAATTGGATCAGATGTGTATAGTATAACCATGAACTTATCTTGGGAGCTGAATACAATGTAATATGAAGGAGAGAGGAACTTTTTAAGTCCATAATGCTGCCAAAGCCTGTGTATCACAAAACTTCAGGTATTATTGTGACAAGCAGAGTAGAAAGATAATATTCAATAGATAGAAAGAAAAAGGATCTGTAAATTGGAAACATCAAAAAATGCAACTTGTTAAAGCTTATTCATTTTTTTATATCCATTGAGCTTATTATCAGAAATGACATGCTATTCCTGCTTTAAATCTGAACTCTTGGTTTGTCCTTTTAGACTATAGCTTCCAACCTGAGTGGCTAAATTTTCGGGTGGAGCATCTCAAGCCGTAGTTTAACAAGATGTTTCCACTCACAGTGATGCACCTTCAGAATAAGACTGTCAGGCTCCATTTCTGCATACACTCAGCTGTATGCTTAGGTTTCATGCGTGGGAAAATGAGATCAGTAGGTTAATCCTGGTTGGAAAGCTAAGTCTATGTATTCCATTGGCAGAGACCTAAATTAATTAAATTATATGTATATTTCTTTGAATATCTGAAGCTCAACAATGTGAGCTTGGAGTAACAATCGAGAGATTAGGCTTTGTAATATTTAATATGTTAAATAATAGTTGTGAAATGAAGCTATCATTTGTTTTCATAAATAGATCATAGTAATAGTAAGCTTAAGATTTTGATTCAGAAAATTATCATATCTTTACAGAGAAGTAGGGGAAAAAATTAAATCTTGTGTATGAATTACTCTGTACAATTTAATTTGTCTCAGTCAACAGGCTTTCCTCTACTTGTTCACATTTTTTGTATTTAAACAGACAAAAGTGAAGAAAAAATCTATCTAAAATGAACAGAAATGTTATTTTGTGTCTAACGAAAAAGCTGGATTAAGAGGGAAATATGCTTCTGAAGTGTTATTAAAGTTTACACCACTCATCACCGGAATTCAGGTGCCTACCTAAAACTAAATACTCATGTATGGATTACAGGGAGCTATTCCATCTGTAAGAACAAATGCTAATTATGTGGGGTATGAGCAATACAGCTACGGAATTACCATTATGAGGTGCTCGGATGGATACTGGCAGTAAAAGTAGAAGGATGAAGTGGAGATGTGAAGGCTGTTCTCCATCTCTTTGTGAGTTCTCCACAATGATTTACTACTGATCAGGGGAGCACTAGTTCTTCAGCAGAGACTGAACTGCAGTACACCAACACACGTCATATTAAATGAGAAATTTTGATCTATTGATATTTTCACAGTTATATCCAGATATTCTTATTCATACATAATATAAGTTTAACCACACCAATTCTCAGAACAAACGTACCCCCACATAAGCACTGCATGCTTTGCTGAGGTGTTGGAGAAGTCTAGGAGGAAATATCCAATTACCATGTTCTACCTACGGCATCTGGTTCTGCCCTACCATGGTTTCACGTGGAGTCCTGCTTCCTCCTCGCATCTGTCACATTAACACATACCTTCCTTCTCCTGCTTCAGTGATGCTTTGACAGCACGTCAGTGTGGGATCCTCTCAAATCTGCATCAAGGCGGGAGTGGGTACGTTTCGAAGTATGAGGCTATTGAAGGGCGCTTCGCGTTCCAGATGAAACCAGCACTGGAGACTGAAAGTTAACAGTGATACACTCTGTCATATCCCATATCCCACAGCCAGCTCCATCTAAGCAGTAAGACAAAAACACGTGATAATAACCTACTCATGGAGTTTAGCAAACAGTCAGTTTTGCACAGTCAGCAGAGAAGATCATCTCCATTCTTTCCCTCTTCCAACTTGATAACCAAGCTTTTGTTTGAAAGACAATGTCAGCATGGTACCCTGTTGGATTCTGATGATTAAAGGTTGTCTTCAAGTTCTAACCAACAGAACACCGCTCTCCTGTCTTTTTGCAGGACAGAATGTGGAACCAATTCTGCGGTGCTTCATGGTCGTGTGTCAGACACACTGACTGCAGCTGAAGACAGGATACTTAAAAGCAGGATTTTATTGCAATTATGCTCACTTGTACCATGAAGAAATGCATATTTTCTTAGCGGCACAGATTTTTGTTTATAAAAATTACCTTTTGATTTTATGAGGTAAAATGATGCTATTCTGAACTTCTTCATAAAAACAGCATGTGCGCACATGAAATCAGATTTTAAAGTGCCCAAAATAGTAGAAGAATGAAAAATAAGTAATAAAGAATGTTTTGATGTGAATATTTTTATTTTGACATGGCGATGGAATATTTACTCATCCAAAGACCACACAGACAGTGCTTTGCGTAACTCAGGTTTGAACTTTGGGGGATCAGCACTGAGCATTTTTTAGCTTGCAGCACACCTCCTAAATTAATGAAATTCCTTTTAATCTGTCAGCTTTTATTTTTGTTAATGAAGTCTGTAAACATGTATAACTAAACGGTTGAGCATGGGAAACGAAATGTTCTCCAGACACACGAGGTTTATTGGACTGGACCTGAAGTCCGTGACAACAGCAGTGCAAAGGCGGATCTGCCGCTGGCCCTGGCTCCTTGACGTGAGATTGAGATCTTTCTGTCGATGGGTATCGGACCGACCCCAAAAGGTACGGTGCTGTAAAGAGAGTCTCCTACTCTTACATAACAGCGAAAAGGGGGAAGAAGAGTGCCAAAATACTGCTGTCATACTGCTCCTGGCGTGTCCCAACGCAGCAGGTAGCATTCTCAGGTATGCTTGGCACGTGCTGTCTTGCATCAACGCAACAGCTGATTATTTGGCTGTAGCATCAGGGACACTTACTCACGCACATGTTCAGAGAGGTTCCAGGTATGCAGGTATGCCAGCACAACCAGACATTTAATCTTTTTAAACAACAATCACAGTTTGAAAGAATCGTTCATGATTCATTTTGGATCATTTACAGAATGAAGTCATATGAAGAAGTACGGTAATTCAAGAGGAGGTGAGGAGGAGATTGAAGGTTGCAGTTTTAGCAGGAAACCTTACGGCTATCAAAATGCTTCATGAAATCCCCAAGGATTAAATCCATATTTCCCTACTGAGTTAAACACGACTTGACAATGCCAATGAACTTTCAGAGAAATGACAGACAAATTACAGCATGCGTGTGCTAAGCCATGTTGAAACCCTCATTTCTAAAAGGCATTCTGTCAGGAGTTGTAAATGCTGCAGACTAACACCAAAAGATTTTCTTCCTACTTCCTATGGCATGTACTTTCTGCTCACAGACCGCTTATAGGCTGTGCAGATTGTTCAGTGCACTGCAAATTAAATTCATTTTGACCAGGAAGCAAGTGAGGAACACCGAGATGTGACTGTGGCCAGAAATACAAGTCTTGTTGCTTGTCTCTGGAGATCTCCACCGACAGACTATCCCTTCCCACACTGTTCCTGATAAACTCTTCCATATTTTATATGTTTGAGGATTGGTTTTGCTTTGGAGGGGGGATATTTATTTATTTATTTATTTAATGCTTTTAGCGCTGGTTCTCCGAAAACCATGCAAAAACGAAGGCAGCCCACAATTAACTGTTGTGTACGTAAGAACGACACTCAGATAGGATGGGTGACTAGGGCAGGATTTGGGTTATACCCTTTTAAGACGAAGCTGGAAGAGGCTGCGGCACAGCAGGCTGGGTTACACTACCACCTTCCACCCCATCTTTTACCACACGGTCGTAAACTCTCGCTGCGGAGATGAGAAATCAGGAAAGGCGTTGAAGGCTGAGCCTCCAAAAGGCCTTTTAACAGCTGTATCATCCATCCTCCTGCTAATATTCGTCCTCTCCTCCCTGCCCAGTCACTGTCCCTTACCATTTCCCACCCCAGAGCTGCTCATTTCCCTCGCCGCGGAGCAGCACTGAAACACCCCGATCTCGAGCAGGAATACTTGGAAGGCTGCAATTCCCGGGTCTGAGACAGATCCGGTATAACCCACTTCAGCTAATGCTGAAAAATTAACATCAACAATACTTGCACCTTTTTTTTTTTTTTTTTTAAACTATTATTCCTTCTAAAAAAACCAGCTACACGCATAACATCTAATTCTGCAATCATTATTCGTGTTGCATAATGTTTTATTCACGTGCCTAGCTCCTGTCAGACCAAATAAGACTATTCAAAAGAACACGTGCCGTTTCGGGTGAACAAAGACCAGGGAGCTGGGCTCACAGTACTTCGTGAAACGTTTGTACCGTCTGACTGACACAGCAATGTTAGGGTACGGTTAGGGCTCTTCAGAAACGGGCTTGCTTTTTGGAAAATTTCACAGATCCATTGCTTCTCCAGGGAAGTGAGAAATCCTGCTGGAAACATTAAAAATTTCTCTTAAAAGCCCCTAAAGTGAACAAGCAAAAGATGATGATTTTCTGCAAGAAGAGTAAATCATTTTCAGACCAGATTTTTTTGTTGTTGTTGCTGTACTTTTGGTAGCAAGAAACATTTGTGTAGTCACCAACTCCATTTTCAGGACATTTCTAAAAAGCTCTGGTTTGGGTTTCTCTCTTGTCTTTTTCCTCCTTTCACCATATGCTGTTCTGACATGCCAATATATCATGGAGCAAAGTTGTCAGATCCTCCCTCTAGAGTTTTTACTAAATACTACTAAAAACAACTGTACAGCTCCATCTATCTTACAAAAATAAAATAAAATAAATTTTTAAAAAATTGCAGCCAAACCAACAAGTTTTCAGTGGAGACCTTGAAAGCATTCCTCTTTAATATTACAGTAATGTGGGTTATTAACAGCACTAATTTCGATGCTGATGTGAGGTCAGTTCAAATTTTGGCCCGATGGAGGAGAAGTGAAATATCTGCAGGAAACACGTTTCTGTTCCATTGTGCTCGACATGGGAATTAATGGGTGCAATTCTATGGGCTGTGTTATGCAGGAGATCAGACAAGATGATCATAGTGGTGCCATCTGGCCTTAAAAATCTATGAATCTACATTTAAATTCTCACTTGAACTTAGGTAACCTCTCTCTAAGCCCATCTGCGTGTTGAATATTCCCGTTAAAAGGCAGTCACTAGCAAGCCAAGTGTACTTTACTAGCCCCAATCAGCTCTATTTTACGTAGCCACTGACATTGTATTTTGGCAATAAAAACCCAGAAGAAAACCAAGCGTTTGTACCTATAAATGCAAACAACAGAAGAATAATAAATTAACAGTCCCTACAGCCAGCGCACCATTTCAGGGACGACCACCCAGTGCTGAGCAACCTCTGTCACCGAGCTCTGAAGGGCAACCTGAACAACCAAGTGGTTGACGTTTGTGCGTGACAAACCCTGGGAATTAATTCGGCTGAGACGGTAGATGAAGACTTGCACAGAAAATGGTCTTTGGGACCACAGAAAGCTCAGGGAGGGAAATCACGCAGGGCTTAGTGAGACAAAAAGAGAGGAACACACAAGGGTGCAAATCTCTTGCCTCAAGTTAGAGAGATTTCTTTTTTCCCCCCCTAATAATTGTCCACCCAAGGCCTCGCTACAGTGGCTGGCTTAAAAAGAAGATTTAAAAGACCACAGAATGGGGCTTTTGAAGAGTTTCAGTGGCAAAGAGGGAGATGGAATCCCCTCTCCAAGGCCTGATGGCTCCCTGCTGTAGGCTTGTGTCCTGTGCCTCTCAGGTTTCCAAAAACATCTTCTTCAGTATTTTATTCTTAATAACCATGGGGTTTAGGTAACCTTTAAATTATGTATGCATATGACGTTATTTAAGCACGTCAGTTAAATCAGTCTTGTATACATGCCTTTTAAGCCAGCTGAAGGCCTGTAGCACAGCAGCAGAACTTGGATGATACAGCACTTTTTCATGGTTCCCAAAGCAATTTGAAGATGCCGTCTCGTTATCCTGATGTACCTAGGCTCCGAGAGGCAGGGGCTTGCCTGCAGCTACACAGACATAGCTGGTTCGGATCTTTCATTCCCCCTCTGCAGAATGTCCTCTCTATTAACTTGGTAGGATTTAATGAGATTTCCTTGCTAGAAAGCTAGAACACCACTGCGGAATTTTTGAAACAGATATTCTTGATGGTGATGTAGGAACAGCGGGAGCCTGATCCAGAATTTATTAAAGCAGTATTGCTGTTTTCTTTGCATTTAGAAGCAACCAAGAGTAAAGGAAGAGAGAACGGGTAGAAATAGAGTATTGGCAGAAACTTTTGTTCCTGAGGGTTGGGTTTATTGGGGGGGAGCTTGGTTTTTTTAGTTTATTTGGTTTTGGTTTTAAAAATATATATATGCTTTGGATCTAAGGTTCTTCACTCGGTTGGATTTTGGTTCCCATGAGAACATGTTCTGTATGATCAAATGTAGGTTATTTCTAGTGAGGTTACGTGGGGAAATATATTCATGAAGAGACTGCATCCTGCTGATGCAGAACAAACACAAATAAAGAGACAAGCTAGGAAAGAGATCGGAAGAGAGGCAAGTAATGAAAGGAACATTTTGGGCACAATCTGTTATTTGTTATTATTATACTATGTCCATACACTTCTCCCTTATTCTCAGCACTGTACGTTTTAATTGTCCCCTGAAGAAATAGTTCTGTAGATACATCCACAGGGAGCAAAGGCTCTGTCAGTGACAACCAAATTAATTTCTCTGTTGGAAGCATGAATGTGACTTAAAACCCCAGAACAACGTAATTTTAGCAGTTTGAACCATCTTTCTTTATAGTAACTCTTGCCTTTTATACTTTGCAGACTAAGATAGCACACCACCTATTTAGAAAGACACCAATAATGAGTTAGTAGGTCTGACTGCAACATTGCCTCAATTTTGCCAAATCAATATATTGACTAACGTTCTTCAAACAGAGAATGAGGCCTTGCCTAAAGATTTAGCATGCATGAAAGCAGGCTGCTTCCTACCTACAAACCACATCACAACTGTATGTTGCTTAACGTATGCAAGCCAACCTACACACCTTGGAGTCACTTCTGGGTTCAGGTTTCAAATGCACTTGGCCTCAAAGTCCAGCATGGCTGGATCAACCCATCGCTCTTCAGTACAAACCGGAGAACAAAGCTAGAGCTTAACATGTGGGAGAAAAACCATGTTTTCTTTTATATTTCTGACTATGGCAACAAAACCTATATGAGATTCTATATGCACTTGTGCCTAAAAACTTCTGCGGAGAACACAGAAATGTCACAATATAATCTGCTGTACCTCATTCCTGCCGGAGTCTCTTCACATTTTCATGCTCCTCCCTCATAGTAACTGTTATTTTTTCTTTTCAAAAGAAACAGATGTTTTTGTCTACATGTGATTCATATGCAGTAAGAGAGAGAAAGCATTTATTGTTAAAAACAATAAAATAAAATCTCCACTGGCCTTTAAAATGTTAACCCTTTCTTCTCCTTGGTGCAATAGCCAAAAGTGAAACACAACAGAAATGCTGTCTAAGGAACTCATCCAGTGTTTTGCATTGCGGTCATGAACACATTTCAGACACAGCTTTGGACTTCAGGACCAAAGTATTTTGTTGATATTATGATTTATTGATCCACACTGATAACACTAGAATGACTTCAGGGTGGTTGTGAGGTTTGGTTTTCTTGCATGACCACCTATACAAGTACATAAACACGTGAAATATTTTAAATCCATCAGAAGAATGCTTTACAGGTGCATAACCCAGCATTAAAAATGAGGAAATTTCTGATTTAGGACTGCTTGTTCAAGTCAGTGCATCCCGTTGCACAAGGCAAGATTTGCAGCAGGGAGGTCCACTGAGAGCCATTAGACGCGGTGATGTAGCTGCTACTTCCAGGTCAGTAAGCCCTTAAACAGCAGATTACTGGAAGCCAGGAGAGGATATCCAGAGGAATTATCTCTCAGTGTTTGCTCAGTTCTTATATTCCAGCCCTGGGCATATGCTCCTGACCACTGCCAGAGGCAGGACACGGTGGGCAGATGGTCTTAGGGCCATTCCCCCCGCTCTGCTGTGACTCCCCGTCATAGGCTGCTGAATGGGTGCAAGAGGTCTTGCTGCTGCTTTAACTTATTTTGGGCAAGGAGCTTGGAAAAGCCATTGAAAAACCACATACCACCACCACCACTCCTGTTATATATAAATATATGTTCAGCTGAAAATGTCCTTTGCCAACTTCCCCACTCCCAAAACTGAATACAGAAGACCAGCAAGGAGGAAGAGCAGCCACCACTTCTTCTGCCGCACTGCCCCATAACACAGGTGGTGTTCTTAAACGAGGCAAACTTTCTCTTTTTCCAAGGCAACACTTTGTAAAACCCTAACCTTCTATAAAAAGGGCTTTAATTCCCATGCAACAGGCAAGAGCTGGCTCAGCCATCTTGACAAGAGACACCATCCAAAATTGTAATGGGCTACACAGCTGCTGAGCACCCCTATGATCTGAAAAGCCTCAAGATGGGGAAATGCCAAACTATTTATTGGCAGGAAGCACTAGGAAGAGATGTGAGGCATCCTTAGTGGAAGCAGATACTGCCATCAGAGAACAGCTGAAACCATCTTTCTTTTCAGATACCAGCATCTATCGCAGTAGTGCATTCTTTCCCATATATGATCCTTCCGCACAAATGTTAGTGAGAAAACATGGCAAGGAAAGCCTAGCTGTCCTGGGGTCTGCATGTATTCTCTTCTTAGTTCTATATATTTCTTGATTATTAAAACTCTATATTTTGTATTGTATATATGTCACTAGTTAACACTTTCAATGGCATTTTAGATGGCACCACATTGATTCCCAACAGACTACACATTTTTCAAAAGCTCTGTCTCGTGCATACTGCCTTGTGTTTATTCTACTTTAAATTGTTATTCTCAAAAAATATAATCCCTCACAAAAATGGGGGAGAAAAAAAAAAAATCCTTTATGCACTCAGCTTTTGTTGCATTGTCCAGTCCTATTTGTGAAGTCAAAGAACAAAGTTTAGCTGTGCCTGTCACCTCTACTTATAAACCAGCTCTTATGCTTAAAACAATATCAGCGAGTTCAGGGCACTCAGTAAAATCCCACCTTACGACAAAAATTTCTGTGTAGTTGGCACAAACCTATTAACTCGGCTGAAAAGAGTGACGGTAATTGCAACTGGCTAAGGGGTGATAAGAAAACTTGGTCTACTAATTTGAAAGAAAATTTACAGACTGACAAAGCCCTGACAGACAGGGGAACCAAAGATAGCTGCACTCGGTGTTTTCTTATTCAAGTTTAAAAAAAAAAAAAAGGAAGAATTCATAATATTTGCACTATAATAAGAGACGTTTTCAAGGTGATAACTTTGTAGCCATTTGTATCTTATTCTATCGATGTCTACTCACAGAAGAATGAACTTTGTCACAGACCAAAATTGACCCTTATTGCTCAGTTACAAACTAAACATAAATAAAGGATATCAGCTTTGACCTAGTAACACCGGAATAGGTTTTGTGCTGCAGGCACTGAAGCTGTGCTTCCTAAAATAACTGAGGTTTGCAAGTGAAGAGAGTGCAGAATTTCACTATCCCAATGGAAAATAAAAATCCCTTTCTTGGCCTCGCAGCGTTCAGCCAGCAGGAGAAGGCGCCGAGTGCCCCTTCGCCCCGCCACGGGGCTGGCACAGCACCACTGCCCGCATTAGCACCCCAACAGGATGGGCTGCTCAGCCAAGGATTTATGGTGAGCCCTTTCATTATCTAGTTTGGACCGTGAACAAGTGTTTGAATTATTTGTGCCATGTTGCTTCTTTAAAGAAAAAAAAAAAAGTCTTAAATCTACAAAAGCTGCAGTTTAGGCAAGACTTTGTATCACATTTCTGGAACAGAACAGTTCTTCCTCAGCATCACCACGTCCACACAATTTCCCCCCATCGTCACCCAAGAAAACCATCACGTCCCTTTTCCCCGTGCCGACAGGTTGGCACCAGCTGCCCATCGCAGGCAGCTCGAGGTGCCACCAGCATCTTCTCTTCCGGCACAAAACCTTCGTGTGGGCAGGCAAGTCTCTGTGTGGTCTGCGGCTGAGAACCCCCCCGGAGAGACTCTGGTTTATAGCACTGAATTAAAGCGTCTGACGCTACTCTACAATGGGATCATCGTTGTTCTTTTATCCCAGTTTCAAAGAAGCTCAGTAGAGTGACCTTTCCTCAAGTATTTTTCTCTGATTCTTTCTGATCTGAATTGTCTGTAGAGGAAGAACTAAAAGAGAAAGAAATATGCTTTCCTTTCCTTTCTGTACTGTGGGAGCATTGCAAGGTGTATCTGTTTTCTTAGGGGTTTGGAAGGTCTGAGATTTTTGCATTACCTGGGATAAAAATAATTGTATCAAAGGTACGAAGCCCTGTGCTTCAGGCCAGCTGCTGCCTGGTGGAGTAAGGGAAAAAAACCCAACATTTCCCTGTAAGAAAATCATTCCCCCATTGTCTGTTATGGGTTTCTCTCACCTTCCTAAGGAATGACTGTCAGAAACAGAGGTTAAAATAAGGGCATTTCCAGCCTGCTCCAGTATGGCAACTCTTGGGTTTTGAAGGGAGATTTTGTGGGTTTGTTTGGTTTTTTGTTTGTTTTTTCTTTCAGCACTTGTGCTACTGGTATATAGATTTGGACATATGGGGTTTGCTGGTATTTTTATATATATATGTTGGTATTAAATGAGAAAGTATTCCTGTTATTGAATTTATTTTTAAATCCCTCTGGACAGGGCTACAGCATCATGCCACATAAGGGGACATTGTTAAATTCTAGCTCACACTTACATGCAAGTAATGTTGTTGTCTTACATGTGCATCCATAAGAAAATCCCCGGGACTACCTGTGCTACCCGCTTCCTTGCTCAGGCAATAGAGTAGGAAGATATCGCACACGTTTAATTCATCCTTTTTTAGTTCCATATCTCGTGACTCAGTTTCCCTAATTTTCATTTCGCAATTTCTCACGCGCACTTGCACGGTTTGTGTCCACAGCCACTACAGGCTGTGATGAAATGCTTTTCCCCGGAGCACTGTCCTATAGATCCAGCAGCATCTCCCACCTGGAGAGCATTTGAATTTCCAGGTTTATTCAGTACTGTGATTTCCAGGGAGATTTTATTCTCTCAAGGAAATCTCAGATATCATCTTTATGGCCTGGAGGATTCATTTAGAGTTTGAATCTGTAAAAAGCATCTTATTAATCCAACCCTTTATGGGCTATAATAATACACAAATAAAGAAAACCTCTGATGTATACACTGTCCATGGTAGACATATCTCTAGAAAGAGAGAAAGTACCTTACAGGTACAGATATAAACCTTAAAAAAATTAAGCATAAGCAGCAGCAGCAGAAAAATAGCAGAAGGAAGTTTCTAACGTATATTTAAAATTCTAAGTGCCATTCACAGATCAAGAGCAAAAGAAAAGGAAAGACCTGTACCGAAACAGAGTAATCACTCCCACTTGGTAACAATTTCCATAAGTACAACTCAGCTGACAGAGCAGGAGTTGCAGGGTTTGATTTGAATGCAACAGCTCATTTTGGTGAGCACTCAGGGAAAAAAATAAATAAATAAACAAGAAAATCAGGAGAAGCCTGCAGTTATATCAGTCTGGCTGAGGCACTTTTGCAGTGCAGCGCTCAAGACGCTGTAACTGAGGTTACGCACAAGTTATCCGGCAACAAGGAGGAGTCAGGGTGTATATACCAAATGCTGTGAAAGTAGCCTAGTGTCACTGCGCATAAAATGGAATGGATGGAGTCCGAGAGGCAAAGTGACTGAAATGAAAAGGAATAAAACCTGAGAAGTAAGCAAATTGTGCAAGTCTAGACTGGCTAATGAAGTATTATCTAAGCAAACAAGCCTATAGCAAACCAACACGAGAAACCGTATCTCCTCCCGTAAAGGCAAAGGTTGCCTGGGAATACTTATAGATGTTGCAGAACATCCTTCCTAGATGCTGTCAGGCAACACTTTATGATAGAGAGTTTACAGAGCGACGCCCCAACACTTCCAGGAAAGTAAATGGCTAGGTGCTCCCTCCTTCAGTCACAGGTCGCCTGGTGTGTCCTTACACACCCCTGGTCTGTTTGAAGACAAGCCCGTACACCTTAGCTGCATCCGTAAACCTGGGCAGGCAGCAGTGGCAGCTCGGTTCTGCCCCATCACCCGGACCGGTGCTTGGTAAGCCACGGGCTCAGGGCAACCAAGGAGCAGCACTGCTAGCCCTCATCCAGAGGAGAAACTATAGCAGTGTGCAAATCCTTCCTGAATACCTAGACAGTCATTGCACTGTAAATCACATCTTACGTGACCTGTAAACCATGTATTAGAGTCTTGCTGGGGTTAAACCCAACTAGGTGGGAGTTCCAACACTTGTCCTGCGTTCCCTGGGCACATCCCACCAAAATAAACCCTCTGGTAGAGCAACAGGGCTGCCACTCCTATGGATTTTACGTTGGCTCATCTCATGGATCATAATCCTCAAACACAAAAGATGTCAGCAGTTTACATAATTGCAGACAAACAAACTAGAATCCACCTTCACACCTCAAAGTCTGGGGCAAAATCCACACGGAGCCCAGCTGAGAGCACAGGGGAGCAACGTGAGCTCAGGGGACTGCCATGAGTCTGTGAGATGGTTAACTTCATGAGGACTTTATCCAGGACTTGCTCCTGCTCTGACTGCCCCAGTGCTCTTCCATCTGCTGGTAGGTGCGAAGGGAGAGATTGTCAATATTGAGGCTGCAGCTGCTACACCAGACTTCATCTGTTCTGGAAGAGGTGGTGGAAGACAGCAGAGAGGCTGTCTGGTGGAAAATACTCTGCCAGGAACCTCCTCTTCTCACTTCCTTCCCTCACCTCCAACACAGTGAGGAAACCAGCTTTAGATTCGTAATGTATATCCACAAAACCCAGCTAGCATTCATTGTCTTTAATGCAATCAGTAGTAGTGGCACATTTCAGTAATGAAACCTAGTTCATTTTCCCAGCCCAGTTAGAGAAGCTCCACTGTCTGATGGAGGAGTTAAGGAATCCAGGCCTAATGCAGAACAGGGATTTTGGGGCAACACAGAGAGCAGAGGAGACAGGAAGAGGGGGAAATCGAGGCACTTTAAACAAGTGGTGCAGAGAAGTAAAAAAAATCTGAACACAATAAAAAACAACTTCCAACCCATCCTAATGCAGGACTGTATGGGTGACCACAGCACAGGATACCTATAGCTCATATAAAATCTTCTGGAAACTTGTAGGTACTATAGCTTACTTACATGAATATGAAAGACGGCCTCGGCTTACCCTTGACCAGGCACAATACTGAATTTTAATCACTCACTAGGAATTTGATAGCTTACGGAGAGGAGAGGTTTTGCAACAAGGTTTGATAAAACATCACCCTTGGGAGAGCTTGTACATCAACACCTCAAAAGACTTACACAACCCTGGTATACAGCTTTCACGACAACAAATCTCTCCAGCATCAGGAGCACAACCCAGGACTTACAAAGGTTAAATCTCTGCACAGCAATGATCTTTTCCTCAGAGCAACGTTCATTCTCAACAAGGTATGCAAAGGGAAGCAGAGACGGGCTCCTCCCTCTCCTTAATCTTGACAGAAATGAATGTTTTCAGGAAGAGGACTAAACCCAAGATTTTTGCCAGCAGTAGAAAACACATTGTTTGCACAATAATCACCTCCCCCAAATGACAGCTGGGTGTCATTTCATATTTTTATGATGCCATCTGACAGCCAAGGTTTCTAAGGAAACACCGATATTGGGGGAGCTGGAGGGAATGGAAGAAAAGGACAGAACCTAAAAATAAGAGTCACACGCCTCTTCCAGACATTAAAACTGCCCCATAATAAATTGTAAACATCTCCTTGGATTGGTGACATTTTTAAAACACCCATAAGACTCCATCCACGTGGAATCATTTTGCACTGAACAATATTTCGCTAAGAGAGAGTTACGGTTTTGAAATCACATTCTTTTAAAGGATATTTGGAAAAATATGCTGACCGGATTAGTTCTTAAATTACCCCTGAATAAATGGAAACATTATCATTTTGTACCACTGCAGCCCCCAGTAGGACTCAAAGTCTCACGTGGAGCGTGAATAGAAGAATAAATTTCACCTATTTTGAGCATTGATGGGTTTCATGCTGGAAATGTAGGATTTCTTCCCCCCCCCTTTTTTTTTTTTTTAAAAATTAAACTGAAATGGGTGGGGGATGAGAAAATAATAAACTTCCCCTTGAGCATTGACAAGGCGTGCTGGAATCGGACATCCAAAGCACTCCAAACTCACCTGCACTAAATGTGCCCAAAGAAATGATATCGCAACACAGCAAGTTAAGCGCGTTTAAGTCAAGCTGCAGTTGAGTTAGGAGGAAGTAAAAATATACTAGGAATATTTCTGGCATGTTCAAAACCTCTAATTTTTCAAAATGTCATTGTTTGTCTAATTAGCCCAGCAAAAAATCTCCTCTTGGAAGGATATGATCAGGGATATTTCCTCATTTGTGATGAGATTAGGGCTGTGCTCTAAAAAAAGAGCCTCTAGCCTGCTCCGTAACGGCACATAGCACAACGTTGAAGACAAATTTATTATAAAATGTTTGACAAAAAGCTCACTAGAAGGACTTAAGTATTTTACCATCTCTCCCAATTATGTAGGCAACCACAACCAGCACGCAGTTAAGCAGATGATTTCACCGAATGTGACTACTGGGCTTCGGGCTATGTGTAACTACTTGGAGTTTTACTCCCAGACGGTCACTAATACACTCCATGTACAGATCAGGAGGGAAATATTTGTGGAACTGAAGTCAGAATATTTCAACATATTTTTAGAAATAGCAGCCAGACATTTGTTTGGGGTAAAGCTTTGACACTTTGTGCTGCTAGTTTTCAGACAGAGATCCAGAGGACATCACTTTAGCAGTACGTATAGAACCCTAACACTGCGTACCATGATTTACCATGAAAACTCTCTCTGCATCAGGGTTGAAATAGTTCTTATGCTATATAGCTGAGAGAAACAGACAGCCTATATATCATAGTTGTAAAATATACATATACACATATATATAGAAAGCTAATTAATTATTTCCATGCATTATTATTTAAAGGAGTCTGCAGTCACTAGCATGTAAATATGCAAGTATACTCTTCAGTATCGAGGAATCACCAAACAGTATTCTCAAAGGAGCACTGGGACATATCCCCAAAAGACAAACAAAGCTGGGCCACTGAGTCAGCTGGGGGAGAGTGGTCCCTCCTCTCACCCAGAGCATCTCCCCTGCCTTTCCTTCCTTCAGCTGATGAGGGCAGAGAGATACCGCCAAGATTAAACCACCAAGGCTCATTAGCTACGTTAAAGGACGGTTGGTATGTCTTCTTGTTTGATGAAACACAAGAGTGTCATGCCTGTTTGCTTTAGCAGCCAAGCAGCTCTCCTCTGCACGGCTCCAAGGCTGGAGTGGTGGGAGTGCCCAGGGCTTTCCAGATTGCTTTAATCAGTGCCTTAGTCTCTTTCAATACACTGAAAGAGTGTTCTGGCATGTGGAAATTCATTTTTAAGTATTCCCATGGATGATATGCTATAAAAGAATTCATCTGGTGTCTGAGGTAGGTTAAACATTTTCAAATTCAAACAGACATTACCTTAGCTACCATGCTGCAGGAGCCCTCCTCCAGTTTGTAACTCCACCAGCTGGAGCCCAGGAGATGGGCTTCAATTAGCAGCATACGCACACCTGAAATATAAAGCAGAGGGAAAAAAAAAGAAGGCATCCCTCACTATTTCTGTCTCTTGTTACAGTCAGAACCACACAAATTGATTTGTGCTGTTCCTGAGTTTGGTCTTTTTCAAGTTTGATTCATGATGATAAAACAACAGGGAAAAAAATTTTGTGCCTGATTTAGCAAGTGGGCAGAACAAAAATCCCCGCGTGGCTAACCACACTAACCTTTTAAAATGTTGTATTTTCAATCAACTGGCCATTCCCCTTCTTTGCAGGCTGCTGAGGCTGCGCAAGGGGAGAACGACAATTGGCAGTTAATCCAATTTCAGAACGCTCTAAAGGTTGGGGAGATGGAGTAGCTTGCCGTTTGATAGATGATTACGGCGGATTAAACTCTTCATTCATGTGACAAAATTTTAATAAGGACAGCAAATGACTCTGAGAATAATGTGGAATGTCTGCAATTTTTTTAAGGATTCTTGGTGAATAAGAAGGAAATGAGAAAACGTGAGAGGAAAAAAAAAAAAAAAAGGACAATTTCCAGTCATGTTATAAACCACTCAACTGATTTCCAAACTCTTTTCATGACACTCCTTCAAGTGACACTTTGGGAACTCGCTATAAACTATAACCAAGAGTTGGCACTGAAGGGCCAAGAACTGAAGCAAGGTCTTGAAGGACAAACTGTCCCACCGCATTTGTGAAGCGGTGGCACAGGTGAAACCCTGAGCAGCTTTCTGCAAACCAGCGCTCATGTTGGAAAGGAGATACTTAGTACCAGGATGCTTATATTGGCCTAAGGGAAAATGTGGATAACAAGCAGAAGCACGTGGATAATTTCCACAGCAGTTAATGCTGATAATTTTTCTCTTGGTTCCAGTAGCACCGTGAGACCTTTTTCAGCATCTCATGGAGCTACGTATTTATTAATAAGTAATAAATAAGTTTTATCAACAATAAATAAGTTATTTATTTGTTAATTTGCTGAGCACCATGTTCCAAATTAAAACCCCACACTGCCATAGTGAGGAGGGTGGACGAGAGTGTCTAACTCCATCCTTGGAGGTTAGGTTAGGCTGTCGTTTCCACTAGTATCACAAAAGGGAACTCTAGATTCCTGTGCCAACTTTACAACCAAAGAGTGTTGGGGGTTTTTGTTTTGTTTTGTTTTGTTTTTTGTTTTGCTTTTCTTGTGTGTGTGGTTTTTTGTTTTGTTTTGGTTTGGTTTTTTTTGTGGTGGATGCAAAAACGTGCATCAGAGCATCAGAACCAATGGACATGATCATAGCCATATTCCTGAGGTTTTCCATGGTAACTTTGTGTTCTTTAGGCTGGTTTTGTCCCTAGTAAATTGGTTGAGAACAAAACAAATTATAATTGTTGAAGAACTAAACCTTGCAATGTGCAGCCCTGGCTGGTAGGACTGGATCTGGCCATGAGAAAGAAGGGACAGAGAGCAGCCTCAGGGATGCAGAAAATTTCCAAAGCACAACAGGGATCCTGGTGATGAGTTACACCTCAAATTTTACATTGCAACTAAGAGGAAAAAAAAAAAAAGAAGAAGAATAAAAGTAATATATCAAGGGTAATATTTTTGCATTTTATCTGAAGAATGAAAATCCTATTTTCAAAATGATTTAAGGATAAGAAGATTAAAAGTAATTTTGGTACCTAACCAGGATATTAGTAGATTTGAAGATTTTCAAAAGCCATGCATGAAAGACAGGCACCAACACAGAAGGCAGCTGTAGAGTAGAATACTCATAATCATGACCCTATACTGTAGAAAAAGGGAGGACAGGTAGAGTCACAGACAACATATGTTGACTTTCTAGGTCTAGAAGGTAGAGCTTGGAAAAAAATAAAGGTTATCCTAAATTGCCCAGGCATCTTGGCAAACCCATGTAAAGTCAGCTCTATTGCTTTGAGTGCCTAAAGGCGCTGGGAAACACGGCCAAAAGGATCAAGCCCCAGGGGGTTTCTGAGCACTTAAGGTCCTCAGCACGCTCAAAGGTATCTTTCCACAAAGGGACTTTGCTTCTTGAGCCGTTAGAGCAATATATGAATATTGGTCTATTTTATCTCAGATTAATTTTATTGTATGAACTCTGAATCTGGTCTGGATCACGCCTTCAAATGAGTTAGCTTACCAGAGGCAGCAGGAGGACAGCTGTGAATGGGAAATACTTGTACAGCTGGATGTTCATGGGTTTGGAACTCTTGATTAGGAATCCACCGTTCCTTTAAGAGTAAAGTATAGAACAGCAGTGTATATGGAAACTTGTTCAATTTCTAAATAATTGAATTTTCATTATGGATGTACATGTCTCTCTTTAAATTCTAAAAAAGAAAAAAAAAATCTTTAGAATATTAATTGGGAAATGCTAGAACTAGAGTATACATGATCTTCTCCCTTCTCATTTTCCTGGAAAAGGTTTGCATATCTCCTGGTCTCTAAGAATCCCTTCTATGTTTCTTCACACAAAATAAGGAATATGACTCCTTTTATCTTTTAGCACATTTCCCAATGGAATAGTTTCAGTTTCAGCCACAGTTAGCTGTCCACAGTGACTGAAAATTGATTTATTCCTTGTAATGGATCAACTTTGTCATCAAAATGCTGGGAAATGTTTTAATTCAATCTTTGCATGTCCTTTAACTTTCTTTTATCTCTTTTGCTGCTTTAACGACTGTTAAAATGTTAAAGGCAATCTTTTATTTATTTATGAAGCAGTCAGAATCAAGGCATGGGATGAGAAGAAACTTGTATGCTTAGCAAATTTGCAAGACACTATTTTCACTTAAGTTTTTCAGCCCAGATTGAAGACTAACAGTAAGGTTAAAAAATTAAACCAAAGGAGAATAAAATATAGCACCATTTCAGATGAGTATCACAACTGCAGTAAACACCACACACTTATCCATATGCATATGTCACTGCATGTGTTCAACCTCGTACACCACCACAATGATACACAACATAAGGTTCATAAAATCATTCTTAGTTTAGGTGTGCGATAGTTTCATTTAAACATGAGCATAAAGTTTTTCTTAGCTTCGATTTCAGGTACCTGTATGTTACATGAATACTTTAAGATATGCAGACTCCCCCAAGCTATCATTAATTAAACCTTGAGTAAAAAGCGTGGTCCAACTAAAGTCAGCCAGGGATTTTAAAAAGCCAAAAATCTCAGTGTCTGTGTCTTTTGCCCATTTAATACATTCTGTTTATGCCACTCTGCCATATCGAAGTGTGTGCGCGTGTGTGTGCGTGTGTGTACATATGCAAGTGTACGTGTGTGTGACTGGGTAACTATATGTGCTGTAGATTTCAAAATTAAGAGGGACAGACATTGATGTCCTGTACAGGCTAAACAAAATTCCTCTTTTTAACTGTAAAATGTTGCTAACCATTTGTTCATATTTTATGTAACACACTGACTTGTCTTTCCCTTTTTTGTATTCCCAGTTCTCATCATTTATATATATTTCATTTTCTACTCTCAACTGGTGGCTTCGTTTCTTGTACTGAAAAGCATATTCAGCAAAATCTGTTTTGCTTGAAGCTCTGTCATTATTTACTGTAATTTAAGATCTTTAATGAACTTCTCCCCTTCTGTATCGACTTTTAGAGCTCAAGTCCAAATCTGCCATTCCTTATATTGGTGATAGTATCTGGTTTTATGGTTTGGGTTGGGTTTGGGTTTTTGTTTTGTTTTGTTTTGTTATGCTCCTATCACGTAAAAGCTGGTGCTTTACTGAGATTTTCGGCATCAGCTTGACAAGGGAACAGCTTTTTCCCCTCAAGATGAGTATCTGGAAACCCACTGCAAAACTGGGTGCAGCCTCAAATCCGCGGCAATCTGGTGCTATGTGCATCAAGGATCCGAATTTTACTAGTGGGGTTTTATACTAAAATACTTTGGGTGTGGGGGTTTGAGGTTTGAGGTTTCATTCTGGGGTTTTTTGGGTCCTTAGGATCTCAGTAGTTACCTTTCAGCATCCGACTATGAAAATGTTGGCCTGTGCATCTTGTGTATGACTCCTTGTGGTCCTTATGCTACTTGGAGCTGGGATGAAGGGTGAGTGCCTTGCGGAGAGCAGCCTGTTCTCTCCAAAGAAAAAAAAAAACCAAACCAAAAACCAAACCCCAACCCTCCACAACCTCGCTCTTGTGAAGTGTGCTTATGAATCCCAGTGAGAAGTCACTCTAGCAGAAAGGAATTAACAGGGAGATTTATTCGTATTCAGGAGCATGGAAATCTAAATTGCTCCATCTCCTCCCCGAGCTAGTGGCAGGGTTTTAACTGCCGGCCCTTCAGCACTGTTCTGGTAACACATTAATGGAAATAAGATCCTTACAGTCAAGGATTGACTGTAATTCAAGTTTAAAACATCAAGTTCAAATTTTCCGGACAATTTTATACTTAGATAGCTTACCACTTACAGTTATCTCTAAAGGTGAGTGCAAAGAAGAAATAAAAGATCTTTGAATACATGCATATCTTTATCCACAATATCAGTGTTCTTTCTGTTACAGTCTATATTAGTTTATTAGTTGATTGAATATGATGTGTCAGCCTATGTATAAACCAAATCTACAGCTCCTTTTCAAGAAATATATCACAGGGTAAAAGAATTTCCTTACTACAGCAGACTTGTGGCTATCTCACTCTATTCCTGCCAGTGGGCAGCAACAAATCCATCAGAGAAAATGATAAGAAACCCTGTCATAGGCAAATGCAATCAAAAGAATGATTTTTTTTCTTTTTTTTTTCCCTGAGAGGAAATTAGCCTCTAACCCAATGCTAGAGGGTGAAATATGCCTCAAAGAATGCTGATGCATATTTCTTCGGAAGAGTAAAGGATGGATCCAGCTTCAAGCACCCAGGTACCACTTTCTGACCCAGTTAAACTTTGGGCCTCAATACGTGAAAACTTACAGCAATGGCTTCCGCTATTATTGTAATTTTTTTTTTTTAATACATAGGTATTTCTCCTGTAGTAAATTGTGTGCTTGACAGCTTATTGTTCTAATTGTATTATCAAAACAGGAAACAGCAGCAGCTACTTTACTCTCAGTACATCATTAATTATTTACTGGAAAATGTAATTTAAGCATATCTCCTTTGATTTATTTGGTCTTGAGCATCTTACCTCAATCTTTTGACTCCCAGCTCTTACAGCAGTCTTCCAACTGTGAATGCTTCACGTTGCCTTAGTATTTCTGAAATACCTCCTTTTTTATATATATATATATTTTTTTTTTTCTTTCTGACAGACTGACTGGCAATTAACAGAGTATTCTGGTTCCTCTAATATTGTCTAGTTTTGACAAATATTAACAGATTGGTATCCTACAAATGTTATAGTCTCATTATTATTGCTGGAACCTTGTTGTTGCCTCTTGCCATGGGGGTCATTTTTTCATCTCTTTCACACAACGTCTCTTAGCCAGTTTTTAATCCACAATGAAACTTTATCTCACGTCTCAGTGGCTTCCATAATGTCATCTTCTGAACAACTTCTAACAATGGCTTTCTCTGAAGCCCAACAAAATAATTGTTAATCTCTTTGTGGATAATCCCAGTGAGGGCTCTTGGAGCAGAAAATCCTCACCAGGAGAATCTTTAGGAAGGACTTAAAAAAGATTTTAACAATGCACCTCCATGTGCAAATCTCTTATTAAAATCAAAGTCATTGCATGAGTAGATAAGTTTCAGGATCAGTTTCTATATCAATAACAACAACTGGGAGATAACACTAAATTACAATCATTTTCTAGCCAGCAGTATTTATTCTATGCTTGTATTATTTTTGAAGGATATTTAAAAGTACGAGTATAAAGTTTCTGAGGACTTAATTGCAGAAGCCATCTCAACTGTTATATCAGATAAGATTTTGATTTTTTTATTTTTGTTTCACATATTCTCTCCCCTTCTGTGGTGATGGGTTGAACTCTTTAATACATACCAGGTATTTATGTTATATAGAGAGGACTGGTAGCAAAATTGATATACTTGTGGTATTACTGGCTTTAATAGAATATAAATTATTACTTTTGCTTTAATTTACTACTTTATTTTTACTGCCTGAACCAGCTATAGAAATATATATTCTTCCCAGGAAGTTGCGCATCTATGAGAGTAATACTATAGCAGCCTTAAAATGTTTAAATATTCCAGGGCGGAGGTGTTTGATAGGGACTCGATAGACCATCCTTCAAATCAAACCCCTTAACAAAATTCTCCAAACAGACAGAAGTAATAAATTTTCAGGGTTTCTTACTGAAACACCTTAATATCTAAAGATGAGTCTAACTCTCCTTCCCTAGATCATTTCAGTAAATTAATATTGAGTTATATAACTTAATGAGGAAAATTAATTTCCTAAAATTACCTTCCGTGAATGAAACCAGCCATAAGGTATATAATCAGTTGGATTTTATTTTTTTTTCCAGAGGAAAGAGAATCACAGTGAACGGAACAGACTGGGATGTCTTAGATGGAAAAGCATATTATTTTCTTTCCAAAACAATTTTATATAATAATTCTATTTTTATCCTCCCACTGCCTTTTATCCAATCTCTCTTCATTTTGAAAAGATACAATGATTGCACAGATAAAGGTTTTCAGCTCTTTAGATACCGATTCCATAATAATTAACAATAAATCTAAAGATTATCTATATAGGATTTCTTTCAGGATCTTTGAATCATCTCGGAAATACTTCTTCAGATAGGAGCTTTCAATATGTATAACTCAAATGGGATACATTTTACTCCTGTATTGTTAGCAACTCTTCATAAAGTGCACAATTTTCTAGTTTTATTCTAGAAGGCGCCTCCAAATCCAAGATTAAGACATTAATATTAACAGCCAGAATATGTTCCTATTACATTAAATTCCTGAAGCATCCTTCTACAAATTCATGAAAAGAGATTTTATGTTTTTTGGAGATAAAAGAGCCAGTGTGAAAATGAAAAAAAAAAAAACAAAACCAAAAAACCAAACCACAAACCACAACACCACCACCCACCCACCCACCCACAAAAGCTCCAAAAAACAAAACAAAAAAACCCCAACAAAATAAACCAAACCCAAGTCCCAGCTGAACGTCTTCACCACCGGCCAACTTTGTCTTCTTTCCTGACAAAGAACAGGGAATGCTGCAGGACAGGAGACCTCCCTGCCCACCTTCAGCATCCCTTCATTGAGATGGATCAGCTCAGCTTCTCTGGACTCATCATGACATCGCTCAGAGCAGCCCCCACACCCAGCACCCAGCTGTGGGTCACTCCTGCACTCCCCTCCGCACCGCAGGACATCGCAGATTTCTCAGATCCTTCACAAGAGTCCAAGGGTAGAGATCATGATGTGCTGCATCTTCAGATGAGCGAAAGGTCTCTGCAGTTTTGCTTGTACCGACCAAAGAGTGATGAACCGCGTGCTATGGGTCTGCCTCACCCCCCCGAGCGAAGCAGGAGTTACAGATCCTTCCCACGGCGCAGCGGGGAGGTGCCAGCTGGGGGATGCTTGGGAGCTCCAATGAGGGAACCCTCTATGGACATGCTAAAAATTATTAATGTTTGCAACAGCTGCCAAAAACTCCAGCGCAGCCAGGGAGTCCTGGGGAGGGCGACCGATGCACGCCGTCCTCCCAGTTCCTGCATGAGGATTTCAGCGCGCTCCTGAAACGGCACGGCAGTTGCGGTAACACATCGCATTAGTTTTACCACTTAATGAAAGACCTAAGGCAATCTCATTCAAGCTCTTTTCTGGGGAAGCATGCCAGCTAGATTCCCAGGCCAATTATTGCTTTCACAAAGTGCTCTAAATCTGTCAACAAGCAAAAGTGTGAACTACAGTATAAAAACCCAGCTCAGAAGGTGACCCAGTTGTTATAAGAGGAAGGTTTCTTCTTGCAGTGGGAGCAATGAAAGTTGGCTCCTAACAGCCAGCCAGCCTGCAGCACCAGTGCGTGATTAAGTGATATGCTTATGTAGTATTAGCACATGCCAACAAGTTTTTACTCTTTTCTTTTTTTTTAAGCTACACAGTTTGATGGTAAATGAACATTTATTCTCCTACACATCACTATGATAAACACTTTGCAAGTGGGAACACCTAGGTAGGTTCAAATAACTTGTCTGTCTTACTGCTGGGAGCATAACCAAAGGTAGATAATGCATTTTTTAGCTACAGAAGTAACAACATCTCAATGTACATGGATACGTTTTTCTAAAATAAAAGTTAATAAAGGAAATGCCTGAAATAAAAGAGCTGCAATCAATTTCTGTAATAAACGAATACCTGTATCTTCCTCAAATATTCAACATTACCGCTGGGTAGATAGTCCTCACAAAAAGAAGTGAGAAAGCTTCTTTGCAATGTTTATTTCTTTCAGCGTCATACAGGCCAGCATTTGAGAAGTCACCCACCTGTCTTACCTAGAGCACCTGAAAGGGTCTTGCCACATACGAGGTAATTTCTTTTCTTCAGTAATTAAATGGAGTGTAACGTTGCCTCGGTCCCGTGGAGGGCTGCTGGCATGTGCTCAACAAGTGCAAGGGCTTTGGCTGCACTCAGCTCCTCCGAGAGGGATTGATTTCCATCTGAAGCTTCCTAGGTTTAACTCTTCTACAAAAATAGCCATGACCTGCAAATGCCGAAAGCCATTCCCCATTGTCACTATTCCCCAAGCTCTGGCTCCAGCCTGGACCTCAAGGGTGGGTGCTGACCCACCGCAGCTGTAGCTCTGTAATTGCAAAACTTATTCTGGGGACTCTCCAGGCAAAGCAGAATTGTAGTGCAAAGCCCCAGCAAGCACGTTGTATTTCATGGGGTGCAATTTGGTAAGATGTTATATGGGAAAAGGAGACAAGATTTTATAATCACATGAACTAAAACTACAGGATTGATGGTGACTGTCAACCTAATTATGAGAATGAATCATGTTGGGCTCTACAGTTATTAGTCAAAGTAATTCATTATTTGCTTAAAAATAACATTAAAATTTAACCAATAAAACCACTTATTGATGGCTGGTCTTACTTTTTCTTTCTAATCTAAATGTCATCCCTGTTAAGAAAACATAAAAGAAAAAAAGTCAGAAAATTATCTTGGTCATAATAAACCATCTTTCATCATTTAAATAAATAGAAAAGTGAGGCATTATCTGATACAGATTTAGGCGTATCATTTATGAAATGAAATATTACATTTTGGTTGCAAGGGCCCTGAGGGACTTACAATTAAACAAGACATTGGGTTTTTACCAAACACTTGGGCTTATTTAAAGGTAAAAACAAATATCTGAAGGCATGAAGTCTCCCCATATTCTTTCTATGAACATACCCTAGCCCTCTCCCTATTCCAGTAATGATCTCGACCCCAGACAGAGGTGCCCGGGTATTTTTTTTTTTTACCTGTTAACTCTGCCATTGTTTAGTAATTTCTGTCTTTCCTGAAGACGTAAGCACCAAACTGACCCGGCTTCCAGGGCATCTGGCATGGGACATGGGAAGGTCACCCCAGCGGGCAGCCCCACCCGCACACCTGATTCCCCCCACCCCCAAACTTTGCACCTACAGCTTTGTCTCTGCCAGGAGCCGTGGATAAAACATCTGGATCTGGACCAGGGCAGAGAAAATAACAGAAAGGGAGACAAAGAAAGCAAATCAAAAGCAGTCAGAAAGTTTGCCTTTCCTTCCAAACCAGGTCCACTGAGATTTGCCACGCAGTATTGATGACAACAGTGTCTGCTGCTAAGGAAACACAGGTTCAGAAAGATATATGGATGTTTTTACCCCAGTTAAACTGGGAAAACAGACCAAGAGAGAAGCAAAAGGAGGAATTAAAACAGGCAGATGCAGGGACACTAATAGCCCAAATTGAGTCCAGTTGCTGGGCTGGAGCTCAGGGTAGTTGCATGGATTTTGACTCGTTTCTCAGTTGTCTGGATGATGCCTTTACTTAGAAACAAGCAGAACTATTGGATTGCTCATCAGAAAATAAATAGGCCTTGCCTCCAAATGAGTTAAATGTCTTGAAAACTGAACTCTTCAGATTTTATTAGTGATTGAATAGCTCTAGGTGTTTCTAAGCAAAAATCAATAGTGAGATTAGCTGCAACAGCCTGCCAAGAGATTATGGACAAGACATCCATTGAACAGATAGCCGATGTATTCACTGCCCTTCGGGTCAGGGGCCAGGCGTGCCGGAGCCGATTCCCCCTCGTTTCACTCCGCCAGAGCAGCGCAGTGAGGACCATCGATCGCCGGCTCTCTGCGGCGCGTGGAGCATCATCTGACACGGCCGTGTCGGTGATTAGCGGCTGCAGTGCCCAGGCATGGCTCACGCCAGGGGGTACTCAGGCAGCCTTTGATCAGGTCAACAGCTTACCCCCGTGAGTTTCATCAGTCAGGATTTCATTGCTGGAGCCACGGTTTCTGCCAGGGATGCATCTTTGTCCTCCGCAGCCGAGGGCTTGGACGCAAATGCACCAGGCAGCTCGTCCCACCACGCTCGTGGGGCACCTGATGCAGAGCCAGCATCTTAGCAAATGTTTGATTTTATCCAGGTTGATACGACTCTTGCTTCAACAATCCAAAGTTGGTCTGGCTCCTCGTGGATGAAATGTGACTGTCCGCTCCTGGCACAAGAGAAGTTCATAAATGTAAAGCCACAAGCTTTAGCATTTGTCCTTGCACACGGACATCCCTTTGCCAGGCTCCAATCTCCAACTGGTTTAAACCTGATGAATTTCTTATGAATTTCTAAGAATAAAATTCCATGACGAAATTAGTTGAGGAAGACATTTGGCAAGACTACATTTGTACAATTGCTATACCTTTGGGTATGAGCAGACCTGCAGCCTCTGCACCGCCATATCCCGAAGGGGATTTTTGTATACTTCCTTTGCAAATACTTGTACAATTTACACATGAAATATTTCCATGGATGGAAGAAGTCACAGCCTGCCATTCAATTTGATTTAAGTATTGATATTTTTCTTTCACTAGTGTGTCTGTCAATGCCCTGCGTTAGGAAGTAAAATTCACTGTACCTTTTCAAACTATGTTACAGGTTTTTAATATACTTTTAATCATTTTACAACAAAACTCTTATTTTCAGATTATATTGAATTTTTGAATATTTTTTATGATCTCATTAATGGCTTGTCAAGTATCTGTGTTTCCACAAGTAGTTTTACGCATCTCTAATCGTATCATTTCAGACATTTCCATTTTATTTTGTTTTGTGAAAGCTAATGAGGCTTCATCTCTAAGCAGAAACGATCTGATTCTAAAGAAACTGAGAATTGGTTGTACTGACAAATCTGAATGCAACAGCAAGACACTGAAAATAATTATTTGCAAATGTATCTGAACTTGTGAAATTAAATTTGAAACACACTCACAACAATACAAGAAAGGAGTATTACCATGCAAAGTTAAAGCTTCTGTGCTGGTGGGGTTTTTTGGGGTGTTTTTTTGTTTGTTTTTTTACTTCTTTCAGAATCACCTCTGCTGCATCACTCTTGTCCTGGACCTTTATCTTTCCAAGGAAGAGGCAAAAGTGACAAAGAGCCTTTTACAGCGAGATCACCAGTTCTTCTCCACTCAGGTCTGTTGTGTCTGCAAGTCTGATGGCTAGCTAGGGATTAACCACCAGGCATAACCTGGATTAACTGGTGGGGTCAGTCCAGTGGCTGGTGGACAACTGGCCATACAGTAATTACCGATCTCAGCAAGGACAGCAGGAAGTCAGGAGGACAGAAATATTTCCTTGCTTTGAAAAGATGCACTGAAATATTAAAAAGCAAGCTTGAGATATAATCAAAACAATAATGCTGGGGTTTTCTTTACTGCTTTCCCATCCTTCTAACTACAAGTGGAACCAAACCTCTGCGCTCTTAAGTTACAGCTAAACATGGAAGCTGAAGTTAATATTAAGCTAAGTATTAAGCCTAAAATAAAAAGGAGGTAAAATGAAATCTCCACTCTTCAACATTGATAAAAATAACATTTGATACAGGATGGCTTCTGTGCATGGCGCCTAAAGTGAGTCCAAGTCACATCATCCATGGACAAGTAGATATAATTTAGCAATAATTTATTCAATGTGGTTAAAATCAAAAGTTCATAAACTAAGAATTATATTCTGGGAATTGAAAACATAATTTTCCATGTGAAAATGAATGTTTAAACGTTAATATAAATATCAACTTAATATAAATAAGAAGGTGTCAATCTATTCTCTCATTTCTCCTAACACGTAGACACATTTAAAATAAAACATAAGAAATTCACTGATCATTTATTTGTACTCATAAAACATTTCTCTGCTTGTTAAATGTAACAGAACTGGACCTTTATTTTATCTTTACCAGGAACTACTTCAAGACAGGGAAATTCTAGGAATATTTCCAAATATATTTTGCATTAGATAAAAAGAAAATTAATATAGCTGCCCAACTTCCTGGCCTTGATGAAATTCATTTGAATTTATAGTTACCAATAACTTTACTTTTAAAAATCCTAGGAAAATTAAAATTTCAAGTGAAATTCCACAGATAGCACACCCATAACTATATGAGGCATCTGGACGAGTATCCTAGCCCAGTCAAGAAGGGCATTGACTGTGTGTACAAATACCTTGCAGAAGTGTGAAGAGTCACATGCTTTCACTTTTATTTCACCCACATCCCCTTAATCAGTCTCTGAGCAGACTATCATTTAATGACTGTGATTTGACATAACAATATTCAAAAAAGCCTCAGTCTACCTTTTCTCACCTCTTCTTGCAACGATGGACTCTGTATTTACAGGCACAGAAAAAAATTTGGTTTGGAGCTAGCTCATTAAGGACCTGAATTTGCCTTCTGTAGGCACCCACATCTTCCCTGCTTTTATCAGACATCCTGGATGTGAAATTTCGTGACAAGAATCAACCTCTGTGGAGAGTATATAAAGTGAAGTGTCTGGCTCCACAGTAATATTTCAAGAAAGCATTTCTGTTCCCCAGTCCACTCACCCTCTAGGGAATCTGTAAACTCCACAAATTAACTCTGCAAAGCAGTGCGCCTTATCAGGGTTTTGCTTTGTTTTCAGCATTTAAAACAATGTCCTAAGGTTTTGTTTGATGGATTCAGACTTCCAAAGGAAGCAGCTCTCCTCCGCTGTCCCACCTGCTCCTCTTTTCACCAGGCTCCAGACTCCTGCAGACATCAAAGTCAAGGCAGCTTCGCACAGACGTGAGGCGTTGACCTGGGCTTAAATGGTGTTAACTAACTCCCTCGTGCGCTAGTCCTCTCCAAGAGTTTTTGTCCACTCTGTGAATAACAGACATTTTAAAAAGAAGAAATAACAAGAAGGAAAACAAACTTTCACCACTGTACTTCACTGCCTTCTCCAAAACATTACGGTGGCCAATATGTAGGCTTGCCATCTCTAGACCCGTATGGAAGCTGACAAACTTATACTCTAAAATCTCAGGTGAAAACTGCCTAAGGTGGAGGAGAACACTTCGTACGGTAGAAGGACCAGGTCTCAACAACCTACAAACATTAAGCGATACCCATGGTCTGATCCTGCATAAGACCAGCTTGTCCTTCCCTGGTGCCCTGGCTCAGCAGAGCAGACCGCGGGTTGGTGCTGCCCCCCTGGCACTGAGGTTGATGCCCAAAGTGGGTGCAGAAACGGCCAAGCAGCAGGTCACCGTGGGGTGGATAACGTTCCTGGCTCCAGAGCTGTTGAGCTGTGTTGCTCATGCAGAGCCAGCTCCGACACCACAGTGTGACACTGCGTGCCTGATGTGGCTCCATCCCCGGTGGCTGCGGGGTTGTTTTCTGCTGCACAAGGCCCTTACTCCGCCGCAGTGACCTACTTTCATACTCTGGTTTGATCAAGTTTAAGAAAAAAAAGAACAAAACAAAACAAAAAACAAAACAGACAAAAGCCCCAAGCCCCTCAACAACAAAACCATGAACAAAGAAATGAGTGACTATTTTTTAACTTGTTCTTTAACATTCTTAAGCTGTTATGGAAAATAAATAAGACTCAAATCCTGTAATTCATTCTTATATACCTAAGGCAATACAATACGCATTTTTGTATGTTGGATTTTTGCTTCAAATAGCTTTGTAATAGTCTTATCCAAAAGATGAACTGCAAATGTTTTTTTTTTTTTTCCTTTGGCATAAGATACTTTCCTCTCTTGTAAACACAGATTTAAGAAACAAAGATTTTCTTTTAAGATCTACAGCAAATAGGACTTATATTTGAATATTTACATTTGAATATTAGAGACTTTAAATAATCTAGCTGTGAAAGACAAATAAATTAAGCCTTCAGAACAGTGAGAACATAGTTTTAATCGTGTTTTCTGAGAGAAAAAGCATAAACTCTAAAATGCAAGTTGTTAGTTCTGTTTTCCAAAATGGCATCACAGTTGCAGGATGAGAAGATGTAATGGTCTGACAAATACTGGGGCTTTTGAAGAAAAAGTTAAAAACGTGTAAAGTACCAGATAAACTGAAGGCTTATGATGGCACAGCACACTCTAGGGAAGAAAGGATGATATAAATGTCTGGATGAGTCCCATAATCATGTCCATACCTGGCAATGGAGACGTCTACATTGGCAGAGACCTGAGTCAGCAAACTCCATGTACACATAGCCTGTGCTGTTTGGGTTATACTGGCCTAGGTACATAGCCCCAGATTAGTAACAAACCATAGACCAAAAGAATAGTTCATCCTTTGAATTCAAAACAATCCTGGCTATCCAACAAGTTGGTTCAACTAACTAATTATGAATAGTGCTCTACCATGGGTCGAATTCCCACATCCCACAGATCAGCAATGTGGAACTTCACCAGTTTTAGTGGCTTTGCATCAAAGAAAGAGAAAGATCCAGCCCACAGAGCAATGCAGTGGGAACACTTTCAGTCACAGGACATCTGGATCATCTTTGCATAATGGCATTTCATACTGTCTTAGTGCTGACCAGATCAACAGAGGTGCTTTTTGGAATCTAAACGATACAGAATTTACTTCTGTTCCTCACTATCACTTAGGTGGTTTATAAGGCTGTTGGCTGGTTAGTATTTTATGTTAGTTCTTATTGCATCACCAGAGTACCCAATTATATAAAATTAATCTATTGATGACTATGCCATTCCTCCACAGGAAGTCTCTATTTTATAGACTGGAAACGGAGGTACAGAAATGCTGAAATCTTGTTCACAGTGCAGATCTCTGTCTCTGCAAACTGATTATACCAGTAGCTATCCTAGAAATCATTAACTATTTTGGTCTGGGAAGTCACCTATTCTGGCAAAAGAACTTTTTGCTGTTGCACTGGGATGCCTTAGTGTTTGACCATCGTGGCTATGTCCTAAAACTCATTTTGTCTCTTGAGATGCCTGGCAAAACTTCCTGTGATTAGAACAAGCCCGAGGCATACAAGATTGCATTGAACCCAAGATCAGAGTTCAAAATTAGGTATCCAATATCCCTGTCCACTTAACAAAACCTCCATGAGTTTATGAATAAGGAAAGATTTTAGAGAAATCAGGACAAAGAAAGTACGCAAAAATCCAAGTATTTCTAAAATACTCTCAGTCACGATAAGAGAAGCAGATCTAAAAACTTGACAAATTCTACCTCAGAGGAATCCATCGTGTCCCAGGAGAAACAATACCTAGCAATCAGAAAATTTGTTTGACATTATTCTGTGAAGAAAAGGACATTTACAAAGGGATTCATGGGAATTAGAACAGAAATCCAAAAAACAAATAGGATTTGATGATGAAGCTCCTACACATAACTTACAAATTGGTCTCCCAGTTTAAGTCTATTAGAAGGCATTATATAAGGACATATGAGAGATCATCCATAATCTGTATAAATACAGTGGCTGGAGCTCTGTTCATGGAGTAGCGACACCAGGAATTAGACCTCTTACGAGGGAAGTTCCCCAGCCCAGAAATTTGCTGCCAAGATAGAAGACAAAAGACAAGAAAGGAGTATACCAAAACAAGAAAATAAAGGTCGGAAGGATAAGCAAGTGGTTGGAGTGCATCAGCACCCTGGCTCCTCTTATATATAGAAATATTATATTAAAAAAGTTTTTAAGAGTTTTGAGAGAAGATAAAGAAGTTGAATGAAAGGTAATAAATTCAGGCATGCATAAGCCATTAATAGCACTAGAAATGAAGAAATCTATTTCTGAAACAATTTAAAATAGAAAACCTAGCTAAAAAGTCACAGAAATAGATGATGTGCTCCAAGAAATGGACTAGGAAAGTCATCAGCAGCAGGTTTTTTTAGTGGGTAAGATAGCACTTGTAAAGGTTGGAGAAAAACAAGTGATTGGGACAAAAGATGTGGACAAGACTTACGTATGGAGACGCATATTAGAAACCTAGTCTGGAAACTATGCAAGTGAAGCCTGAATATTTTTGATTAATGTCTCTTTTTACTGTGCTTCCACATTTGCATTTAATTCCTGAATTAATTTTTTTTTTTATAGTGGATTCTGCCATTCACCAGCACAGACATTTTGCTGAACTTTACCTTGCAAGAAATATCTTCAACTTGAATACGTCCCAACATCCTTTCAATGCATTTCCACTATTCCCTGCATTGTTCCATTGATTTTAATAGTCTTCAGATCAGACCCATGGGACTGAAAGATAAATGTATTACATACTCCAGAATGAATGGTTAAAAAGCGAGTGCAGTAAGATTAATGCATTTGTAACTATTGTTTCCACAGTGCCAATAAGGAATAAGTAGGATAACAGATTACTCCCCAAGACAACATATCCTTAAAGCATATAACTTGAAGAGCTGCATTGTTCTTAATTACACGGATATTTTTTCCATTCATATGACACTTTTCAAGAGTGCATACATGCTCTGAAGGCCCCGGAAAGAGACAATTGCTGATGCCCTAAACAGCTATTCTTAAAGTAAATGGGATGTACGTAACTTGGCAAAAAATAGTGATTGATTTATATAGAGCACATTTAAGTATTAGCACTTTGATTACAGGCCTTCATTCTATTTTTCCATAATGCATTGCATTTAGTAGACAAATTGAATATTTCTCTACCCCTTCCCTCACCCACTGCCTGCCCGGCGGAGGCAGAGGAAGAAGATGCTACCTCAGCCAAAGTGCCACCACCACCCCGCAGTCAGGCGGGGGCTTAGTGAGAGGAGGGATGGACCCATTCTTCACGGAGAAAACAAGGTAGTTACAGCAATGCTGTCAGAGGGTTTTTTCCTTTTTTTGAAAAATATTTTTGTGGGATTACACATATTTCTCCAAACCACGACACAAAAGACATTACACTTCATGCTCTTCTGGCAAGCGTGCTTTGCTATTCATTTTACTTCGGTTTTCAAAGAAACAGTGCGTTGCAGTTCTGACACAGAGCATTTGCGTTGGGTTACAGATGAAAAAACAAATTCACTGAATGAAAATTCCTCAAATAATTCTGTTCAGACTTGACACACACACACATAAAGAATCTTCAGCTGACAATCTGTCTGAAATGCAAAAATACTCCCTCGTTCTTGCCTTGAATTATCTTAAGAGTAGCACTGCAGCACTGTTTCTGCATGCTTTCGAGCACCCTATCTCGATTAAACATCAGGTCCCTACATAAGCCTAATTGCCTTGCCAGGAGCTGTAGGCAGCCCTCATGCCTTCTGGACAGGTCCAGTCTGTCCACAAGTGTGGCAGGAATTAGCCCCCGGTAACAGTATCATGGGTACAACCAGAGGAAGGAGTTGGGAAGAAACGAGTCCTGATGGAGTTTCTCAAACCTGCCTTTGAGCCTGGTCTGAAACCTCACGTGCTCTTACCCTACTGCTTTAGCTGACGCTGTTCAATGGGAACCCAGGTTTTTCTGTTTTTCACAAAAAATCATTAACATCTTAGGAAACTCCAGCTTGAAATGGCAATCCATCAAGAGCAAGATTAATATAGGGATGCAATCATACGTGCTGTTCATCATTTATTCCACCTTAAGCAGGTGGCACAAATCTGTCCTCAGCAGCCCCAGAAAGTAAAATTTGGAAATGCAAATAGCAGACGCTTTGCAACACGGTAGAAGCAGATCCAAGAACCAATCCAGTCTGTGCTATTTTGGATGCTTTATTTTCATCCAGCTCTAACCTGGTCCCATGGACTGAGTGTCCAGGAGAGGCTGCCATGCTCCAGGGATGATGCCAGCACCGCAGGAGCACACCTGCGTAGCAGCCACCGGACCGTTCATCCAGAGCTGGATGAATAGTGCCCAATCTCTTGTTGAAATCAGTTCACTTCAGCCAAGTTTTAACCTGCTTTGCTTTCCTGCTGTGACCAGAACCCGAGAACTATTTTTTTTTAAGGCTTATTCATGCTTGTTCATCAAGTACTTGCAGGGGAAGAACTGTGCTGCTGATCCAATCAGCCAGGCAGCACAAGGTGACTCAGAGCTGGCAGGTCACAAATAAGTAGCAGAGCACAAATAGCAAGTACTTATTTGAAATTAGTCCTGGTCAATATAAGGACTTGAGAATTTACCCAAGACAATAGTCAGATAATTTCAAATAATGGGTATATCTGAGAAAATTGTTCTCTGCTGGTGGATATTCTCTGAAGCCACATTGATCAAATGACTAATGAATTATTTATTCAGCTGTGCTCTTAACCTTAAAAGCAGGCATTATTGATTTTGCTTCATATATCATATTATCAAATCAAAATATAGGAGAAAAGATACCATGACTAAAGTGGCACGGAAACAGCCCATCAGTGTGTATCTATCTGGCCTGTAACGCAGAGGGATGTACAGAGATTGCAACTACAAAGTTAGAGAGTGACTCTGACTTCGCCGGCATCACAAGACACTATAAAGGGGATTTTCCTTTAGCTACAGAATGCAGCATGGAGTCTGAGTGTCAGAAAATTACATTTTTATTCCAATTCAAAATGTAAGTATTCTACTCTCATACTGTTGCTTTCGAACAAAGCCACTGTTTGTGTATATATCAAGGTTGAGACTTAAATATCCGAGGTGAACAATAGCAAAATGAAGCATTTATGTCACTGGAATAACAGACACAGTCTGAGGAACAATACTCAAACTTGAAAGGAAATTTCCTGGGAAGAGCTAAAGATTCTGTTTCTTTTTTTAGCACTGAACTACACAGAGAATGGTAGACTTTGCAAGGGGAAGAAACCACAGTATCATAAATAAAACTTGCAGTCAGGAGAAATAATAAATACTAAGTACTTTGGTTTACATATGAGTTATTAAGGTAAACAAACACTTTCCCCCCTCCTCCCCCCTTCTCATTAGTACATTATTGCAAAGGAAACACCACGATCTACGGTGAACAGCACCAGCTCCTTTCGTAAGGCTAGGCACAAAGTGAGTGTTAAGCCCTTGAAGTAAAACAGCTAGAGATTCCCCATGGGTTTCTTGGGCCATTAATCTCTCTGTCATTCCTATCCGGCTTTTTCATATCTTCCTTGGACTTGGTGACAACGGCAAGCTTACGAGGCTCCAAAGTACCGTCGTTAAAATAACAGATTACAAGGACAAAGCTCAGCATCGCCTTGCCCTGAACGATATCTGGTTAGAAGAGTTTCTTAAAAACTTCCCACTTGAGAACTGGACTCTCAAATGCCATGAAAGAGAAATCTTGCTTTTAGTTATGTGACTTCTTTTGACTTCAGAGAGAATCCTAAAACCTGTGACAAACACTTGAACTTTTTAGTTTTAGAGGCTTCCCACAGTAAAATTTGGGACTCACCACTCCAAAGGTGTGCCTGTCTTCGGTTATCAAGGCAATTGGAAAATAGAGGGAAAAATTATTAAGAAAAAGTATTAATCAATGGTGTCTTTCAAATATTTCCATTGTGCTTTAAATTAATAATTTTGTTAATTCAAAGTAGGTGTCAATGGTCCTGAAGGGACGACTCCTCATTGTATGACACCCTACCAAAATTTGCTATCTTGCTCTCATGTTAATGTGTTTAATTAGATGAATAACGCAGTTACTGTATCTTACAACATACCCACTATATGGAGAAAAATGGTGAAACATTTGGCCAGATGTTCTTTTCTTACCAGCTCATTTAAAAAACTCTACCTTTAAAACAAAAGTCTAAAATGAATTCGTAATGAAACTAAATGACTGGAAATTGCAGAAGCCTTTGGCTACGGTCAGGTTTCATTAGGAAATAGTTCACAACATACAATATTACACAGGGTGTAAAAATAAACCGTTTGGTGATGTATGGAGTTGTTGCATCTATGGAGGGGAAGATCTCTGCTTGGAGGGAGCCTTTGAAGAAGTATTAATATAGGAGAAGAACAGAGTACTTTTGTACCCTCTCTCTCTCCCCTGCTCGGGATTAAAATCTATCCTGTGTGGAAAAAAAAAATAAATAAAATCAATATATATATTTTTTCTTTCAAATCACAGTTGGCAAATTAGATCCACATTTCTTTGAGAGAAATTGCTTTAGCAAGAAGAGTCTCTATCAAATGAGATTTCAAATATCTTGTCTTTCAAAGTTTTTCATGGTTGCTTATATAATACATTTACTATATAGGAAGAGTTATCCTCTGTACTATATTTGTTGACATAATCTAGAGCTATCTTAGTAGCAAATTTCACATTTTGAAAGATATTTTGACTACATGTTCTTATTTGGTGCAGTTCGGGGACTTCAGATGTTGTATTTGACATGTAAACAGCTATGACTGATGACCAACCTTTCAAACAAGATATACAAAAATAATTGCATTTTCCATAGCCCTTGCTGATGGACGGCGGGATATGAGAACCTTTAACCAAGCTCACCGATACTTGAGAAGATGCCGGCACCTCACTTTACAAAGATGGGGAAACTACTAGAAAAAGGCTTATTACTTTAACTGTTGGGTGCAAATGCCTCATATAGAGAATATTTGGTGCTGTCCTGCAGCCTAGAGACGCTTGTAAAGTGTCACGGTGGCATTGCAGAGAAGCAGCAGAAATAAGCAGGCTAGCCAAAGTCATACTTACGTCACTTATGATGGGATCTCTCAGCCTACAGACATTGAATTTCACAGGCATGAATGAGTAATTTAGGATTAGGTATCATTTTGGATGTGTTGTCCTATAATATGAGATAGTTTTCAGCTGGTATGGGACTATGCAGCTATTGCATTTAATAGGTTTAATCTTAAAAACACTTCCTTTCTTTTTCTTTTGGTAAGTGGATAGGAAGGCACCATGCAGGACAATCTAGGAGAAAGTTTAATTTTGCACGTCTAGAGGCAAAATAGTCACAGCAACAAATTGAAGTGGTTTAAATGAGCCCTACAAACGTGAAATGTAGCCTGAAGAAGTGCTTAGCAACATATTTAATTATAAAATTCTTCCTTTCTCCCCATTGGCATGAAGGGCCACAGCTGAGTGAGAGGCCTTGATGGTGGCATGCTGTCTCCATCTTCAATGCACCCTCCACTTACTGAAGAGGAGCATCTGCACTGATACTGGAGTGCAACCCCAGGCTTTGGTAGTTTGGGTTTAACGTGTGAGACGAGAGGGAGGAGAAGGCTCAGACAAGTTTGGAGCTCGTTCAGTTGGTCTGAAGTTGTACCTGCTCATCAGCTTTCCAGGCGCTCAGCTGGTAGATGACTGCCGTTAGTCCCATGGTCTGTCCCCATAGCACGGGGTCAGTGCGAGGAATTTATTCAGAGAGAGAATTAAGGCTCATCATCCATGAGAAGCTGCAAACAGCCGCCTCATTACTGCCAAGGGACCCTGCAGACGAGCAGGGAACACACCATGCTCAGCCAGAGAAGAGTGGGTCCTCGGTCTACGTCGCACTTGAGGGCTACATTGATAAAAGCAGCGGAAGGTATAGAGGTAAGTGCCATGGTTTGGAGCTGCACTAAACGACCTGAGCAATTCTCACCGAGGGCTGTGAGGAGCCTTCGTCGCTGAAGGAGGTTGACAGCACTTTCATTTCCATGCTCCTGCCTCCACTCCAGCCTGTGCTCCTCGGTCGTTTGCATAAATGACACTACCGATGTACTGTTATATTCAACTTTCTGGGGAAAGCAGGTAAGGGCAGTTATAGTTTCATCATCAACTATCAACAAGTTAGTGTCCTGTGTCCATAAAGACCTGTCAATGGAGGAAGGAGCTAAATTTCTGGATCTTATTTATAAAAAGAAAGTATTAGTTTTCATTTTTATATCAAGCTAATGAGAGAATGAATATCCTCTGATAAAAAAAATTCTCCACTGATGTCTTAGGCTGCAATGCACATATGCTGAAAGTCAATCGATTTCACATTGGGTTTTATTAAAATGATTTCACATCATTTGGAGGCAAGGAAGATAAGTGAGTAAAAGGCTGGCAATCTAGCCATGCTGTCTTCTGCGGGATGTATTGGGAGCAACTTCTTGAACCATCAAGTAATGTTTCATAGCTTCCAAGATTATATTACTTCTGCTTGTCAGTCACAAGCACAGGAAAAAACGGAGCACTAGTAAATAGAGATAAGGGGGATTTATAGGGACATGCAATGAGAACATACACAGGGAATGAGGGACTATATATGCGTATACCAATATTTCAGAAAATGTTTTTAGATATTTTAATAATATCCCTAAGTATTATTTACTGGTATCCCCCAAAGTATTCTGCTTATCTTTTCTAGTATCTCCTCCTCTTTCTAGTATCTCTCTCCTTTTTTCCTCTTTTGGGTTGTTTCTTAATATAGTATTTGACTAAAAAGCCACACGTCCTTCTCCTATCATTACACCATTTTATTTTTACCTGGATATTATATTTCAAATCTTTTTTTGAAAAATTTTCAGCTTATCCTGCGGTTACCATAAGTGAGAAGATATTACAAATAATGACAAGCTTTGTAATATATGTTAATAGAAAAATCTGACCTTCTCTGAAGTCTACTAACAGAAAGATTTATAATCATGGCATCCGGTTTTGGATAAACAATTTCGGAGTAGGGAGGAAAATAGGCTGCATAAATTTCAAACAAACAGTACTGTCAAACAAAAAAAGTTAACATTTCTTATTGTTTTTCTCAACTGTAATTATGAAATGTTGTTGTAATTACGAAAAAGTAGAATTTTCAAAAGCACTCACCTTTGGTGATTTTCAGCATTCCTTAATTTGTGGGCATCTATTTTGATATCTTCTAGTGGAAGTGCTCTGGAAGGAATGCAAACATACTGTCACTGGGTTTCAAGGTCCTTTAAAAGTAGCCTGTAAATGCTACTAATAAATCTGAATTGGCAAACCAATTATGAAAAGAGGACATCTTATAAAAAAAAGGATGGAAATTATAATCCATTTAAAAAATTTGCAATTTAAAAATTTTCCTATTTTATTTAATTCTGCATTTAACATATATGCCAGGGAAAAAGGCAGCGGAAGAAGCAGACCCTGTAAATCCTCACTGCTGGCACCGTCCAACGGGCTCATTACTGCCTGGGAGATTGGCCTCACAAAGCGCGGTAGGAAGGACCTGGAATCATACCAGGAAAGGGAATCGTAGCAATAAAGCTTTTTGATATTGATTCCTCCTAACTTCTACAAGCATCAAAAAATGTTTTCACACTTAGCAGGGATTCTGTTATTGTACCCAATCTGAATGCTTATGTCTAATCTGTCACCTGTAGCATCCCCAAATGGGCAATTTTTCTCCGACTAGGAAATGATTCTCCAGCACACAAAGCACTCCTATCGGATGTGGCTCACGTGTAGGTTCTGGAGTTGATTCTGTGATGACAAATCCCTTTAATTTTGACTTGCTCGTATTTGTCAAACAAGTGGGAATCCAAAATATTGCAAGAATTACTTTCAAGCAAAGCATTTGTTTTGACAGTATTGAAAAAACAGGAAAAAGGAGAGATATTATTCTCTGACAATATATCTTTTTATGCCTGAGAGGCATTGATTCACAGCAGAGGCATTTACAGCTCTTCACACGCAGCACACGCCTCAAAAATTGTTTACAAGAACAGGAAACATCTGCCAAGCTGACCTGTGAAATTCTGAGGGTTTTTTCTATAACAATTATTCCATATTCATGCACCCATGAAAAGATGGGGTGGGTGGAAGATGGCTTTGAACCACGTCTGCTTTCCTACTTTCTAGGTCCCTGTCGATACCGGAGCGGTTTTACGTGCTGGCTGTACAGCCCAGGAAATTACTGTAGTGCTCACGAGGGAATAAGATCACAGGAAAGGATGCAGCCCACGAGCACAAAGTGCTCGCAGGAGAGGGAGCAGGAGGTGCTCCAAAGATGTCCATACAGCCAAAACATCTCCTGGTCTCCCTTTGCCTTGGGGTGAGCCAAAGTACCTCCTGGACACCTGAGCGCGCGTTGCTTCTGAGACACAGGATGGATAAGGATTAACCAGAGTCCGACACGCGTGTCCTTAAGAAGACGCAGCAGTGATTTTATAGTGCAGTTCCACCTCTGCCAACTAAACTGGGCTGGCGGGTTTTATTTCTCCTTGGGAGGCTGGGGACGTGTTCTGGCTATGTGACGTACCTTACTACTTTGCTGATATTTCAGAAACTCTTTCCTGTCTTGCTGAGCAGCCTGGAAGAGTCTCTTACCTTTCTAAATTGAAACGAATCTGCTGCATTCTTTTTCTTTTTTCTTTTTTTTTTAATTTTTTTTTTTAGCTTTGTGTCCTTTTTATTTTCTTTTTTCTCATCCCTATGTAGATAACAGAAGTGTCTGTCCTTCACTGAAGAGTTTTGATTCCCAGAAATCTCATCATATTTAGTCTCAATTTGTTCAAAGTGGAGACCCTCAAAACTCACACATAAAAACTGTGCAGGAATTGTCTTTGGTTGACCAAATTCTCTTCTCAGTTGCATGGGTGTACCCAGAGGAGTCAGACTGAAGTCAACAAGATATTTCATATTTATTTTAGCCTTAAAATTGTAAATCTGAATTTAAATTCAGATTCATAGTATAAACCCCATCCAAATGAAATGTGATTTAAATAAGTACATTTGCTCAATAATTCGTTTTTAAACATTTCTCATATTTGAGTAATATAAAGGCATATAGAATGTTCCCCTTACATTTCATTTGCTTTATCTATGCACATGCGTGACCTTGCCCTTGTGGGAAATGTGTCCAGGCCTGGGGTCCAAAAACCATCACAGCACAGTCAGTAAACGTATATTGTATCCATGTGACAGACTGAATTGTAAAAATTGTTACAATACAGAGATCAATAACACGTGTTAGAATGCTGTTATTAAATATAGCAGTGCCTCAGTAAATGAAAAACCACATCAACTTTCTATGAACCAATGTTTTTTAGAGGAGAGAGTAAGCCATAGATCAAGCTTTAACAAATTCTGCTGCTGTTGAATAGATGAATTTTCTTTGCTAGCAGCCTCCATTCCACCTATTGGAGAGAAAGGAGAGTAACTCATGCTACAGAGACCAAGTGATTTTAAATGAAGCAAAGGAATGCACAGCTCCAAACGGCAAGGTTTCGATTCAGAAGCAACTCTGCTCAAATATAGGCGCATCATATATTTTAAAAAGTACAGGAACTGCTTGAAAGAGAGAACAGGGTTATTTCAAAATCAAAGTGCAATCCAAGAGTCTAGTCCAGTGCATTAAACAACAGGCTCCCAGAAGGGAAGACTGCTGGTCTTTCATGATTAATATATTCGTTTTTTAAAAAAGCGCCAGGGAAAATGGATGTACGTGTCTCAGAGTTCAGAAGAAGGTTTAAGCCTGAGTGATAATAAGGAATCAAAGCAGGAACCATAAGCAAGTAGAAAAAGAGAGACCTGCACAAGAAATTATGTTGCTGTGAGAAATCCAAAATATTAAGAGGTCTGCCAAATGTTTAAAAATAGCTGTTCAGCGCAAAAGCAAGCTGCAAACTAAAGAAAATGCTTAACCAAATTTGTCTACACAGGGTCATTTTTTAAAGGGTATTAAAACAGACAAATCATAACAGAAAAGAAAGTCTGTAATTTTAACAGATGATTACTAACTGCACTAATTAAGTGGCTTTAATTGACTCCATCGAAGTCAAGAGACAATTCATATGTATATTGCTGCAAGACTCAGTAATCATAATTTCTGCAAAGTAACTTTTAAATGAGTTATCCCGCAGCTTTTATTATCTAGATAGCTGCTTTCAATCCATGATTTGCAGATCCCCAGGGGCCAAGGATTACTGCCGAGGCACTGAAGGTAACTAAGAAAAGCATGTTTACTGTCAATATACTGCCCCTGGAAGCTTTGAAGGAACCCAAAATTGAGAAAGATAAAGAAGAGAAGGGGTGCAGAGGGAATACGGGGTTTTTTCTGCTTTATTACTGCTTCCTAACTTTCCAAGCACTTTCAGAATATGGAAAGATATGTTCTTGCTTTCCCATGAAGAATTGTTATTTTCTTGCCCTTCTAAATTAAAGAGAAAGAATATTAAGAAAGAATTTTAAGGCACACAAGCAAAACATTTTAATACGTACAACCATTGGTTCTAAAAAATAGTTTCTA
This sequence comes from Grus americana, assembly GCF_028858705.1. Lineage (NCBI taxonomy): Eukaryota > Metazoa > Chordata > Aves > Gruiformes > Gruidae > Grus > Grus americana. The sequence goes on from NC_072860.1 coordinate 25,941,540, forward strand.
CTCCTTATAACTTTACCTGATATAATTGAAAGTTGGCAACTTCAACTAAAATTTGGAGGTTTTTAGATAGTCTGAATCATACAAGTCCATCAAAAAATAATTTAACCCATGGCACCACTGTTCAGCAAAACTTTTAGTAGTTGAAAACACAGTCCTGTAGCAGGAAGGGTCAAGGCCGCCTTTTTTATGTTTTCTCATTTAGCCCCATAACTCCTTCGTTTAACCTTGAAGACTGACAAGGGCAATTAGACCCTCTCCTTCCCGTGAAATCACTTTATGGATTGGCAGCCTGTTGCTTTATTGTCATTCCTTTCCTCCAAATTGAATATGTTCAGCTTTCCTGCAGTCCCACATTATAAACCTTTCACTCTTTTATTTGCAGTCTTCCCAACTCTCTTATTTATCTTTCTTTTTAGAAATACCACACTCAAAATCTTAATGTAGCATTTTACATGTTACCTTCCCAGTTCAAAATTGAAAGGACTATATTTTTTTTCATTTATAGCTAGTGTTTTACAGGTGCTCAAAACCTCAAAAAGTGCAGAACTGATCTAAAGATGTATAAAAACCTTTGTACTAGAGCCACTACTTTAAGACCATTTTAACTCAACATACAAAAAAGCTGAATTAAAAGTATGTGTATATAAAAGTAGCTCAGCCATTTCTGAATCTTTGAACACTTACCACTTATTTATATTTATTTCTTATGCAGTCTCCCGTAAAAAAGAAAAACTTTTTTTTTAAACAATTGCTATAATTTGTTCTCAGTTTTTTAATACCTTTGCTCCATGTTTTCCTGAAGATATCCAAGAAAAGAGTTTGTAGCCAACATCCTATGATAGGTTTCATTTTTCCTCTCCTAAATAAATTGAGGAAATAATTTAAACTGAAGGCTACTTTTCCACCCCTGGAGAACGCTCTCCTGTTCAACTCCACCATTCTTTCTCCTTAATCATTTTTTCTGTGGGGAAAAAACAAACTCATGAAATTACAGTCACATCATTTTTAGCTTAAAGGTCAGCATTTCTTTTGGTTCTTTTTCTTTAGATATAGCAGTAAAATTTACATGGGTCAAGATTAACAACGCATTTTCACATTTTTATTTACTGGTCCTGTGAAGTGAGGGTAATACAGAGTCAGCTACGAGCTTGGCAGTGGAGTTGCCGTTTTGAAAAGAAAGAAATAAATGCAAACACCGTCCCCATTGGAAATCAAGCTTTCGGGGTGGCGTGTGCGTACCACAAGCATGAAGCTTTGCACCCTTCTCTCTCCTCACTTTTTTTCTGCCCAACTCAGCCCGGGTGAGCGGTGCAGCGGTGACAGAGGTGCTTCCTTCAGCACAAGAAACTGCACGGAAAAGAAGAATGCTAAAACCACAGGGAACAATGGTGCAGCATAAACGTAAAGCAAGACAGAGACAGCCAGGAAAACTACTGACGCAATAAAGACTTGCAACAACCGCAAGAAGGAATAAATAAATACAGGTAACAAGTAGATATCTATTTGAATCCTGCCAGCCCCCTGGAAATTACTATAAAGCGACCCTACAAGCAGTAACTCCGCAGTTTAAAACAGGACAAGAAAAGGGAGCAGCCCTCGTGCAGCACGGAGCCTCGGCAGGCAGAGGCTCCCCAGCCGGGCGATGAGGACAGCAGCCCTGCTCGCAGCACCGCAGCAGCGAAACCTTTCCAGTCCCTCCATCAGCACCGGCTGCTCCCACTTTTAGTTTGCAAAATGTGGTACAGCCCTTTCTCCTGGCAGCGGGAGAGGCACGCGATGGAGGGTACACAGCCTCTTTGTGAATGTATATCATCCAGGCCCGGGAATTACGAGCCTCCGTCACGCCACTTAAACGTGAGCCAAACAACGGTGGCACACGGAGCTAACACACATATCGCCCCGTGCCACATCCACCCCGTCTGCAGCCTCCCTCCGCTCCAGCTTGTATGGAGCCGAGTGGTTAGACAGCCGCGGGTAGACATTTTTCCCCAGGACCTGTTGGAGGAGAGATAAATAGACATCCAAAGAGTAAAAAAAAATCCCATTTAGAAATTGCAGCTTGCAGAAATGCCCCTGTGTCTCACCTCGATCAGTACGTTACCCCAGTGCCTTGGGGTGCATGGCTGAATGACCACCATCACCCCCCCGGCAGCGTAAGAACAGCCAGACAAGTTCCCCCAGGTCTTCCCCAGCTGCGTGCAGGGATGAAGGTTCAGGTGATGGCATTTAAGTAAATCTGTTGCCAGATAAATTCTCCTTGAGCAGTCACTAATACGGATTTAGCTGTGACAGGGAAAGATAAGTTTGAGTTAAGTCCATAAAACGTAGTCTCATGTCAAATACAAACAAAAGCAGGAACATGGTATATATCAAAATACGCTTCTAAAGCAAGGGGGTGAAATTTTACACAGCATGGGGAAGCTTTATACCCGTACGAAGCTGATTATCAGTGAGGACCAACAGGCCTGAGGCTGTGAAAGGCTACCAGGACCTGCTGGGCTCTGCCCAGAGCTACCAAACATTAGTTATGGTAGCGTAAGAAAGATTTCCTCCTACAGGATTAGCATGGGGCTGGAGCACAGCACCAGGGTGCTATGCACACAATATTGGATACACGTCAACAGAATATTTTTAGCACCTGTAAAATATGAAAACAACGCAGAGTGCATGCATTTCCCTAATGATAGCAAAGAGAACACAAAAATATTAATGCAATGGTGTGAAAAACACTGATTATTGCCTATTTCTCTTTTGTGCTTGATCCACTCTCTCAGCAAGCAGCTCTGTTGCTCTCTACCATCCACACGTCCATACACGCATGTATGCAGATACGTATGTACAAACACACATGCATTTTTTTTATTTCTGCACCGCAGACCAATGTTATTTTTCTGCCTCTTCAATAACCAGATGACAGAGAAGGAAATATGCCTTTGCAAAGGCACTGTATTCTGGCTCACTGCTCTTTGCTATTTTTCAGCTGGATGTCACTTCAGATTATCAAGTGCTGTCCAAAGTGCAACACAAGCCCAACAGACCAATTTCTGTACTTATTTAATACTTCTGCATTCACCGAAAATGCATGAGTGCATCAGTACAAGTATTGTCCTAATTTGTTTAGGGTAATATAAACATGAAAAAAAAAAAATAATCTGTCTTCTGCACTAGCACTCAAATCACATTCTAAGCTAAAAAAAAAAAAAAAAAAAGCAGCCTTTAGGGAAAATACTTAAAGACTGAAGGATGAGCTAAGTATATAAAATTTGGCTAAGTAATGAGTAAATAGGTACATGAACTACATATAAATATTTGATGAATAAGCTAAAGTAGGAAAAAATTATATAGGGTAACCTAAGGGGGTATAGCTTAAAGCGATGTGAAGAAATCTTGACAGTGCGATGTATTAGACTGTGGAATAGTCTCTCAAGGGAAGAAGTATCAACTCTATAATTTAGATACCTTAAGATATGATTGGAGAAAACACCAGAAAGCTACAACATGCAGCAAATATTCCAGGATTTGAGGGGACAATCTAGAAGACAAACAGCGGCAAGATTCCTATCTCTACTTTCAGCTCGCGTTTTTTAAGCTCTTGCCAAATGAGCGTGAGACAGAGCTTTTCTACCATGGAAACCCAAGGGGATATGCAGGAGGTGCAGAGGACCCTGCCACCAGTAGCCAGTGGGACATCAAGCTTTGCTAGATGTGCACAGAGACTGCCTGCTGTAAGGGCATGGAGATGCAACAAGGGAGAACACAGGGACCACCAGTGAGGTCATGCTTTGAGGCTGAACCACAGCTTTCCAGAGGTCCCCTCCAACAACCATGGGTATACCTCTGTAACTCAGTTCGAAGCATCGACATTTAGAGTACGTGCTCTGCAGCTGTCTTTCCACATCGGTGATATTTATAAAGCATGACCTGCTTAAACAAGCCATGTGAAGTTGTCTGCTGCTTCTCATCTTTGTGTATGTTTTGTTTTTCCCCAGCAGTAGAAGATGCCATACAGGTTCAAGTTTAGTTAAGCTGATCTCAACAGTATAGAAACTCCACTGCTTCAACAGTATTGGCCCCAGTTTATGAATACATTTCTTTAACCAGAAAACGTCTACGGAACTCAAAAAAGGGTTTTTTACATACCCGTCGCACAGCAGTGAACAGCAAGTATTGTCTAAGACCTTCACTGCTCTTTCTGTGCAATGCATGGCTCATCATGAGAGGCTCACGTGATTTTTCACCTCCTTAAGTAGACAGCCTATGTTTACAAAGTGCAGATTCACAACTGAAGTGAGAGCTAGAACTTGTCCTGGGCTAACATCCATGTTTGCAAAAACTGGTGTTATGTATCTTTTTTACCTCTTAGAATTGTCTACAAGTCCACATTATTAAATATATATAAATAGGCGTTATGTTTACTCTTCAAATGTCTAATTTGTATGTGTATATTCATGTATATATAAAACTTGGGATGTGCAGAGGGAAGGGTTCTCAAGCCAAGCTCACTGAGATTCAAATTACAGCACACCTTTTTCTCATCATATGAACACAAATATTTTGAGGCAAATTTGCATTTTGTAGCCAGGGGCATCATTTGCAGGTGACTGAACAATCAATTAAAATAGCTTGAGTAAGTTCTTCTGTAGGGGTGGGGGTTTTTTTTCATTTCATATAACCAGGTCGTTGCTGTTTAATCACATGGTTAGGGGCATTTTAGACATTAATAACAAAGTTTTCCTAAAGATTTCCAGTGCTGTCTTATGGATTTACATTTTCCTTTCCCCAAGCTGATGGAGGACTGACCATGCAGCTTTCAACACATGGTAACGTTGGTCAGCCTTAGCAGCCTTGCTATAACAATTTTTCTACCTCATTAATTAAAATTTACGAATTCGATGCAGACCGCATAGCCATCACAAAATGGATCGATGGCTCCTCCATAGCCTTAGGCCTTAGAGTCTTTGGGCTTTGAATAAAGTGAAAGACGAGTCGGCAGAACCGAAATGAATTCAGGATGAGTAGTTTGAAGACGTCTAGGATAATCCTGTTTACCTTGCACTGTTTCAAAAGCAGTCATTTCTCTACATGTTGTTTATAGCCACTTTGCTGTGGTTATTTGCAATTTCTCTGTGCTGCTCAGTTGCGCGTTTTGATTGGCACCAGCCTGGTATTTCAGTTCCAAGCTGCTGTTCAGCATCAGCACGTTCAGATAGGTCATGAACTCCTTAACCACAGATACCACGGATCTTTATTTCCATTAGTGATTGATAATTGTTTTTTCTTAGGATAAATATTTTGAGTTGTCTGAACAAACGCACTTATGCATAACAAGGTTCAGCACTTCTGTGATTAAGCTGCGCTTTTTTCTTTACTTTTTTTTTTAAGGTTAGCTATTCAATCATGGAAAAACAATAATTTTGTCACTGGTGGTGAATCAATCATCCTACAAAATGCATAGTTAATGTTTGTTTGGTTTTGCTTTTTTTTTTCCCCCTCATAAACTGTTCATCAAACACTTGTGAATAATGAATGCATAACTTCGGATCAGAAATGATATGTAAATCCAGGGCTCAATTCATCCAATAATTTATTTATCAAGAGCAATTTGAGTAGTCCTATGTAAAAACATAAAATTAGTTCTCTATTAAGAGCCAATTGAAATTTTTGACTGTGCATAAGTGCATGCACATATAGCCCTACCCTAACCCTGCTGCTGAGCCAGACTCTGCCTTGTGCTCACCTTCACCAGCCTCCAGAAACGCAAACAGTTCCCAGCCTCCCTCATATTTCCATTCAAAAATTGTCCAAGAAGAACAACGTTACAGCTAGTAGAAGTGACATGGCATACTTTGCATATCCCTTACGACTTTGTTCAGTATGCATATGGTTGTCTCGAGTTAAGATATAATCTATCGGAATACATTTGTACCACCGTCTCCAGTATTGCTCCAGAGTAGCTGAGGTCCAGTTATCGTTTTCATTATAAACATTTGCAGTGAGTTGGAATAATTTGTTGTAGAGCATACCAAGTTGTCTGCTTGGATGCGTTGGATTTTTCCTCCATGCAATTGATTTAAATCTTATAAGACATTTTTGTAGAGAGGCCAAAAAATAAAACTGCTTCTTTCTCAACATTTTTTTTTTTTTTAACAGTTACACTTCAGAAGAAAAAACAAAAACTTTTGTACATAAATTATTATTTGGCAGTTCTCACAAAAGCAACATAAAACACAATACTGGGTATGTAAGTTTTATCAGTAGAATATTTCAAGTTTTGGATAGGTGATAGTAAAGTGTCTCACAATGGGTAAAAAAGTTAAATCACCAAAGTCACTATCATATAGCTTTTCTGGAAATGTAAGTGTATGCAATCTGCTCTGCTTTCTAAACGAGACCGACCAATGTCAAAGAAGATATATTTCACAGATGATAAAAAAGACCAAGTAATTCAGGCTGAAAACACTATAATTTAGGTCCTGAATGTGCAAACCTTTACTTACGATTGAGCTGCCTGTGCATTTAGGGATACCTCCCACGAAGGAAGGATTTCTTTCTTGCTTAAGAAGTGGTCACGAATAGGGATAGAGTGAAACCACAAATTTCACGTGCTTGGGTTTTCTATCTAAACAGCTGGAGTCTGTTCAGCTGATTCCAGGAAAATGGTCAGACTTCTGAGTTTTGTAATGCAGATGCTCTGCTTTAATAATTTGAATTTAATAACTAGAATCTTATCCTTGCATTTACAAAATATAAGCAATTAAAGCTCCATGATTTAGTTATGTCATACGTTGCACGTGTAAAGCTATCAAGTGAATCACTGGTCACTTAGATATGCAATGACAATGAGATGTCTAAAATTATTCCCTTCACAGTTCATAAGAAAAAGCTGGAATTGAGAACATTTTTACAAATCAAACATCTTGGTTAAAAAATGTAAGTCTGTATCAACTGAAATATTTTATCCAGGATTTGACAAGTTTAAGTAAGATTTGTATGTCTGTTGGGTCATATTTGAAACCAAAATTCATTTTGAACCAGAAAATCAGATTACAGTTCTTTGCAAAATGTCAGAGTATCAGTGTTTTGCAACTGTGCTGGGGGGAAAAAAAAAAAAATAAAAAAAGGAGAAAACCTAAAGAAATTGCCAAAGCAGATTCTTTTGAGCAAAGAGTCCATAGATTTGAATTTTTTTAATGAAAAGAGGAGTGGCTATTTGATGTGTTTCACCTGAGTACATTGTATTACTTGCAAAGACAGCAAAGTGCCTGGTGGTGCCCTCAGCCCTGTCTGTTGTGGAGCTGCCTCAGGTACCCAGCTCAAAGAAATCGTCACCTCTCCACATTATATGACCTACGTTCAAAGCACAGCGCGTAGCTACATGAAGTGAGAACTAATAGTGCTGGAAGCTGTTACAGGCAACATTACCTCCGTCTTTCTCTGGGTGGAGGAAGTAAGGAGGAAATCTTCAGAGTTAAAGTTGCTATAATTAATTTTCTGTGTGTGCACTTTACTCATACAGTCAATTTGTCATTGAAGGGTGTAATTTACTCTTCTCTCCACAGACTTTTGAACAGCAAAGTAAAAGACTTTGGATATTGCAACGTGTGCAATACTGACGATAAGGCAGAAAAACCAGCGCGCTTGCAAACCCTCCCATTGCTTTGAGCCCTTTCTTCCAGCTGGGCTCTAAAGGAACTTTCCATCAAAGCCAGAAGAAAACTATATACAATTTCAAACCTTTATCTGACCTCTTGTTTCCAAAGGGTTGTGCCTTAAACCTCTGGGTCCTTCCAGCTTTCTTTTTTTCCTGTTAGAACTTCCTTTTCAGGTGTCCTCCGTACCCCCGTGCGGCTCAGACCAGGCTTTCACATCCGCTATCTCCTGCTCTGCTGGGAGCCCGCACAGACAAGCGGCTCTCTGACCTTGCCTTCAAACACAAGAGACAAAAGGGAAAGGATGAAACCAACTGAAGCAAGAGAGAGAGTTGCACTAGGCAGCAGAGGAGAGTGAAAGACCACGATGACAGAGGTGGGAACTGCAAGTTACAGCAAAACACACTGCACAGAAAGCATTTTAACCCTGTCTCTGCAACGCAAGCCAGAGGAGCTTGTGTCCTTGGCATGTCTTGTAATAGATTTCTTATACTCAAGTGGATGTATTATAAAGGCCAGGCAAAACTGTACTGGAACAAAGAGAAAAACAACCAAAATCCCAAGTCGCTGGCCTGTTAAGAGAGGCTTTACAATGTTTGGTTCTCTAAATAAGGAGCGAACTGACCTTGAAAGTAGTAGAATCAAGGCAGATTGCTAAAAGTATCAGTAGCAGTATTTTCATATCTACTCAGCTTCACTGCAGGAGCCAGATGACAAATTTTTGAGCCATTCTTTAAAAAACCCCAGAGCTTCTTGGAAACGAAATGCAAATACCAACTACAATATTAAAATTGATACCATATTTAACATAGAAGCATCTCTGGTGTATCTCAGAAGTCATAGAAAAAAAGATCTTATGAATAAAAGTCTGAATAATGCTTAACCATAATAAGAGGGTAGGAGAGGAAGGATCAAGAAGATCTCGTGAATCATTGCAGGGATATACACATCATAGCGTCTTCTAGAAGTGAATCCATTTCTAAGAGCACAGGCTTATGGAGATGTTTAGAAATCACATCTCACATCTGAACACTTGATAACGTTCAAATGTGAGCATAATAACCCAGCTCACAATGACGAGTTCTCCACGCTGTTGGCTGTCTTTTCATTTCACAGCCTGAGCTAAGCACTGGTTTTTGGATCTGAATGTAGTTTGATGTTTTCTCTGCAGAGTTTACTTTCACAGTTATAATCCAAGTTTTTCATTTGTAACATTGGCCCCTTGCTGATTAGGGAATATAACGAAGAATAGGATGTGTGGAGGTGCACTTTAGTTTTCAATTTATTTGTTTGCATTTAATTTCTCAGAAATTTGTCATGAGAGAAGGTTGTTGGGGGAGAACACGCTTTTCCAGATGGACAGCAGGTTTGAACGGGGTTACTTTGAGTTCTACATTTTTTCCCCATCCTTTGAACCTTCGCAGTCATGTTCTGTTTCCAGAGTCGCTCTGTCTTATTTTTACCTCATATAACTTGAACTGGAGCTACTGCAAAGCACAGTCTCTGTCGAACATTGCCAGAGGAGCAAACATTGGCATCACGAGGAGTCCCGAGAAGGGTGAAAAGGGCTTTGCTTCACTCGGTGCAGCAGAGCTGTGGGCAGAACCGCCCATGGTTAAAAGTGCAAATTTCTCTGGAAAAGCTTACTGGCTGCATACATGTGCCTAGACACGTATGTGCACATGCATGTAAGCATGTATTTGTCTGTTTTCTACAGTCTTGTCTTAAGCATGCAAATCTGTCATGGTTTTTACTGAACACGTGGGTTGGTTAGTTATCAAAAACCCTTATAAATCAACAGGAGTCTTGATTCAAACTAATCTTTGCACTTAAAATTGAACGTTGTGCTTTTGGGGTTTTTATTGAAAAGTAAGAGAGACCATTCAGAGAGAAAATTAGCTTTAGATCAATTAAATAAATTTACCGAAAACAAAGGTGAAGGAAGTTGTACAGCATGTAAGTATTCAGTTAAAGTTTTCCAACCTCCTTGAACGTTGACCTTCGAAACTACATATAACCATCTGCTCATGAAATCTATATGTTTCTCGAGATCAGGGAATAGGAGTTGAGAGTATGAATTTCCTAAGGGCTAGATTCTTGGGGGAAGCATAACTAGGGAAGCATGACCGATAATTTCCCAGCCTGAAAATCTCTGGAGTTATCAGCAAAGATAGAGAGGGGAGACTTGATGATGTGGAGGGCATAGCTGATTAGAAAACTCACTTTAGATGGATGCTAAAACAGGGAGAGAAGGATCTTGGCTGGCACTCAAAATTTAAATAGAGCATAAAAAGCTGTTACTTTATTATTTCACGAGGAACTAAAGGAAAGTAATCAAGAATACTTGTATACAACTTATTGTAGTAAAGAAAAATAGAGGGACTGCAATTCAGATTTTGGAATCCAGCAGTTTTATGAACTAAAGCAGTAATAAATCCAAAAATAACAAAATGAAATAGAATTTAGAAAGCTATTTAAAAACAATTTGAATTAAACAGTGTATTAGTGAACATTTGAACAAATGCTACAGCTTGTGGTTGGGTATAAACAGCAGGATAAAATAGGAAAGTAAAACTCCTGGAAATTACAATTACTGCATTTTATAATGGCAATTTACATTTACAGTATTCATTGCTCAAAGTTGAAATTGTGGCAGCTCTGTAACAACTGTCTCTCTGAAACCTGTTTACTCTAAGACACATTTCTTGAAGGCTTATACCCAGTCCCCAGTAAACGTGTCACACACGGATGGCCCCGACGTTTTATCAGGATGCAGAGCTTTGTCCCTTTTCCCCAAACACAATGGCATATTGTGCTATCCCCACTTCTGTAGTGCTGCAGGTTATGTTCAGAGGGGAAATGTCTTATACAGGATTATCTTTGTTATTATTTATTATTTACACAGAAGAGCAGACAGGCATAAAAGGCAGTTAAATGAAAGGTGTCTCTCAGAGGAACGTATGAGCCGGAGTCCCAAGGTTCCTGAATGTACTTGCCCTTAACCACCGCAAACAGGTCGACGAGTGAGTCTCCATACAAATGGGGTCCTGAGTGCACATTAAAGAGCGAGCAGGGGAAAGAAATGCAGGGAAGGACAACGGCAGAGCAAGAGGGAATTTAAATCTGCTCTAGAGTGCTAAACACTGGCTAACACACCGTGTCATGGAGGAGCAACGAGATGATTGCAGCTGTTTACTTACTGAAGGAAATAGATCATTAGGGAGGGTTTATGGAAAAAACCCAATATTTTTGTTTTAATCAGTGAAAAAAATTGTCAAGCTTACCTTAAATATAAACGTTTTCTTCTTCTATCATGTCTACCACAAGAATAAAAAGGTATATCACAACTGTTACTGAACTAAGCTCGCAAACTGCCCTTAGGTAAATGCTGTGTGTGCACCTGACCACACTTCAGAGACGGACTGGAACCGGAATGCTTAATCAACCTGCCTAAGTTTCTAAAAGCAGCACGTCAAAAGTTAGGAGTGTATCCCAAGTGCACTGTTTCGCTCCCATATTTTAATCAGAAAGCTTTCCATCGAGATAAACAGGTAGGTAGATAGGTAGGTGTTAGTATGTCTTGCACCTCTGCCATTGATTTCAGTCTGTGGAGGGAAGGTGTAAGACATCAAACAAAACTCTCCTCTGATGTTGGTAGTAGCAGTCCACACCTAATTTGACATGTGTAATTAGTATCTCAAGGTGCAAGGTAGCAAAGAATCTTAGCTACAGCCTTTGTAGGAAAGAACAAAGAGCTGGAGATACGCTTATATTTAGCCTTGATGTACTCTCAGTTTTTAAAGCAAACAGAAGTGTTAAATAAATCACTATGAATAGATTTGGGAAAAAAAAAACCAACCAAAAGAGTGGGAGGCCAACCAGAGCTAGCAACTCTAAGCCAAAGGATTGAAAGAGATAGACTGAGATGATTTTTTTTTTTTTTAACTTTGATTTCTTCTTCCTTCCTCTCTCACTACTTATTAACCTCTTCCTACCTCCCATTTCACCCATTTTTCCACAATACTGCTGTCCATGCACAAGGCTTGGCTTTTCAGTCATCTGCCCGTCATCTGCCATTCCCTCCTGGGCTGAAGGACCACCTTCCTGGAAGGCAGCTCTTCTCCTGGACTCAACTGGAAGGCTCATGGTTCAGGTCATGTCCTACAACTCCATTTTCCAGAAGCATCAATGTTTGTTCCCTTTGAACGTGATAAGGACCTGTCCTGTCTTGCCTGTGGGCTTGACAGCTGTTAACTCGATGAAGGACAGCGAGAGGAGCAAGCAGGATTGTCTAAATTTTTCCTCCAGTTATTGGGGTTTTTTTTTTACTGTATCACTAAATTTGCTAAAACTAGTGAACAACAAATATTTATCATAGACAAAAAGAAAAAGAACCTTACAAAACCCATTGAGAAGCCAACAGTTGTCAGAGTAATTTGTCTCCCATTGCTCAGCCATAGTGCCTTAGAGCAATGGACAACAGGATCCTAAGTCTGCACTTTTCTTCCAGCAGTCTTTCTGTTTCATACCTAGGAGGAAATTTGTTATATCTTAAGATTAAGAAATAAAACTTTAGAAACTTTACATGAGACTTCCACAATTAGTAAGCTTCTTTCCAGAAAGACTTCTTTCCTGTAAGTATTAATGATGTTTGATTCTCTACTTTCAAGCTGCAAGAAAGTAGAATTGAGGGGGAAGGAAAAAGGTGATGAAATAAGGACAAAAAGTTAGACCGAATAACAGGAGAAACTTCTATCTCTTAACAGACAGCTACAATAAACTTTGAAATAACAGATTGGTCAAAACACTGGAAATAAGCTGTAGAGAACAGCTTTAGCACTGACAGGAGATGACCTTGTAACTGAGTACTTTTTATCCATCTCTAACTTCTGATTGTACCAATAGAACAAGGAGAGGGTGTGGATATCAAAGAAAATTGCTTTAGGGAATTTAGTCTCACTATTAGCTCTTTGTCCCCAGGGATGTTGTTATGAAATGAAAAACACCTCCTAGAGCTGCCATAATGGTAAAATAAAAAAGAAATTCTTATTTGGAAGAAAATGTATGTCAGATGTTTATAAGATAGGAGTAGACAACAACATAAGAAAGTCAGATTTTAGCAGATAGAAATGCCTCTTGTGTTACTGGAGACCAGCAGGAACCTATGACAAGCAATACATCTTTGTTTAAGGATTAATTGCCACCTTTCAGCAACACGGGGTTTCCATCAGTAGGAAGCTTGAAGAGAGAGATTTCTTGAAAGGGAGCATTATCCTTGTGATGTCCCAGTGGTTTCAGAAAGGTAATTGAGCCTTCTTAAAAGAGAAGGAGCTTCTGTAAGTGGCACTGTACTGCCGGTAACAACCTTTTATGCATCAGTAGTTCATTTCTGTTGAAGGACTGTGTCATTAGCATATAGCGATATTTATTATGTACAGAATATCAAAACAAGCAACTTCTAAGAACTTACCTTGGAAAAAAGGAGCTTAGTTTGTCTGGAGGGGAAAAGCAGTGTTGGCTTATATATTAAAGTGTATACTGAAATATTATGCTTGGAGAAAGGCAGAAAATCACTGAGGAGACGTTCCTGAGCATCTTTTGGGTATTCTATTCCCCCGCCCCTTACCTTAAGGGCTAGCTCGTACTGCCTTAGGACAGGCCTTTGTAAGGGATGATACAAATTTTCCCAGATTTCCAGCGTGTGGCCGTACAATAAACAGGCTCACAACACTGAAGTCTTTGCAACAATAGTCTGGTCCCCTTGCAGAACTATGTCAGCATATCTTTTCCGTGTACGCGTCCCTGGTATGCAAGGGGAGCAGGTCCTGAAGTTGCAGGACAGAAGAACAAACTCTCATGCAAAAGGGAAAAGCCAACTTCTTCTCGTAAGCGCACATATTTTTAAGAACCAGACCTCCATAGAGGTGATGCAGAAGACAGGAACTTCAAACATAATTTACCTAAGCCAAAGCCAGAAACCTTAAAAGTTAAACAAGTAGCTGGAGAGGAAATCTATTTTTAGTACTTCACAGTTAGATGATTTCACTTAGAAGAATATCCCTTTCAGAAACATCTCTAAGATTTCTCCTAAGAGGTGAAGTCGCTCAGGCACCCAGGGAATTTTACATCAGTAAGACAAGTCACGCCTCTCCTGCAACTTTTATGACTAGCACCATCTCCTTTTCACCTTCTTTTTATTCCTTTCCGCTCCTTCAGTGACCTCAACTCCATAATCACTTAAGACAGAAGCAAAAGCGTGAAGAATATACAGGTCTGAGCTCCAGAAACTTCACCTCCTCCTCCTCCCTGCTGCCCCCAATATTCTTGCTACTGGGATCTCCACTCTTGAGAATATTCTTTGGATGAAATCTACGTGTCTACTGTGTCAACTTCCTAGACCTGGAGAACACAGTATACGTTGAGTTGAGATTAATATCTCTCGCTTGACTCACCGGTTATGCCAGCTTCCCATATAAGCACCTTAATTCACTTTCCATATACAGTCTTCTCTGCTGATATGAAAGACAAGATAAAAGACACAGAGCTGACGTGCCGTTTGGTGACCCAGACCCCTGTCAAGAGCTAAGAACTGGACCAAGACCCCAAACTCATTTCGCATAACCGACTGAACAGCAGTCATATTATAATGATTTTCACAGCTGCTAAGAGCCCTGGGCTTCAGATGGTATATTGAATTTAATATTCCCTTATGCAGATATGTAATCAATTTTTAAGCTCAGAAATTTAATATCTCCCAACACTGGAGTAAATTTCCTGTATTGCAAAGTCTGCAAGGATGAAATGTGCAGCTTGTATTCCAGGCACTCAGCTGTCATCCTGTGGCCCACTTTATTTTTACATATATCCAAATTTAACCAAAGTCTGAAACCCAATGACTTTTAGTATCCTGTTGACTGTGAAGCTGAACTTTGCCATTAACATAATCCTAAATGGAAATGCCATATTTATAAGGTGATATGCGTTTATAAAAATAGTAAAATATGAATAGTAAAATTTTTTAGCAGCTTAAAATCATGCTTTTAGCAGTGAAGAGGTAATCAGTTTATCATTCAACAAAAAGCTAATGTGTACTAATTGTGTTCATGTTCCTAGAAGAGAAACAGCTATTAAATTCCTCAACTATCCTACATAAAAAGCTATTCTGAAAACACGCATGAAGGCTCCTAGTACAAGTCCTGTGTCTCTTCCAAGCATTACACATCATTTCAAGAAACATTAAACTATTACCCTCCTATTTTCAGTTCTTACAGGTTTCATCAAAATAATGATTTGGAATGAAACAGTGAACAGCAAGTCAGGTCCTACAGAAAGAAAGTTTTCAAAAATGCGTGTTGGAAAACCAAAGCGTAAGATATAAACCACTAAAGCTATGAAATATTGTACTGCGTTTTTAGAATATGGAGCAATGAAGCAGTAATTTACAATTAAATACCACATTTAGCATGCTGTGTATTCAGAATAACAACTCAATAATATAATGCAGTAATAACTCAATAATATAATATCCAATACATTCCTCAGTAATGAATGTTAATGATTAGCCTGTTTATTAATGGCTAAAAAAGAAACTGCTATAAACTTTCTCTGTGGTAGTCAGTAATGATGCATTACTCATACTATTTCCCATTTAAAAAATTAATTGTTACTGTGCATTGTACCTGAAGTCCCCAGAGGTATATTTTTGTCCTCGAATGTACGAGTAGAAATTTCTGGAAAAAAAAACAATCCTTTGCTGTATTCTGAACTCACATACTGCACTGCTTTGTTTTAGAAAGAAGTTGTTTCCTGATCTGCTCATCACCTATGTGGGAACCAAGAGTTCAAAATAGCTCCCTGGCTGCTTCCAGCCTGCTTCTGCTCCCACCTATGAAACCCTCACTGTACCCAGACTGAGGATGAAATTTTCAAAAGGTCTTTTTAAAAAGCGTTTTATTAGTGTTTAAATTCCGGTTCCTATTTTGCATCCTCACAACCAGAACACCCAGAGATTTTTATCAATGACCAACATCTATCCAGTGCCTTTATATATTATGTATAGGTTTTGTTTCTGCAGCTATATACCTGCTGTATGTGGTAATATTTGTGAAATTTGGCGTAAAAATCTGTGTTTTGGTCTAAGAGGAGCAGCTGTTAAGTTCTGTAAGAATTTTCCAGGCCTCCCTCTCATTGTGTACGTTTCAATATCCAGTCTGCCTATATCTTACCTAATTGCCTGCACGTCTTCCTGCCCACACCCTTACAACTGCGAACACATTGACTCGCCCAACCGATTGCTAAAGAGCAGAAAGAAATCCTGAGAAGAATTCTACTGAGGTAAAGACTGGAATTGCGAGAAAATTCACATGAGAATAAGTCCATAAGATTTTTTCCAACCATGCAATAAAAATTAATTGGGAGGTATAGTTACATGCTGCTTGATACTGAAATCAGTCACAAAACAGTCTTTCCTCGTCTAGTTTTTGCTTATTAAAGAATAAGGGATATTTGGGAGGGAGGGGGCAGAGTGGGAGAGTTTGGATTTTTTTTTTCTAAACCTGATGTTTTCATCTTTGCTACATTACTAACTTCTCATGCTTTATATCCGCTAAATTTTTTTTTTCCTAAATAATGGAAATAGATTGTCATCTTAAAGTCAACTTCTGAAAGGTGCATTTGGAATTAAAAGCACAGCTGGAAAACTGAAGGAAATATTCTAAGGCACAAGGAGGGGATATACTACAGATTTCAAGATATCTTTCATATCTGCTGGTGTCCGTTCAGTAAATGGGAACTTCAGCAGAGCCTTCTGTTTGAACCAACTAGGACAATCTCCTCTTGGTGCAGGCACGCAACACAATGAGCAGGGGTGTAGAACCCACTACTCTTCCCCTGTACCACAAAATGAGGTTCAAATTTGGGCTCTTCTGCAGCTTTGGAGCATATTCCTATCTAGGAAAATAGTTTGTAATTACGGTGGGTCCTTGCGTCCAAGGCAGACCAGCACCTTTCCTCCCATTCCTTGCCTATATCAAGTCAGAGACTGGCTCAGCCAATATTGTATTAATAAGTAGCTTGAATTTTACAGGCTGTGTATTTTTCTAATCTCTTGAGTTACCCCTGCTTTGAGTTTGCTACGAATCAGTCTGTGCCCTTCATCTGAGATACGTGAAAATTAGGCACAAGGCTGCAATACCACATTTCTTCAAGCTCCGGAGAATTAAAACTTTTTCTATTACATTTTTTTCTCTTACATTTTGTGCAACAGTAAATTTATTTCTTAGGCAGCAACTGAAGGGGAAAATGAAAGCAGCATTTTTGGTCTTTAGACTAATTCATGACATCAAAAATAAAAAACATAAGTTAGAGCTAACAAGGGAAATACCTGTATTATCAAAAGTACAATTTTTCTACAACAGGAGATTCTATTTACAAAATACTGAAATTGTAGTAAACCCAAAATTTAATTTAGTACAAAGACATTAAGTTCAATGAAAAGCTGCAGCTAAGAGCACTTTTTCCACAACTATGCTGGCTCTTGAAATCATATGAAATGCATAAAGAAATACAGGGATATAAAGAAATACAACCTAAAAGATAAAACCTACTGACAGTCTATGTTACTTTGCTTGATCCAAAATAAAATTTGAAGATCTGATTGTAAAAGGCAAATGCAGTTAATTATTTCAACCCCTAGAAATTAGAACCTTACCTTTGCTTTCTGTGAAAGCTTCTTCCTGCCCCAATCTTCTCCTCCATTCTTTTCCTCCAAAGACAAGGTGAAAGAGGTTTTCATAGACGTGCAGATACTCCTCAGAGCCAGGTCAATCTTCTCGCATGACAGAGGCCTCACGGTGCTGAGGCTGAGCAGAACAAAAAAATATCAGTATGGGGAAGGTTGTGGTCATGGCTGATACAAGGCATGAAGGGAATACCAACCTGCCAAGAAAGCTTATTTGGGGTGTGTATGTGGGGGGTCAGAGCGACCTTCCCACCCCTGCATCGACTTGCGCAGCTGTGCCAACCCAGAAAGAGAAACGTGCCGTTGTTATGAACGTAAAGGAAACCAAGGGACCCTTTATGATATGTGGCAGCTCTTATGTTTTGTTGCAACGCAATAATTTCTTCCTTGTTTCTGAAGAATGGCTTACACTTCAGACCAAAGAGAGAAAAATATTTGTAATAACTGCCCTGAAAAGACAGCTTATGCATTTTAACGCAAGCCTCTCAGAGCTCAAGACTACGACACCGTAATCTCTTACCTACAAGACCATTTCCATTGGCTTGCTCACGGGAACGCGAGCACCGTGGGTGCACGCCGTGGGTGCAGCAGCTTCGGTTCTCCTGCCAGTAGTACCAACACTGTCCAGTTAGCTAGGAACACCCCATCAGCCCTCTCCCTCTGGAAATGGGGTGCTGCACTTTTCCTTACTAGAAGTACCCATACTGAAATATCACATTTTCTGAAAGTTTCTGTAATAGAAATCCTTATTTCTGTGAGCCTATTCAACTTTTTTTTTTTTTTTAAATTTTATAGCCTTACATTTAAATAAAGTCCTCAGATTATTCCACTGCAATAGTCTCACACTTCTCACTTCATCCCTTGTCTTCCTTCTGACTGCTGCACAGGAGAAAGTATTTGGAATTCAATCTTTAAATTTTTATTTCCTCAAACTCTTTTTTTGTGCTGAGCATGTCATTCCATCGCTTCCAACCCACTGCGCTATTTCTGCAGTTGGCAATATTCATGTTTTTCAATAAGGCCATGATTTCTGTACAAATAACCAAGCACAGTTCCAATGATAACGATGTTTTCCTCATACCATTTCTCACTCAGGGTGAAGGTGAGCATGTAAACCAGAGGTTTTCAGCATAAACAAATTCCTAAACTCGTGACTGAGCAAAAGCTACTTCTTGAGTATCTTCGAAGCTGGAGGAACATCCTGCATGATTTATAATAGCAGATATAGAACAACAAACAGAACATAATACAAGAAAACAGGCTATCATTAATTTAATATTGTCATTTATGAATACCTATGCAATATTAACAAGTGTTTCTCCATCTACTCGAAACAATAGCTCTAATTACTTTAACTGCATCATAATTATTTTTTTTTTTAATTCGTGGATGCATTGCAATTCGATCTGGTTTTGTGATTCAAGTAGGGGAGGTGGACAACAAATAAACAGTCAATTTTTATGTGTTATTTATGCAAATTTATTACTCCAACCAGTAGACCCACTGTTCACAGACAATGCCTTATTCTTGCAAGTAAGAATGTAGTCAAAATGCCAGGAAATGTTTGTTTATCTCTCCCTCATCTGCAAGTCAGATCAAAGCATCAGCTCTTTAAAACAGCTTACTTAGCTCAATGAAGCAAATTATACGTACTGTTTCTGCACTGTTCTCATCCATGCTAAAATATAATAGCTTTTTACATGGGAGTGCATAGGGAACACATCTAAGTGCAAGAAAAAACACTGCCTTTTAAAGGATTGCAGTAATCTCTTTCTCTGTACCCAGGGATCAAAAAAAGGATTAAAATACTCTCAGTGCTTCCTTTCACACAGAGAAAAGTACGGAAACATCATTGCAAATGACAGTGAGCCCAACACAAGCCCTTAAGGCACTGGTTTGTGCTTGACCAATGATTTTTTTTCCCCTCATTCTTTTTTCTTTTTTTTTTTTTTCCCAGCACAGTGCTGTCTCTTGCTCAGGCTACTTGTAGGATTTGATTATATTCTTTTGGACATTTTAAAGAATGGAAGCAGTTTTCAGCAATAATATAAAATTAAACTGCTGTTTTGAAGAGTTTGTAATTTCAGGTCTTAATTGTTTAAGACTAAACTCACATAAATAACTTACACCACTTGTTTTTTAAATCACTGGAAATCACCACATGAGAAATACATTTGTTGGCTGCGGGCTTTGAGAAACCGTGGCAGAAATGTACATTTAAATTACACATCTAAAGAGGGACACTACTGCTGGTGGCAGCCATCCAATGCGTTCAGAAGAGTTCACGGATTTGCAGGAGCTAAAGCAGAAGTTGGTCTGAAAGTAGATTTTTTTTTTTTTCTGACTGTCATCATCTACCTACAAAGTGACTTTGGGAATCTTTTTGGTGAAAAGTGCACAAAGATATGTGCAAGCAAAAAGGGAGCCAATCGTGAAAGGAATTTGTAGGAATAACGATGCATGCAATTTAAAAGCAATAATAAATACCATTTGTACTGTCTAGGAAAAACAACTCCACCTCTAGCAGTAGATATAATCCAACTACTAAAGAAACTGAGATTAAAGAAGTTTCTCAAGAAAAATTAAATGTCTCGTGATAAGCAGTTCTTACTTCATCAAAATTCTTTTTCTGAGTCTTGTGTGATGTAGGAAATGCAAATGTTATTTGTTGATGTTGCCAGAGGACAATAGGAGGTTGTAATTTATTTCCCCCTTCATCCCCATTACAGAAATCGCACCAGTACCCCAAGGCAAAATTTGTCTATCCTGATTTCTTCTGCTGACTGAAGGGGCTTCTGAACCCTGCCTGAGAGGATTAAAAAAAAACCCCTTATCTAATTCAGATGATGTGTTCGCATACTCAGAAAGGTCCAATTCTTGTCTTGAACGTTAAAACCACCAAGGAGAAGTGGCCTCAAAGGGCAAACAGACTAGGATGTAAACTTTCGTGCCCAAAACCTAACTCTATTCAAAATACTTTTATTCTGTTAGGGCTTCAGGACAGCTCTGCCCACAGAGGGCAAGAAGCACACCTTAAGCTTTGTCTTTAAGAAGGTCAAGATACAGGGCTACGTGTCCAGCGGGGATTATATCCCCTATTTCCTAGACTGAACATCTCCTTTAATTCCAGAAGAGATCTAGGACTGTACAGTTTAGCAAATATTCCAGAATATCTGTCCCTTTTTCTCTGTTTTCAGATTTTATTCAAATGAGACATGGAACAGTTCCCCAATAACTAACACCACAACAGACTTGGAGGCTTTAAGTTCTATTTTCTACCCTTCAGAAAAGATGAACTGTTGCCTTACTTTTATGGCTCCAGAGAACGGGATGATTAACTGAATCAAAACATGTTTCATCAGGTGAGTCTTGGCAGCTGTAACAAGGGTTATTTAGGAGCATCTGAAAGTAACATCATGGAACAATAAAATTCAGTATTTTGTCAGGTGTGTTACTTTACTACAGACAGGATGAATGACTGACACATGAAGGGGTCAAAACACTTATTTTTATGCAGCTGCATATTTGTCTTCACCCGTTAGGTTCCTCTCTCTCAGACTGGTGACATTCCAGCTCTGAATGACAATCCCTCATAGTCTCTGTTTTTCTGTCTCATATGTTTTGAGGATTACAGAAATACAACAGATAATCCACATTTTTAAATAAGCATTTCAAAGATAATGTATATATAATTGTAAAATACATATAATAGTTTTATGCCTTCCTCTGGTTATGCTGTACTGTGCACAACTGTATTTATAGCCATTTTCAAGAGTTTCTAAAGCCACAGTGCACCGTACAAAACAGAAAAATTTGCATTCAAGGCATCAGTTTTCATCATTACTGACCCTCACTGAAAGCCCAGATGAATTTGTTTCACTAGTTCAGAAGCATGGCATTCTGCTAAATGCAACTTGGTGAGTTGATTTGGCTACAAAAAACTAGGGAGGTGACACAAGAATGAAATTTATTTTACAATTTTAGATTCCTCCTGAAACAGTATATTTTTGAATAGAGCTCAAAGATTCAATGAAATAAATCCGATAAATCTCTTTTGAAAGACAACTCGAGGGGAAAAGAGCATCAGTTCTTTACGTTATGAATTCATGCATATCTGAGTGTCAGGACAGGCAACTTGACCTCTATTAATTATTTCATTGTTTGTATTAAGTTTTCACTTTCAAATCCTCAAATGTGATAGAAGACTTAGACTTACTACAACAATGCAACATGAACTCATGGATTCAATATGCCTGTTCAGAACCCTACATGTTGATTCGTATCCCTAAGGGATTTGCTAGTATACAGAACAACACTACATATATTTTGATGGGTTTTGATACACTGATTTAAAGTCATTTAAATTTGATTGGTAAGAAATGGGATGACAAGAGGCCAAGGAGAATATGACCAGTGGTAGAAGTTTACTGTGCATCCAGTCCCTTTACCTTGTTCTAAAATCAGTCAATTCTGCAATAATAAACAAAGCAACTAACACTAGCTGTCCAAGTAGCAATCAGGTGTTTCTAAGTGCTGCCCCCTTAGGAAAGATACCAGGAAATGTGTAAACTCATACAAAGTTTTCAGCAAAATTAAAGAATATCCACTGAACCCAGTCAAAATTAATAGCAAAATGACCTGATCAAGAGATGTCATTGAAAGAAATATTCACAGTATATTAATTGTAGCTTTTCATGGATACTGACAAATTAACTTTTTGGTTTGAAACATACTTCTAGTCTACATTTATAAAGCGCATACTGGCATTTTCTGTATTTGCCTTGCCAAATCTCTAGGGATGTTCCAGGATGAACCCTAAAGTCTTTGAGAACAGACTGAAAATAGCAGTTGAATATATTGTAAGATCAAGTTGCAGCATATCAGTAAAGCATTTTTCACTTGGAGTTTAAACCTGATTTCTTTCAAGGACTGATCTCAAATAGCAATGTTCAACCCAACCGCTTCAAGAAATGGCTTTTGAAAAAAGCCAATTTTTTAAGTGCAGTATGAGAAATTACAGTTCTGAAATACTAGAAAGTAGTCAGGAAAATACCAAGACACGAGTCATGACTTATTGATCGTTAAGTCTAGAAATCTGGTAAGCAAGATCATATGGAACAATTGACCACAATAGCTGTTAGTAAGTCTTCAGAAATCACAGCACCTCTTTATCCATTTTTACCAGCTCACTGGAGGAGCAATCGTATCTCAAGATCAATTGCCATCACCGGACCAAAGAACAGGAATATCTGTAGCAGCTCAAGAAACATAGAATCTTTGCATTCTCATCAAAACAAAGGGGTGTGCAGCAAAATATAACGTCAAAGAGTGTAAGAAATAACACCACCACCCACAACATCAGATATAATCACGTGTTTTCATGGAGAAGCTTGATCCAATAAGTATCTTCTCTGACTGGATTCCATAATGACCTGATGTGCAGGTGGAAGACACTTGCTCAAGTCAGGAGGTCATCACAATTCCTGGAAGAGACAGCTGAGGCCAGAAAAAAATAATTTGAAAAAAATAATTTAAAAAAAATAACAACAGAGCCTTTCCCTGACCATCTGTGATGCTGCATGTGATCCTGAGAATGTTTGCCTGTCCTAGATTCAAGGGTGGGTTTTAGACACTAGGATTATGAATTTGTTTCTGACCTAAATCTGTTATATTTTCCACTGCCATAGCACAAGTATATCCTCTAATCAATTTTGCTTTTGCTGTCGTTCAGCTGGGGGTCCCCTGACTCTTGAATTATGAAACACAGCAAGTATGAGAAACTTCACTACTTTGTACCAAAGATACCACCAAAGTCATCTTTCTGATTTAAATTGGTCCAGTCATTGGTTCACAAGTTCTACTATAATAATTAAGGTATTATTTCCTTTCTGTAATTTAAAAACACTTAATCCTTTGTTTGTTTTTCCAAGCAGCACTGAAATAGGCAAAAATCCTTGTTTGGTTTTGCACCCAGCACTGTTGAATCATGTTCTCTTTCCAAATTCTTTAACTGTTTGATAAACTTAATAATGCACCTGCATGTTTTATCTTTGATCCTCCTACCATTTCACCTAGCTCTTCTAGATCCCTCCAACATCTTTTCCTATTCAGCCAAATAAATTGGAATAATTTTATAAAACCTGCCTATTTTTACTCCTATTGTTTAGCACTCTCTCTTAGCTCATTAAAAACACATTTAAACCCAGCCACCCTAGAACAAAACTGGAGGCTATCTCTCTGAGAAACCTTCAGCATGTAGAAAAATGATCACTTAATTCCTAACTTGTTCTGTCTTTTAGTAGTTTCTTAATCAATATCTTTCTTTAACCATCTTTGACATGTTGCACTGAACACCTGGAAGCTTGGCCGAGTACAACAAACAAATGCAGCAGAAGAAAAAAAAAAACCCAGACATTTAAGTGTTCAAAGTATGCATTTGTTACACAAAATCTATTCAAATATTTTTTTATTTTATTTTCATAATCAACTGAAATGGATACTTGAGGAGAGTTGAATCACATATAAATATTTTCTATGAATAATTTGAAATTAAGAGGTTTTCATATAGAAATATGAAATATTTTAATAAAAATAACTGGGTTTACTCTTCCTATGAGATAAATGAGATCCTTTGCCCTTTTGGGATGTAGCCTATGTTAAGTTTTTTGAAGATAAAAACGTTAAGTTACTTTAAATGCACCACTGTACTGTCGCCAGATACCATGGCAAAAAATATTGTTTTGATTGGATTTAAATACTCTGGGCATCTGCATTTAAATAAAGATTCAGACCTCCTAGTTCATGCATTATATTCTGACATAAGACTAAAATCTTCTCAGATCCAGTAGTAACTGTCAAATTTGTACTTCAAATTCATATAACTTAGCATTATTTTGAATATTTTTTTTAAACTAAAGTTTTGAAAGACACTTATTCCTAGCTTTCCATTTTTCAACACTTATATAAAATTTTTCTTCTTCCCATTCTCAGAACTATCATTCTTATTATTGTAGCAATTATTTTGTTCCAAATGCAATAGTCATCCTTTTTTAGGTTTCACACCGCAAATAGTCCCTAAACATTACCCATAGATTGCTTGGATTTTTTTGGTGGTGGTGGTAGTGTATCGGGTATTTTTTTCCCTTTAATTCTTTTTGTTTGTTGGTGGGGGTTTTTTTCCTCTCTTACGTATCACAGTATTTAGGTATTTCTTATCCTTTCTTTCATTGTTGTTAACTCCATGGAAAAAAACATTAATTACATGTCCAGACCAAGCTCTTACTTGAAGATAAATGCGGCACCACCTCAGTTCTCTTAGGCTGACACCACATTCCTCACCAGTATTCAATGTTTTACCTGACGTTGCTTTGAAAACTTGGAGCTGAAAATGAAAAATTGCAGGAAAAGCTGTTGTACAGAGAATCCAATCCTGATCTTCTGAACAGACCAGATTCCCTTCTCAGAAAGTAAATAATAATAATCATCATGATGATCCTGACATCAGCTGACACTTTCAGTGATGTACTTCGAGTCCAAAAACACCACCAGGATTTTTTCATAAAGCTTGATTTGTGCCCACTCACCAAGAACTAAATTAAATCATTGTTTTCTTTGATCGCTTATGGAGGCTTCAAAGGTTAGAGCCGCCTCACAACCTGTAGAAAAAACTGGAACACTTTAAAGCCAGACATAAGCTGATTGTCTATGTACTGCTATTTAGGACGTAAAGGCACATATACTTCATTCAAATACAGAAAGTATATATTATATAAGTATGAAAGTGGAATGGAGGCTAAGACAATTTTCCTGCTATTCCTATGTGGTCTCTTCTGGTCTCTTCAACTTTCAATGGTTTAAATGAGTTGGTTTTGTACTTCACAGTAGCCGGAAGCTTGGAGAAGTTCCTTTTGTTTGCTGCTGCTTGCCCAGCTGCTTTAATGCTAAGATCAAGCTTAATTATCTCATAAAACATAGGTCAGAGTTTCGGGTGAATTTCTGAAATATTTTTTAAAAGCTGTGCGTATTATGGATAGTAAGTACGTCTAAAATTTCAGAACATTATGATTTGCACTAAGTCTTTTTCTTCTCTGAGCCAGCAGAAACTGAAAGCCCTCGAGAGCCAAGTTTGATCAAGAAAAGAAGCTTAATTGAAAAGCTGCCTTTGCAAAATAAACGCCTTCTTCCCGTACTACAGATATTTATACAGGCTTGCAGAAGGCAAAACGAAAAGCAGGCTAGGGCCAAATGCAACACTATGTATTTTTTGACTTAATAGTCATACATTTTAACCACACATTTCTCACGCAAAGGGAAGTGAGATTACCCAGCTTTCTAGCAAAAGAGAGAAAGAAGTTTGCAACACAATAAAATCAGATTAAAAAAACTTAAAATAGCAATAGTAGCTGCAAAAAATGTTAAAACACATACACGCACACACACAAATCCACGTTGGATAGACAAGGAAAAGTCTTTCAAGAATATTATGGAGTAACTTCAGTACTTATGTGCCACAGATACAGCACTGTAAATCTTTTTTTATAGAATGGATATTTATGGGCTGGAGGTAGGAACAAACTTTTCTACAGTTTTACACGTTCTCTGAACATCATAACACATTGCACTTTTCACAGATGTTAAGACCAAATTCACATATAACATTGATTGATATATAAACTATTTTTATGGGAGAGCCATAGCCAGTCTTTCCTGCTCATGAAATAGAAGGGGAGAAAAGGCTAGAAAGATACAACAAATTACAAGAGATAAAAGTACATCAATCAAGGCAGGCAGCAGTACACTGATGACTGACAATGACAAGGTATATATGCTACTGCAATCTCAGCACCAGAAAACTCTACAATATAAAGTGGAAAGTTGCTATCTTATGGAATATGACAAAGTTAGCGATGGCAAAACTTGAAAGTTGTGGAAATAATCAACGAGGAAAGGAATAGTGAAACCACGTATTGGAGAAAATGCTGGTATGTAAGATGGCAGGTGCAACAAGAGATGGGATTGGTATTTGCTGATAAAGTAGAAAAAAATATATCAAATCTAGCATCAGCTGTCTTGTAGGAGTAACTCATCATTATATCGTTAGTTTTGTCAGAGGCATCATGTGGAATCAGAGCACCAGTCTGCAAGGCACCAATATAGATATACACTCTGAGAAATGGATGAGGAAGGACAACAGGGAGAGAATCATAGTTACTGGGTTGTCACGTAGCAGAAAGTCGCTTTATATTTGAAGAAATTATATTCGAAGAAAACTTTCTTGTCCCACTTCACCATTTTCATTCCCCTCTGAGCAGTTAGCCTGAACCCTACGTTCTCTTCCTTGAGAAAAACCCTCAGGAGAGCTCTGCTGCAGATTGGGTGAAGATTTCTGCCTTTAGAGTCAGCATTACCTCTGTTTGCAGAAAGATCACGTAATATCCCAACATTATTGATGTCGGTTGCTTACATCATGAATCCCGAAGATGAAATTGGACAGGTAAGCTACGGCATTGGTGCAAAGGAGCTCATGCCTGGGCTGCTTCAAGCTCCCTGCTCTATTACTGTAATATGTATATGCGTGCGCCTTCGTGCTATGCTTGCTCTTTAAGAGATTCAAAAGCATGTGCTCAGTTGCACATTATGAATTGAAACAAGAACTGGAGGCATTCCAACATACATGGCTGACTAAGTTATCTCAAGGAAAACGTCAGTGCATATGAAGCAACAAAGATAATTAAGTCTTCGGATGACCGTGTTAACTCGAGTAGATTTACTTTGCAATGTCCTGAAGCTCACCCGTGCCTAAGACACATGCGTATACTCCAGAGGGGAAATCCTGGACTCACTGAAACAGAGTAAAGACATTTCATCAACTTCAATGGGGTGCAAACTTTCTCAGTCATTGCTGGGCCATTCACATTCGTCGTGTCTAAGGAAAGCATGAGTTCTCTATATGTGTGGCTTTAGATAGGCAATTCTGATCTTGCAAATGGGAAGTGTTTTTCTTGACTTTTTACTTATGTCGCTGTTATGTCGTACCTGCATAAACCTTTCTAGGCTATCCCCATTTAAGAACAAGCAAGCAGCAGAAGTCACCATCTTAGTAAGAGAAATAACTTTCATGTGAAGGATTGCTCGGTGTATACTGACATCCACTATCAATTTCATTATAGTCATAAATACATTACAGCATGCAAGTCAGGTATCCTTTTCTGCTGTCTTTCAAGCATTCACTTATTTATTACCTTATTGCAGCTAACCATCAGCAAAATTGTTTGGGGCTTTTTTCTTCTTTTGATTATAATCTCAAGACTTATCCCGTGAGATCAATTTGCTGTTTGTAATGAACTACTTGTAGCTGCTTCTCAGAGCACTGCCCCTTGTCCTGAGAGGACAACGACCACTTGTGCGCTCCTTGTGCTTTGCAGACGCTTCCTCCTCCGTCTGCGGGAACATTCTGCTCATTTTGATGCATTTCGAAATCTGGCGTAAACAGCGATACCATTTTCTGTCCTGGCAAAATTAGATTTCGTGGTCCAGTTGTCAAAGGAATAACGGGAATCCATTTGGCACGTGCAAAGAGCAGCCTGTGTGGGAATTACCTGTGACTGTCACAGACGACAAGTGTTAATTAATGGGTTTTTCTGAAGGAACTATCATACTGATAGGACCTTTACCTGTCAGCTTTAGGAGAAAACCCTTTTCACTCCTGACAGGTCTCTCCCAGACTTCAGCTCCTTCTTGGTCTGTAGGAGTTCTACTTCCAGCCTCAACAGCTACCACCTTAGCCACATAGCTACCACAAAGAGAAATTAAAAAAAAAACCAAAACCCACCACAAAAAAAAATCCAAGAAAGCAATTCAATGCACCTTTATAAAACACATTGGCAGCAAAACAGAATTGAAATGAGATGTACAACGGGATGTGTAAGAGTTCAAAGGACAAAGCAGAATGCAATTACATTTTAAAGCGTGTGCTGAACATCCCGCGTTAAAGCACCAAAACGCCTTTGCAGCCTCAATGTCTCCCAGCCCAGCCCAGCGAGATGATTGATAGATGAAAACAATATATTGCCCCCGTTGCTATGGCAGCTTTCCTATCAACCCACTGATCAATGCAGGGAGTCCAATTTCCCCACGTTGTTAATCTTGTCAGAAGCATTAGCATCCCTCAGGTTTGGCAGCACATCACCCGCTATAGCTTTTTAATGGCATCTAAGCTATGCTGACATGTTATATTAAGTAGATGTACCTATGTGGGTTATACAGCCCTGCGGTTAGAAACGATCATTCTTACATGCACACTTCTCTAATAAATGTGAGGTTCATCCTAGGAATGTCTTAAGAGCAATTTCCACATTACAAACTTACCAGCTGGGTGCGTTCCCTCACACATCTCATATAGGTCTCAACACATCACAGACCGGCGCTCAGTAAATGGGTCTAATTCTTGGGCAAAGTCCAACCAAACTGAGCTGGGATCAGGAGGAGCAGAGAGTCCGTACGGGCTTGTACGGGACCCTCTTGCTGACTGAATAACTGCACACGAGAGCTGCAGAAGGGGCAGGTAGCGAAGGGCTGCTCTATCCAATGGTATTAAATATAAAGGGGAAAAGTTTGGACACAAAATCAATGACAATATTCCTATTAATTTCAGAAATGCTGTTTTCACCTAGATAATTAAAGCCTTAAAAGTGCTTGTGTGACTAAAGGCTTTATTTTCAAAGCTACTGAGGTGTATGAAGGTACCCATTAGTTGTCTAAGGACATTTCCAGTAGAGTTTTGGCATCTTTTAGATGCAAGGCTCAATTTCTGCTATAATAAAAGTCCCAGGTTTCTGACTTTGGTTCATGTGAAGCCCAGCTTGGTACTCACTGGTCCAACAGATATTTATGCATTGCATCTACTGGTTAAAATAAATTATTGTGAATTATATCCAGCACTTTTAGAGTCCGTTCAAACCCTTTTTTCCTTTACAGCCAGAGAAATCAAGATGCACATGCTCATTTTCATTGCAAGAGGCATCTGGTACTTGGGCATGATCAAATGAACTGCCAGTAAAGTTATTTAAGTTCAAGTGTAGTTCCCTGTGTAACCTTAGCATACAATTTACTTCTATGTGCATTTATTTATGGGTTATTTATCTATAAAAATACCATAAAAAACACAGCCTCCAAAATTGCATCTTGTAACATTTTTGGAACAAGGCCAATCACACCATTTAGTAGTTCAAAATTCATATTTTGCCTTTTCAAAGTTTCTCCGTAAATACTTCTAATCTGAGTTTAACACTGTTGGATGATTGGTTTGAGCCCCGTTATGGAGTCTCTTCACCAATTCCAGTATAGCAAATGAGTGAGGTTTGGGGTCTTTCCCTGTCAAACGCTAGCTTTGATTGCCTTGTGAAAGCAGCCACAGCTGAGAACTGAAGAGAGTAAAGTAAAAAATAAAATTGGAGAACTAACAATAGCCATAATACAAAATTAAGAAAAAAAAAAAATCCAAAAAGGAACATTTTATGAGAAAAAACATAAAAGTGAAGTTTTTGGCTTAAAGAGTAACTTTTTGAATGAATTTTTAAGAAAATATAAAAATAGATTTTTACTTATAATTTGTGAAAATAACTGTTATTAGCATACATGACAGTGTGAACGCCTACCAAGCACTGACTCAACATCCTGTACGTGGGACAGCGTCACACTCCCTTACGCACTGAATGAACACACCTTCAACTCCTGTTACGGCAGCAGAAAATTCAAAGACAGAAAAGACACACACTTCAAATGAAACATTAGAGAAACGGTACAGTTGGTCACAGCAAGTGGCCTGCACATCCTTCACAATTAATACTTGTAGCAGACGATACAATACGAATCAAAGTCACAGAACGGTTTGGGTGGGAAGGGACCTCCCAGCCCACCCAGTGCCACCCCTGCCATGGGCAGGGACACCCTCCACTAGCCCAGGTTGCCCAAAGCCCCATCCAACCTGGCCTTGAACCCTGCCAGGGAGCCAGGGGCAGCCACAGCTTCTCTGGGCACCCTGTGCCAGGGCCTCAGCACCCTCACAGGGAAGAATTTCTGACTCATATCTCATCTCAGTCTCCCCTCCTTCAGCTTCAGGCCATTCCCCCATGTCCTGTCACTCCCTGTCCTTGTCACCAGCCCCTCTCCAGCTTTCCTGGAGCCCCTTTAGGGACTGGAAGGGGCTGTAAGGTCTCTCCAGAGCCTTCTCTTCTCCAACCCCAACTCTCTCAACCTTTCTTCACAGGAGAGGTGCTCCAGCCCTCTGATCATCTTCGTGGACTCCTCTGGACTTGTTCTGACAGCTCCAGGTGTGTCTTACATTGGACACCCCAGAGCTGGACTCAGCACTGCAGGGGGGTCTCAGCAGAGCGGAGCACAGGGGGAGAATCCCCTCCCTCGACCTGCTGGTCACCCTGCTGGTGATGCAGCCTAGGACACGGTTGGCTTTCTGGGATGCCAGCACACATTGCTGGGTCATGTTGAGCTGCTCACCCACCAACACTCTCAAGTCCTTCTCCTCAGGGCTGCTGTCCATCCATTCTCCACCCAGCCTGTAGTTGTGCTTGGGATTGCCCTGACCCACGTGCAGGACCTTGCGCTTGGCCTTGTTGAACTTCATGTGGTTCTCAGGGGCCTACCTCTCAAACCTGTCCAGGTCCCTCTGGATGGCATCCCTTCCCTCCAGCGTGTCGACCTCACCACACAGCTTGGTGTCGTCAGCAAACTCAGCAGAGGAGCCTTAAGCCCACTCACGACACGAAACCACAAAGATAACAAGGATGCTCTTTCCATTAACAGGATACCATTAAATAAAAAGATTTGTCATGGTAATAAAAAATATAAGCAAGAATAGACACAGCTTCAGAACTGTAGCCAAAATGAGCAATTCTTCTCGAGCAAAACAACATAAAGGCAGGCTTGTAAGTGAAGACACGTACAAGAGCGAGCTGAAATAGCAAAGACAACAACGAAACATAAGAAAGAAAACAAGAAGATTAGCTTAGGAAAACAATAGACAAGAAAATAAAACCAGATATAATAACTCTCTTGGGGAAAAGAATATAAAGTCAGAATAAAAGGAAGTGCCTTACCAATCGTAAACAAAAGATGGATAGAGGAAGAAAATAATATTTCCAAACATGGATATATTAGACAGTTCAAAATAGCCACCCAGTCAAAATAATTCCAAGTAGTACTTAAAGAGAAAATGTTATTTTGCAGGAATATGTACAAAAACAAAAAGCGTCCCCGTCTTGCCAAAGTCGTTAGCCATTTCCTGCGTCCTTTACCAAACTTTTCTAAGGGGATTTGAATGTACAGCTGTACTTTCCAGACGCTATTATTTGGTCTTGGTTCCCATCAATATCATTAGTCACAATGCTTTTGTATTTTTCCCTGCAATGGCATTTTGTGAGTCAGCCAACACAGCGGCTCGGAGTGAATTGACAGGCGTCACTCAGAAAGCACATTCCAGACTCAGAAATAGCAAAGCAGACCACACAGATGAGCGCACGGGCAGGCAGACGTTATGTTCTACCCTTTGTAACAACATTAGAAGAAGATTGACTTAATATTTAAGAGCAGGTCATTTCTTTTTGTCTGAAAGGATTATGAAAGTTAGTTTGCTGATGTGAAAGTCTAAGGGTCTAAATCTAAAAATCTATTGAAATCAATGGGAAAAAATAAGGTAAGTGGCATTTTTTTGAGTTGATTTCAGAGACCTGCAAATCGCTTTCCAACACATTAATCATAAAGCACAAACAGAAATGTGATTTCTTTGTTGTATTAATATCTTTTATGGAAAGTTATACAAAAGTCAAACAACGAGCTTAGCAACAACATAAAGTTAACCTTCAAAAAAAACCAAAAAAAACCGAAAAAAACCCAACTTTGTCCCTTGTCCTAACGAGATTATGTATAAAGATGGTTCACAAAACATTAGAGCTGACCAAAAAAAATAACTACACTTTGCGCCAATACTCATTGCTTGAGCAAAATTTGGATTTATTCAATGCCTTATCTGATACATTTTCATGGAGGAATAATGTACCCACACACACAATTTTAAAGAAAACTACCTCAGTTAGCAGTTCAGGAAAGCACTGTCCTGATGGTTGAATTGGAAAACAGAAAAAACCGGTTGCAATTCCTTTATCCCAAGACTGCTCTATACCTACACGCACGTGCTCACGCGGAACCGTGCGTGGGAAATGGCCGCTGCAACGAGTGGCAGAGGGTCTGCCCGTTCCACCCCTCTGGAGATGGCCTGGCCAGTTAGCTTTCTTACACCCCTTCTGCATGCAAATACTAGGAATATATATATATTTTTTTTTCTTACTGCTGTCTAGAAAGGCAAGGAATTGAAGCATCCAAAACTTCGAGTATTTGCATTAAATGAATTGAGATTTTAAAAATAAACAAACACAAAAAAAGGTAACATTATTGTTATTACTATTGAAGAGCAAATTATAAGCTTTCTTGAACCTCCCTATAGATTTCCACAGCAGACATCTAGTTGCTCTAACGCTTTGTCGAAAAAAGATACTTTTCCTACCAGGATAAGATGAAGAACATCTTCATAAGGATTTTCCCAAAGTGACATAGGGTAAAGAAATTTTTGTGGTATTTATTTTTGGGGGATTTCTTATTGGGCCAAGAAATATTTTTGATTGTTGAAGAAAATGTGTATTGTAATAAAATAGATATCTCACTCTTCAAACCTCAGGAGAGAAAGTGCCTTTGGTGGGAATGCTCTGAGCAACTGACGCCAAACTCAACTGCTGTCTCCGGACAGACAATTCCCTCCCAGGACAACATGGAAACAGACTTTTCTTAGATATATTTATGGTGCCAAATTCCTTTCATAAGCCTAGGATTTTAATTTCTTCTGAGGTTGCCTATTCTAAACATCTGGACAGTCCTAGAAAGGTTTAAAGGCTTTCGTTTCAGCTGCACAGCCTCTGCTCCTCGGACTCAAGAGCAGGAGGACAGAGGTTTCCCAGCCCCTCTGTGAGGCTCTGACATCTGCTCCACAGCTTGAGGCCCTTCAGGTCCTTTCTTATCTCTTTCCAGATGGCAAATGAACCATCTCACCCCGAATAAATGCATGCAAGAAACAGGGCTGTTCACTTTTGTTCAGCCACTTGTTTTTGCAAAAAAATTAAAATAATTAGAAAAAATAGCTGAAATACTTTACATTTACAGTAATAAAACAGAGCCACACATAAATCCTATATTTAAGCACATTGTTGTACATAAAATAAATATACGAAAAATATTCTTCTATTGAGCAGGCAAGTGAATTAAAAGCGTTCCCAGATTTGAAGAGAAAGCCCTGGGACTAGAACTGTGTGAATGATTGTTTTGGTTCACTGCACAGTGTGAATTTTAGCAGGTGTTTTGGTGAACACCTTACCTCTCTGGTTTTGCCTTCTCTTGAAGAAAAATAAAATTTAAAAAAAATCTGTTCTTATAAACATTGGTGCAAATGGGAGCATGGCATTGCCTCCAGATACTGCAAGTGATGCGGGACCCCAGAAACTGCTGCCAGCATCTTCCCAGTCTCATTTCTAAGCTTTAATGACCATCACAGTCTGCTTTTGAGTTGTTACTCCCTTATTTGATCGAGAAAAGGACGTAGGTTAGGGAAGGCAGATGGTGAACCCTCTACTGCCTTAATGACCTTGCGATGGGGAAACAGACAGCAGAGAGGTGGTCCCAAGAAAAGGACTTACTGTGAAAAAGGGCTCTGAGGGACACCACGCTTGCCTCGTGCTGATGCACATAACCTGTACTGCTGGCACCTGGAAGGAGTGGAGGAGAGGTTTTGTTTTAACTGATAATCCTTGGTTTATAATACAAAACCACAGCTGCTAAGCCAGGTTTTTTGGGGGTTGCCGTGTTTGGCGTTGGGGTTTTTTACTCCCCACTGTATGGATATCATTCAATGTGACTCATAGGACGCAGGTTCTGTTTACATCCAGCAAATACACCCGTTTAAAATTCACAAGTTATTCATTCCTCACACACATTTTTCCCCTTCCCTCTGTAAAACAGCTATTTTGTCCCATGCAAGGACATCTTCCTCCAAACCATTGCTTCATCCATTCTGAAGGTGGTTAATTTTAACTATCAGATTTGATAAATTACATATTAAGTGTTCTTTAATGACTAGTGCACAAAACACGTACAGAAAACTCACCATCCCTTCTTGGTGTATTGATTGAGTAGGTTCTGTATGTAGTAGATGTAGTACTCCATGGACACGTGCAGTCCGCTAGTTACATGGTGGAAAATATATAAATTAAAAAAAGACCAATGCTTCTGAAAGTTGCTTTAGGTCAGAAAAAGAAATGCGTACTTATCAGAACTAACATCGAGAAAAAGATAGGGAGGAGCTGAGTTATCTTGAGACTGATAACAGCAATGGAAAAACATTATCTGCTGAATTTCAAAACATGCATCAGGCATTCTTCATGCACTGAAAAAGCCTCAGGCTCTCTTAAATATGCCGGGTTTATTCTGTCCCACATTGATCTCTGAGTGAGAGCTAAAATTAGCCACGTTTTTCTTTTCTTTTTTTTTTTTTTTTTTTTAATTTAGTTGTTTAGGCTCCCAGTTATGGTGATAAAAATAAGTGTGCAATAACGTGGTGTTTCCATGTTGGCTACTTTTATCCCCCGATGGGCACTTCTTTAACCCTACTGCCCAATGGTAGGCAGTGCCATATAGAAGTAAGAACATCTCCTGGTGCCGAAAACTCTTTCCCTGCTCCCTTACAGTGGGAGGTCTTGACAAACGGTCCTGTTTTAATGGTTATCACTGCAATAACCTCAATTCTCTCCTCGCCTACTTTTCTATTCCTCTTCCCTCTGTCTTCTTCCTTCCTTCCAGGCTTAGCTATTTTTCCACATCTTCCAGGAACATCTGTATAATCCATCCCAATTTTTTTTTTCTCCAGTTTATTATTTGTGCAGCACCCCATTTCAGTTGAGTGTCAACCCCCTCCTTATTAGTGACAATTTTGTCGATAGCATTCAGTTCTATGTTCTTGCATTGCCCCAAATTACAGCTTCCACCTGCAGCAATCTCTATAAGAATTTTCATTCCCAACCTCTTTTAAAGGTTGCCTAAAACAAGTAAATGAAAAGCCTGCTGCTGGTTGACCTAATTGGCTACTGTTAGGTTGTCACTCAGCTCCACCTCCTACTAGTCATTAAGCTACAGGGCATCATTTCTTGTTAATTAATAGGCTCAATTACAGTATTTTTTTATCCGAGCTTCCTTCCGCTGCATTACAATCGAGCAAAACACACTGACAGACCCAAACACGAACTCTTGGCCAAATCACGGTCGTCAGTTTAGCTTAGTTTACAGCCTGTTCTTGCTCATGGAGATCTGTTCCTCACCATGTGATTTCCTTCCATATGGCTTGCGAAAAACTCGGGGGAGTAGTGCATGCAGAACTGCTTGGTCAACACATTTGTTACTTCCATCACGGTGGCCCAAAGCACCAATTCATCATGAAATTAGACAAGCAAGGAAGCAGCCAGCCAAAAAACAAAACTGGGAATACAAACAACAATGGAAGAAACCTTGAAAGACTATTGAGCAAACTATATTTAAGATCTATCTTCATCTTGTTCCTTAATTTTGATGTCCATAAGAACTAATTTGTGACCTACATAAAAAAAAAAAAAAAAATGTTATCAATGGTGCTGAGACAACCTTAAAAAAAATAAATCTCCCTCGGTAAAGCTTCTGCTTTCTAAGTACTATTGAGATCTCTCCTCTTTGCATGTGCAGACTTGATTTGTCTGCCTTCCCTGATGCCCTCTTACCTCCACCTTCAATCAAAAGTCCAAGAGCTGTTAAGGCAGGCCTAAAAATAGGCTGCAATTAAATCTTGACGACGCTCTATTCACACACTACTCTTCCAGACAAAGAATAGGCTGCCACATACCACAAACCATTCTCTCAAGTATTAATTCCTGAGAGGAAATAGCTCATCGCTGGATCAGTGTAAGAAAAGATTCTTATTCTTTGCTGTGGAACCGGGTGAAGGAACCAATTCCAGAAGAAATTGTTTCACTGGAAAGGCTACAGAGAGCTGGCAAGAACAGCAGCCTGGTTTGAAGACCGAAGGTAAGCAAATGTGAAAAAAATGCCATGTTTTGAAAGAGTCGCATGCAGCAGGGAGAAGACGCCAGCTCCCCGAGTAGCTCTTCTCTGCAGCATCCCCAGCTGCTCAGACCATCGTTTGGTCCTGAACGCCACTAACAAAATACACATAAAGCAATTTTCCTAACCTCTAACTTTTGTTTTTGCGATTAGTCTGTGTCTTTAAAGGGGTGAACTCAAATTACAAGGGAGGCGCCCACCAGACACTCACTGTCTCTAGAGAGATCGTAGCCTCCATAACATAACGATGTTTGATTACCTTTCCAATAAACAGGCCCTCCACGAGAGGCCAGGCATTTTAAGCACAAGACCACTTTGTTGTTCTACTCAGCAAGAAAAAGCACCAGCCGTATGGGATAGACACGTACTCTGTCGCCTGGGTGCGATGGGAGCAGCACGAAACCCCCCCAAAACAAACCAAAAGAGAAGAGCAGGCACTTTGGGGAGGCTTGGGTTTCCCTAAGCGCCGAGCTGGCTGGGGACACAGACCACGACTACGTCTCAGCCGGGGCAGGGAGTGCAGGGGACAAGTTTCTTTATGTCCTTCTTTTCTCTTGGGTGCTCATCCCCAACTTGGCAAAATCAAGTTTAAGGCATATCTCCTTGTCACAGCTAAGTAACTGTAACACACGCATGCTCACTCTGTAGAAGAAAAAAAAAAAGTAAGAAACAGCATATGACTAGCATTAGCCCATTTGTTGCTTTTCTCAGAAGCCAAGCCCATCTATCCTTTTGTTCACTTATTGTGCAGCTTCAATCTGGTTTTAATCAAGTATTTTCTGTGTCTGCTCTTAGTGCACATTTTAAAACAATTTGCTTTTTTTTTTTTTTAACTGTATCATTTAACTCAAAAACTTTGTACATCAGGAGCAAATGCAGTTGATCACTATGCTTAGTTTTGTGGCAGGAACAAAGCGCTGGGTCAAGGGTATGTCTGCATTAATGGATAGCACAGACTTTAATCCCAGATGACAAATGTATCTGAAATGCTATTCCAATGCATTTGCAAGGATTGCACTGAGAGCATTTGCCTTGAAGATGACAGAAGGAAATGCACGTGCACAGACACGCGCTTGCACAACGTGCACAGTCTGACTAGCAAGCAGCGCTAATAAACTACGTATTAACACAGGTGAGTATGGAGCAGGGAACAGTAAAATGCCATATTTGCAACAAGTCTCGACTAAAAACACATAGGTGGCTGCAAAAATCAGGAGTGCTGATTTTACTTACACTTCATTCACCAAAACAAAAACGGTGCGATCAGGAATCATGACACTGTGGAGCTGTGAACAGCCTTATCCCTGGCAGCATAATCCTATAGTTAGTACCCTTAGATTATTTTTTTTTTCTTCTTCCTTTTTTTTTCCTACAGATAGGTACTGTGTTCAACAAATCCTCACATACTTTCAGTTGTCTGTCATACCAGGGTATTATTCAGCGTTTTGATGGGCAGCGACCGCAAGTGCTATTGCTGCATCCGTGACGCAGTTGCCTCCTCTCCAGCTGGAGCTGCTGGGTGCTGCCATCAATTCAAATGAATGACGCTAACGTACAC
Source organism: Grus americana (assembly GCF_028858705.1). NCBI lineage: Eukaryota > Metazoa > Chordata > Aves > Gruiformes > Gruidae > Grus > Grus americana. The sequence continues at coordinate 25,979,689 of NC_072860.1, forward strand.
AAGAGCTGGCTAAGTCAATCGGAAGAAAAGAGCATCGCCGCTATAATTCAATCTGCATGAAACACCTTTTCTGGAATGGAAATATACCCACTTGTAGTTAATTATGACATCTTCAGCAATTCCTTCATTGATTTGAAGGAGGGCATCATACATTTGGGGTTCTCGATCAATTGTTCTCCTTTCGGTACATTTAACTGCTGCAGAATGCAGCAGTATTTTGTACAGCTATTTTGTTGTTCACAGAAAAACAGTCCTTGAAAAACACCTCAGACTCCAATTTATTTCAAGTCATTAGAGCAAAATCTTTCCAATGGACAATATGATTTATAAAGTCAGAGAGATACTTTTATGAACTATCTCATGAATTCTAAACCTTCAATATTTGTTATAGCTCTTTATTCATTTGGTCTCTGAAAAGAAAGCAAAAAAAGCTCGCCACTGAATAAAAAGGAGAATGATTCTCCAATTTCAAACAATAAGCACATCAAATTAAAAAAAAAATCATTTATTTCAGTGCCTCATGCCGCTTAGTCACAAATGCACACAATCGTCTAGCCAGGCTTTTCAGCCCGCACACAGCTATTCTGTGTCTTTGAGGCATAAATTGAAAGTGAGCAACTCTGACAGAGAGCTGAGAGGAATACACAAACTCTGAAGTGGAACTAAACCAGAAAATTTCACATTATTCTTCACGACCCCTTCTCAAATGTACGTACAGTATGCATTCGGCTACCTCCATACTCTTAGAGACACCAAAATCTTTACCCATTTGGGTAAACAAAATGAAGGAGCGAGTCCCCACGTATATCCAAACAGCTCTATCCCTCTGAAAGCACAGCATCCATCAGCCTGGATATTTTAACGACAGATACCGGCCACCTAATTGCACTGACACTTGTCTTTTGGCACAAAGCTCGAGAAGCGCAGCTCCGTGCCCCGAGACGTGCCACCCTGCAAAGATATCTCTTCAGTCCCACCAGCCCCGAGCTATTGCTGCCGAAGAGAGAGCACAGCCTGTTTAACCCTCAGCTAATCCAGCCTTCTACAGGAATCTCTGCTGCTGGGATAGGTAATCCCGTAGCACGTACGGCTTGCGTGCTGCCCAAAGACACCCTGCTCTGGAGCCTCGGAGCATGGGAAGGAACATCACGCGAGCCAAGACGACTAAAGGCTCTTAGCATTTCTCACTGTATTACTACCGTTTCCCATACAGGAGGAAGTAAAATAATAGGAAAAAGCAGAAATAAAGGAAAGGAGGGAAAGAGGTATTAAGCAAAAATTGTGTAATCTCATAAATACAAGCTCTGCATTCAATACTTTGCAGCCAACGCGTTCAAACTCCAACCATCTCCAAAACGCTAAGCCACGGCCACCCTCTCTGGGAAAGGTAGCACAGTTACACAGCATGCTTTGGTACTCGAATTCACATGCTTATTCTGACTCTTTGCAGACCCAAATATCCCAACCGCATCCATATTTCTCCGGAGACCTGCGACAGCTGCCACAGACGGACGCTATTCATTCTCCCCCTCCAAGCTCCCAGACAGGTAATACTGCTGCTGCGCGAGCCTAATAGCTCCGAATCCAGCTGGTTCTTTGCCGTTTGCTTTTTGTTCTTTGCCATTCATCCTGTCTCCTATTTCTCCCCTTTCATTTACCAGGTAACTCTTACTCATCCTTTTTCATCCATCCAGAGTCATGAGTTCTTCTAGTAGTTTCTACCTAAGCTATTTTAATCTAATCTTTCACGGGACTGCTGGCTCAGAATGATAGCTCTTCCTTTCAGACCTCATTTATCATGTTACCATATGGCAGTATTACTTGATTACTGGTAAGGATTCAAAATTTTCTCTTTATTGTTATAAAAATCTATTATGAACCTCTAGACTCCCCTGTATTGTGCAAAGAGAAATAATTATAAAATGTACCCGCTCTCTTTAATACCAATAATTTGTCATCTATAGAGCATTTTTTTCTAGGTATAATAGTAGTCTGACTAACTCATTAGCTTCATATTAAATACAGCAATTTTGCTGTTGCCTAGCCAAATATTTCTAATATTAACGATACAGTTTAGATAAAATGATTTAAAAAGTTGTACATCCAGCCATTTCTGTGTGCTTATGCAATGATAATTAATTATCTTGAAGCTTTTAACTCCAGTCTCTCACTTATTATACTTTTATATTTCTGATGATAATTCTGTAACAGTTTTCTTTCTTACATTTCATAACCTAGTCTGGCATTAAACCCCTGTTGACTGGAAGGAAGGAAGGGGAAAGGAAACGTGTGCCTGGGAACACATTCACCTCTCAGCAAACTGAAGCAGCAAGTTGCAACACGGAGATAGGTTAAGAGCCTTGCTGCGTTCACAGGGGGAGCCAGGAAAAAAATTATGTATACTGTTTGCACAGCAGCAGTACTTCAGATGCTAACACAAGAAAAAAAAAAAGGACCCAGCTGCACACGAGCACAGGGACAGCAGATCCCCGCTGATTGCAGGGGGGCTGGGCGGGATGTGCAGCAGGTCCCAGGCAGGGAATTGCCCTCTGCCACATCCCCGCTTGGCACATCTCACCCTCCGGGACACAACAGCAGGGCCAGGAAGGCCATCTTCTCATCTCAAAGCTCTCGCCTTCCTTTCCCAGGCAAAGTTAGAGGTCTCTTGTCCTCCTATATGAGTGAGCTGGCATTGCTTTAGCTCTTCCTCGCTTGTCAGCTCCTTGGAGTGCAGAGCCGGGAAAGCGCCGGGCCCTGCCAATGGCTCCGTCCCTCTTCAGAAGTTGCGTGCAAAACCCAACGGCAGCAGCACACCTCCTTCTGCATGCTTCACTCAGGAACGCTTCAGGCTTTTTAAGATATTGGCTTCATAGTGTAATACTTCTAAGCCAACTATACATTAGCAAGAAAACTGTATTCTTGAAGATATATTTTTCTCATGGTCTGATTCAAACACAGCTGAAAACAGGGCCCTTCTCTTTGCCCTCACTAATAACTCGTCTGGAACCTCTGCAGCTTTTCCCTCTTCACTAAAACGGTGTGGGTCCTCCTGGCAAAGATGGGAGCACGGGCCGGAGCTGGTCGCTTACAGGGAGATGGGGTCTGGGACCCAAGCAGGAGTCCCTGGAAACGGTCATCTTTATCTCAGTCAGGAAAAATTACTTTTACTCCTTTGCAAAGCCTTTATGGCCATGAGCGTCATAGAAACAAGAAGAAAAGAAAGTCTGCAAAATGCTTGACAACCCTTTCTGCTAAAAAATAAAATTTAAAAAAATTGTACTAATACATTGTGGTTAAATTTCCTGAAATGGAGTTAAACCTTACAAACACACCCCCACAAAATTAAAACCTTCAAGAGCAAATCACCATAGACAAACTCCAAGCAGTATTTGTCTCCAGTAACTCTCCCACACATATTATCACCAGTTGAACAAGACCGGGACAGTTGCACAATATTTGGAAGTTATTCTAGACTTACTCTGTTGACTGTTTACCGCACTGTGGATTCATTTTAAAAGGTGAAATTCTCTGGCACATTTTGGATATGAAGTAAAATTTTAAAAGCACTAATAAGTGCAGATGATGAGCACGAATCTTAGTCTTCTGCCTCTCCCCTGTCACTGGAAGTTTTTCCCTCCTGCCTGAACACTGCATATTTAGAACAGATCCAATTTTTGCATCTTTTATTTGCACAGGTAGGGACAGTTTATTCAAGCTAATTATCTCAGCGTGATTCATCATCATGATGCTCTAAAATAAAAGCAATCATGTTAGATTGGTTGCAATTAAAGAAGGTATTTTTACATTTGGAGAAAAATTACCTGTTGAACCGGCAACTTTTCTCCAAACAACATCAGGATACCTGTTGAACTGGTATGCCACATTTTTTCCTCTCCCTGAAGCTCGAATGCATAGCCCCCAGCTCTATGTTTCTCTCAGTTAAATATCTGTAAAAGTGAAGTGAAAAGCTTTGGACTGCCCACTAAGCCAGTAAAAGTTTTTATTAACTCATTTTAATCAATAAAGCTACCCCTGTTTTGCAGTGTCACGAAGCGGTGCTCGCACACAGCACTGCCAGCGAAGAAACTAACGGAATCAGGATTCGGGGACCCATAAACCGCTCCAGAGAAGTAAAAAGGAATGGCTTTCACCCGATGAGATTTCCCCCAGAGCCCCTCTCAGTCATGCACTTCCAACTGCTAATTAAATATTGCCTAATTGATGCACTCAACCTCTAGCAGATTGGGAGAAGCATGATTATAGATGGAGACTCAGCTCAGCACCGAAACCTACTTTTACATTTAAGTGCGTGACCATGGGTCTCCCCTCTTCCCCATCCCCAACAGCAGCGTGACCATCTGCATCACACCCTGTGCTCCCATAACTGCGGCTTCTCAGCTCCGCTGTGCCTGTCCGTGTGTTCAATGGTTGTCCTCTAGCCCCCTCGGAAAGCATCTGCTCACCTCTTTAGAATAAGAGCTGGTCAAATCTTGCAGAAATACTCTAAAGACTTAACTAATTTCTACCAACCTCGGATCAGAGCGCACAGAAAAAAAAATAAAGATTAACTAACTACAGAAATTAGGAACAGCCACTTTTAGAGCTTATGGTCATTGCAACACACCTCATCTTTATTCTTAGTGATGAGAGAAGGGATGTATAGAATAGAGTATTTCAGTTGGAAGGGACCTGCAACGATCATATGGTCCAAGTGCCTGACCACTTGAGGGCTGACCAAGTTCGCGCATGCTGGTCAGGGCATTGCCCAAATGCCCCAAGCCTGTCAGGGCTAGAGGCATCGACCGCCTCTCTAGGAAACCTGTTTCAGTGTTTGACCACCCACTTAGTAAAGAAACGCTTCCTCGCGTCCAATCTAAACCTCCCCAGCACAGCTTTGAACCATTTCCACAAGTCCTATCGCTGGATACCGGGGAGAAGAGATCAGCTGAAGCGTATGTATACATATGCACATATAAATACATACCTATCACGGGCAGCTCCCTGTTGCTACAGAGAAGTACCTCTGCATTCTTCACTCAAAAGACTTTGCAAGTGCAATGTCCAGAGAGGGCCGCAAACCTTAAGGCTATAAACAGAATAAGAAAAAAAAAATCATTGCTCAAATTTCTCTTTGTTTTACAGTGAAAGCAATTTGCAGAAGCACTGGGCAGAAGGGAATGCAGACAGCAGCCTGCGCAAACCGAAAACAGGAGCCTCCGACTACGGAGCAGCGGTGCGCAGCACACCCAGCCCTACGAACAGCAGCTGATGTAAAATTTCCTGAGCAGCAAACATATTTATAGTCTGGACGATATGCTTCGAATGGGAATAAGAAATGAGACTGTCTCCAAACTGAACTACAGCTGCATCGTCTTTAAATACCTGAAATGTTCAGATACCTGATGGTTTTTAAGTGTCACTCTGCCTTTGATCTTTGCAGAATATGAAATTCATTATCATTCCCACGGCTGATCCTTCACTCTATTTGTTTCCTCTTTAAAAGTCCTGTTTTCTAGCAGAGCTGAAATAACTTTTAAAACCGGATAAAAGCCCAAATTTTGCAGACTGCTGTATCCACCAAAAGGAAGATACTGCTCTGGATTGCACACGGGCGCTGCTCCAGCAGCACTGCTGGTTGCTACACCAGCGAGCATCCCCGGTGCACTCGGCTTGGGGGCACAGAGCCAGCCACCCAAACTGCCGTCGCTGGACATCGCACACAAAAACCAAACCCCACCACTTTTCCTGCTGAACAGCTAAGAAGTGCTTCAGCAGTAAGTGAAGTAACAGACTGTGTGAACGCCGCGGAGAACGACTGCAGCAGACAGGCTCCACTGTCTATATTCGCTCACTCTTTTCACCACGCTGGTGGCAGAAAGCGGGTTCAGGACGTTTCCACGTGGCAACTTTGTGCCCTTTGCCTGTGCCAGTCTCACAGCTGGAAGCACCGAGGGGACCCGTGCAGAGGAGCTGAGCAAGGCCAGCTCGGGTCGGGAAGCCGTACAGCCACGTGGAAGCAATTAACAGACTCAGGCCCTACCTCTGAAGGCTTCTTTCTCCCACCACAGCACCACGTTACCAGCAGGATTTGGGTTCCCTGTCCCACACGGTAAATCCCCCCTCTCAGGCTCTGGGCATCATCAGCTATGACCCATCTGACTGCCACCAGCCATCAGGGATCCAGACGAACACCAACAGTGTTGGCTTGTATCTAATCAGCACCCTTCCCCGGTACTTAGTAAAAAGCAGCCAATATTGACCAAATACTTTATTTCAAATTACAGATTCATAATTTGAAAAGTTTTTTCTCCTTGAGGCTGTACTAAGATTTTATATGAAAATCAATGTATAATGTCTCTATTTGCCATTTCTGTTATTTGTAGTCTCAAATTCAAGGGTGGTCTAAGGAGAAATAAATCCAATGAAAATCAGTGCCATAGGTATGGTACGCTCTTGAAGCAGCAGCTGAGGCAGAACTCTCTAGAAGGACAGGAGCCTTTTTTTTTTTTCTTCCTTACTTATCAATGTCAGGGGAGAAAAAAAACATAGGAAAAGACTGAAAGAGTTTCAGTTTTTCACTCTTGGGACAAGGTCTAACTCACAACCTCCTTTGGCTATACCACCTCAAGGTAGGGTGAGCTTGGATTTACACCCTGACAATGAAGACTTTTTTTCCACCGTACAGAGCCATGAATGAGTACTTGTGAAAGTCTTGCTGCAGGCTGGGTGAGCACACAAGTGTCCTGAGCATCACCAGAGCACTGTGCAGGACCACACCACAGGAGAAGCGTGCAGAATCATCATCTCTCTGTTGAGCTTTTCACATTTCTCCTTCGCCTTCCCCAGGCTGAGCAAGAAAAGAAATAGCTTAAAAAATTAATGTTCTTGTTTTCCTTCTCCCCACCCCTGCCTTGTTTGTTCTTTGGAGCTGGAGAGAAAACAAAGCTGCTTCATTATTTACTGCGACCTTAAATTTTTGATAGTAGTCAAAGTCAGCTGCACCGCATTAAAGGGTACCCGCTTCCATTACCCAACAGCAAAGTTAATAGCAGGAACATCGCAGTGTGTCAGATTCGCATGTAAGCATATGGACACACTTGGGTTTGCGAGATGAATCCTCTGCCACAGTAAAGGCTGAGCTTGTCAAATGAATTATTGAGGCAGTAACTGCAAATTAACACAAATTACACGCAGTTATCAGAAGGAAACTTTCTAATTTTTCCCCTCAAAGTTTCGAGAAGAGAAGTGGGAAAAGCTTCAGAAATTGTACCTCCCAAGAAGGAAACAGCAACACATGCTCTCAGCCAGCTTTGCAAGCACTGAGTTAAAAGACAGCTGAAAGAGGAAAGCATACTTCAAGGCTAAAATTACTGAGCGGTATTATACAGCAGGACCGATACACGCTGGCTTTGGGTATCGTGCTGTGCCAAGCTCAGTTACAACTCCTGCCTCTCCCTGAAGGTACAAAGCCAGCGCTTTTTACAACAGAACTGCAGTCTTGAAGAGCGATGCCTATCCATCCCCATCTTCAACCCGTGCTTGCTTTGTCCCGCAGGGCCATCGGAGAAAACAGAGGAGTCCAAGCCGAATTCGCCAAGAACGGAGCTGCCTCCTGAAACCCACCTGGAAACGAGCGGCTGAACCTGCACGTGAATTAAGGTTGCCGTCTCTACTTTTAACGGTATCACCAGCCTTGCGAGATTCATCGTTTCCGACTACCACTTCAAAAATAAGCAATGAAACTTTTTTCGTAATAAGACCCTTTGAAACAGAAGGCTAAAGACAACATGGGGTTTTTATTATTATTACTCCTCCTCCTATTCTGGAATGCACAATCCCCCAAAGGTGCTCAGACTAACAGGCAAGAGCCGCCTGCTTCCCAAACTGCTAGCCGTTACAAAATCAGGCTCACAAACACGAGGTGCTTAGTAGCAATTCCTCTCTATAAATTAAATTATAAATTTATTTCTATCTGTCCTTTGTATGTCACCTGGGGCAACCAGAGAACTTATGGATATATTTCACATTAAGGAATGTGTCAGTGTCCCCCCGCCCCCAGTTTTGGTAGAACAATTTAGTCTTCAGAATCTCATGAGAGGGTTTTCTGTTCCAGCCTGAGAAATACTCTGAATTTTCATTTATTTCTTCCAATGAAAGCTCATGTCTTTCTCACATCACGTCATATGCAATTTGCTCTATGTTCCACCAGCCAGGTTTCCCCCCCCCCCTCCCCCAATTCCACTGGCACAAAAGCTGTGACCCTGTGAAGAAGTGGGAAGGTTACAGTCCTATCCGGGGTGCTGCAGCTAACCCTTTCATTCGCAGAGATTCCCTCCTCTGGGGCATCTTTTCAAAGCCTGCATGATGTGATTGATGTAGACATCTAAGCCCTGGTGTTATAGTAATTGCCATTTCTGTCACTGTATCTGCAGGGTTTCCTCTCCATTATCTCAAAGAGCTCTGGATGTCTGAAACTGTAGAATTGTAAATAAAAAAAAAAAAAAAAAAAGGAAAAAGTCTGTGCATCTCTAGGTACAGAGATTGCCTCTTATAGCTCTGTTGAAAATAGTTCACGATCGCATTGCAATCTTAAAGATTAATAGTAAAACTTCAAGAATAAGTTTCCTTATCCTTTTCTTGCCTATCATTTTCTTTGGAAGAAAAAGCTTTGCCCCAGCAGCTCAAACCATGCAGCTCTAATGCCTTCCACAAGTGGACTTTGCACACTTACTGCTTTTGTCACTGGGGGTACTCAAGGATCATTAAGAAATTAGCACACATGACGTTTGCTGAAAAACCAAATACGAGCAGCCCCTCCTCTGCAACCACGCATGAGGACATCTCTTTCATTTAAAAAGTACAGACAACTACTGCTTTCAGCTTTATCTTCAGTTTTTTCAGAACCTTTCCTAAAAACTCCTCACTCTAAGATGTCTACAGTTTGTGCTGTAAGTCATTGCTTCAACCTAAAACTCATCACAGAATATCTGGTGTTGTTACTGCTTTTTCTTAATAAAATTAAAAAGAAACGAAACACAACATAGATTAACCATTTAGAGTTTTTCTGACACATCACCAAAACAACATGGAAAAGACGAATGCATTCCAAAAAACTTATAGCAAGAACAAGTACCTGATCCTATTTGTTTTAAATGGAAACCTTTTCACTGATAAAAGGGTGAGTAAATCACTAGCAACAATCCCAGCAGTTACAACTGTGCATATTGTAGAATCCTTTAGGTTGGAAAAGACCTTTAACATCGAGTCCACGCGTTAACCCAGCGCTGCCAAGTCCACCGCTGAACCATATCATGCATCTTTCTCCTGTAAAGACAAATACAGCATTTCCTGGACCTGCTTCCACCTAGTCCTAGATCTTCTGCAAAACTTGACCCAAGACTTATTCAACATTTAAGCATCAAAACTGAGAAATTTCTTTCTATTTCTTTGCCCAGTCTTTCCATGAATAGGAAGATGTGTTTAATCTTATTTTACCCGTTATATTAACCTGTGACCATAAATCCCCCTTGGCCAGAGCACTACTTTTAGCCAAACATCCCCTATCTGCTTACTCTCTCCCCTCCAAGTTGCTTCTTGCTTTTTCCAGCAGCGCAACTTTAATTTAAAATTTAACAGTTTTAATGAGTTCCTTAAAATTCACTTCGCAACTGCTTCGATTTGTTACGATTCCTTCTACAGTGATTTCAAGAGACAAGGAGTACAGCAGTGGATCCTTTCAAATGCATCTGCACGGCGCAAGGCGGACGACAGCCCCTTCCAGGCACAGGTGCCAGCAGTCTTTTTTTTTTTTGCACCATTGTGCTTCCCAGTCACCATTGGATACTAGGACAGGTTTTGCAACTTAGTTCCTGCTTCAAAAAAATACGTATTCATATATATATATAAAAATAGCAATGGAAGAAATAAGCCTTTAATATTAATACTACAGGTTTTAAAATTAAAGGCTTTGCTATGGTTTCAGAAATCACTTCCTTTGTGATTTTAGCCACTTTTTCAGTGGCTGCTGATACGGGCACCACAAATAAACAGTCAGTAAGCTGCCTGGCCGATTGGTGACACCAGAGGGTACGTCCCTGCCTGGCAGGGTCTGGTTGTGGACCTGTTGGTCACATTTTTGTGCAATCCCCTTTTGGGCATCCCAGAGCAACGAGCCTCGGCAGCCTCCTGCACCAGCAAACAGTGAGGCTCACTTTGCACACTGGTGCTGTTTTAAACCTTACTCTTATGGTTTTATTGCATTTCTTGCTCCCGACTTCTTAACTGCAGAGTTTGGTGAAAAGCAGACTGCGCACCATTGCCTGGTAGACAAAAGTCCCTGCTACAGCAGTGACAAGTGACAGCAGGTAGCTAGCGTGGATCCCAGCAAGGCTTCACCGTGCGACTGGATCAGGTCGTTAATTTGCTTCAGGCACTACCTGACCTCTGCCTATCTACCCCGTTTTCAGGAGAATTAAGTTTAAAATCGTCATAATTGCCTGGACGCACAAGGATCTCATTTGAAATCAATTCATTCAGTTTCCCCTTCCGTGTTTCTAATATTGTTTCTGAAGTATCATGACAATTTAAAATAATTATATTTTAATTAGCGCTGATTTTCAGTGGAAGTCGTGCACAGCCACTTAACAACTTCCACATTAGTACCCAAATAAGTTCCCTGTGATTATCTGGAGACTCAAAAGCAGAAATAATGAGATATTGGTATAATTTTTATTGAGTTCTTTTTATAAAGATCTCTAACGGTCTCTATGAGCAGCACACAGAGCCAGAGAAATAAGTAAAATTAGCTCAGACAACAAAAACCCCAAAGATGCAAACTGGAATTCACAATTGTCTAAAATATTTGCTTTGAATTTACTCTATCATTTTTAGTAAGAAATAACAGCACTCTAAAGGATGACAGTACACAGACAAATATTTCAGTTCTTTTTGTAAACACACACCTTGGGTTTTGGGGGGGTGGGGTGGTTTAGGGTTTTTTTTTAATTTCTAGGAGTTACTTAGAGAACGTACCTATTCAGTACCTTCTTTCCGCATGCTGTATATCACCCAGGAGTCCCCGAACACCCAGCGAGGTTACCGCTCTCGCCTTCGCCACTGAAGCAGAGCTGGGACAACCAGGGTGAATTGGCACGGCAAGCGGGAGCCTTGGATAACGACTGAGTCGAAACAGAAATCAGTCTTGCTGCGACTCAGGGCAGATGATGCATTGCCAGATTTTCTGAAGATCACTCTGAGAAGTTATGACATAGTCCTTGTAATCGTTGTCCTCCCTCCTGTGCGGTGTGCTAAGTCCTCTCCACCCAAGCGTGGCAGCGATTCCCAGCAGCAGCCTGGGCTCCTCGCGGGTCGGGGTTTCCAGCCCCAAACCCCGCTGCGGCTAACGCTGCTTTGCTCCTCTGAGGTGCTTTTAACAAGGGATCCCAAAGCCGTTTTAGCATCTCCTTTATGAGGTGCGTGGTTAGAGCTGCATTCATTTCACGGATGCAGAGATTCACCAGTCATGGGTATTCACTGGGAACGAAAGTCAAATGTCCTAATTAGTCACATAGTCCACTAATCGCTTGATTATCTTCATTTCCTGAAGCCAAAACAATTTAATTTTAAGTTTTGAGGTTATTTGTGCACAGGAGGATAGTAGCTTGAATTAGAATATGTAGTAAAAAAAGCAGCACATTAATTTCACTGGAAAAGCTGTTTGTTTTGAATACAATAGCTTAAAACCCCCCATAGCTAAGTAGCAGTAGCATGCTGCAGACGTACCTACATCCCTTTTTTTTTTTTTGACAGCCTGAATTATGGAAGCGCAAAAGGAAGAACAGTCATGTTGCTCCTAGACTAAAATTGTGAGCAATACATTTTACAGAAACAAAGCAGCGCTTTAGAGAGTGGGTATTTAAATGACATGGCATTACTCCTAAAGGAAATTTTACTGACAACAGCATGCAAATGTTTGGTATAGTGTTTGGCACAAAGAGAGAACATATGGTATTTAATGCAAGCAAATTAAACAGCTCTATGCTACAGTCAACTGGAGATGCATCCTACTGTAGCAATCCTAAATCCGGTATAAACAATTTCCCTCCAGATTTGCACCTGTATGAAACTGGTTGAATACATGCATGGTTCAACCAAGTAGACATTGTTAAACTTCGTCCAGGCTTTCCAGATGCATACAAACGACGGGTTCTAGGTAAAATTTACAGTGAACTATTTTAGTAATTCAGAGCTTCTCCATTTCTGCTCCTGAACTCAAGTGGCTGATACGCAATCTGACTGGCCATCTGCACATGTGATCAACTGTCATCTCTTCCATCATCAGTGGATTTTGCTGTTCTTCATTTAATCTCAGTTGATTGCATTTAAATTACTCTCAAATAAATGAATTAGCAGCTATCTACAGACCAGAACTAACTACGCAAAACCGCATGCTGCCAAAGAAAAAGAAGTCTAGAAGAGCATCCCCGACCGTGGCCACTTGTATCACATTAACAAAGTCAAGGTTGCTCGACACCACACTACGCCCCGAGTTACCGGGATGATCCGATCCTGCCCAAACCACTTGAGTGGTTAAGCAATGCAGGCTGCTGCATCGCAGCCCTCTGACCCTCAGATGGAGAAGACTTTCTATCCCCTGAGCATGACCCTACACACGAGATGCTTTGCGTCAACCGCAGCCCAGCTCTTCGCTTTCAATGGCATCACCATGCTGCAGGCATCATTGCTTCCCCCCACTAAAATAAGGCATTCTTTATCCTGTAATTTTAACTCTCTGCATTTCCTTCAGCTTGCTGTTCCAACTCTACCTTGCTAAAAATCCACCATGCAGTGCAAATAACCCAAACTAAATTTCCTGTGTAATGATATTATAATCACTGAATCTTCGGTTTCACCACGTTCATCAGATTTGGCTCCTTTTCTAGGATGAAACCCAAAAAATCTCTGTTCACATCGGCTGCTCAGTAGACTGTTCAGGGAGATAATTTTGTTTCACCTCTAGAAATACTTGAAGCTATTCTGAAAATATCCCTGCAGTCATTGCCAATAAAGTAAACTAACCAAAATCAATGCTTCTGACTTCTTCCACAAAATTCAAACATCTATATTAACTAACGTTTTCTCTTCCCTTGCCCTACCCTACAGATCTATAAACATCTAACCCGTTTGTGGAAATTTACATTACAATACCCATTTCAACCCATACTCAACGTAACGAGCTAAGGTACGTATTACAATTCATAGAGAAGGTATTTCTTATTATTTTAAATTAAAGAATAATTTTGTTACCTGAAGGATTCTTTCTATACTTTAGTATTGCTGAGGGTTAGTAATAGTATTAAAATAAGATATTATGAACTATAATCTCAGAATCAATGTCAAAATGTTTCAGCTATTTTTATGCTAAACATCATCTCTATGGAAACACCACAGTTAAATTTAATATGAATTATAGATTTTTCTAGTAATACAGACCAGCACTAAAGACTCCAGACTAGTTTTAAAGGGAACTAAGACTCTGGGTTTCTGAACTGACTTACCAGATACCTTAACCATAATCATTTTTTATCTTTGTGCATTAACTTTCTCTCCTGCAAAAATAATTGCCTTTATGGCTATATTATGAATTATCAGTTGAAGTCTCAGAGTTCTCTACAAAAAAAAAAAATCTCAGAAAATATTAACAGAGACCCATCTACACTCTCTTTGACTAATGAATTAACTGCTCCTACACACACTTTAACTCTGAAAGACATCTCATAATAGCAAATACAATTATTTCTATCTTCCCATCTTTTTTTTTTTAAATGAATCATTTTTAACATATATTTCTGTGGAGAGTTTGGGAAGCACGGCACAGTGAAGGGATGGTGCCACACTCTCTTATTATCTTCATGTTAAAAGAAGGCAGGCATACAACAAGCAATATTTTAACCAATCTGGCCTCAAAAACCTCTAAATGAGAGTTTTGCCCAGTACAAATTCTATGAAGTTAAGCTACTTCAATTTACGAGTCCATGCTGGACACAGCCTCAGTTGCAGGTGATGTATTTGATGTACTTATTGATATGTAATATAAATTGATGCCCCCTTAATAAATATATATTTCCTTTCTATGCTTTTATTGTTACGGCTTAATAATTTTTTACTATGGCTAGTTTATTTTAGTGTTAAGGACTAAACTTAATTTACACTAACTTAAGCCTTAAAGGACTTTAATAAAGGTGACAAATTAATTCTGCTGGGAGCATTCATTGCAGAGCATCCCGAGCAATCCCGAGCGTCGCTTAGAGTCAGCACGGGAGAACGCAGCTTATTCACGCAGTTCGAGCTGGGACACAGCTCGCACCAGGTTACGCTACTGAAAATAAATGCGTTGGCAAGTAAAAGGCGCATTTCAGTCTAAAATATTGCTAAAAGTTTAACCCGTTCTCGAATTGAACAGGCCCCCAGCTTTTGGGCTTCCTGACAAATGAGATTATTCCAGCTTGCGATGAACGGCCAGCTCGGTGGTCAATTAAGAGGAGGCCAACCCGCTTTTTACGTGGCTTTCAAATGTTGTTGAATTACTGCATCCAGCAACAGCAGTCGCTCTCAGCACATCATTGTCACAGCACGTGCCACTTAGATTCACAGCAAAACCTAGAAAATACATCGAAGTGTCTTTAAAATTCAAACGCCCAGAAATCATGCATGCAGTCTGGACACTCGCCCTGGAAAACACCGTGCAGCCGGGTCCAGGGCTTTCACGTGCTGAGGCGAAACTCGGTCTTTTTGGCCCTTGCTTTTCCAGGTTAATTCGTATTTCAAGATTTTGAAGACTCCTAGGGAGCATGGGGGAGGCAGGTAAGCAAAGCAGCTCTGGCCTATCCTGGGGGAACTTCTATTTTCTCATTGTCATCAGTGTCTTCTCTCGCCTGATTTAATCAATAGGCACATTATATGTCAACAGTCAGCACCTCTGTGTCAGAATTAACAATAAATCAAATCAGCACTATAAACGTGCTGAAGATTATACAAGTCTGCCCAGTTTTTTTGCTGCCAAGATAAAAATCCCAGCAGTGACAGCTAAAGTGCTGCAGTTTGCCAAAGGCACCGTATCAGCAAAGCAAGTCCCGGGGAATGGAATTAGCAAGGCTTTAAAAAAAAAAATAAAATTAAATACCTGGGAATTAGAAAGAGAAAAAAAGAAATCTTGGTCTGCTAACTTACAGGTATAGCAACTATTCTGAAAACACTGGTGTCTGGTATAAGAGCGGAAGGCTTCTGGACAGGAAAAAACACTTTGGAGAACAAAGTATCAAAATTAAAAGATTCAAGAAAAAATATATAGGTAATTTTTACACTGCCATGATGATTGTTATTAATTTGTGAGTATTTAAGAAAGCAATGGCTCTATATAACTTTATCATATCACTACATGGACCATCAGACATTACACCCTGTGACAAGGAAAAAAGTTCAATATAGAAAAGGTTTTAATGTGCTTTGTCCGTGATGAGCAACAGAAAGTTCTACAGAAACTCCTTTCTTTGTCATAAATCATATCAGCGGAACGCCTCTAAGAATCCCCATTCTCTACCTGAAAACTTTCTGCTCTGATACTTCTTGTCACTAATAAATAACACTTCTATCAAGGACCAGCTATCCTGATAGAAACAGAAAAGTGCATTTTAAATCATAACCCAAACCGTAGGAACCGACTCGGAACTCCCCATCCCCGCAGAAGAGCATCCCCACGCGCAGAGCAAGCCCGCGCCCGGGCAGGAGCGGGGAAGAGGTACGATTTGTTCGGCATAGGACCTGTTCGCAGACCTTGGAGTTATTTAGGGTCAAATTTTATTTGCCTTTTCTCACGTAGGGTGTCTCAGTAGCAGTTCGCAGGGATAAGAGTTGTTTGATAGAAACCATCTATCGAGTTAATCACCGAAAGTACTTTTCTTTAAGCCTATGCCAATGCTTGCTGGAAGGAACCCCAGGTGAGGGTGACACAGCCGCAGTGGGAGCCTGAACAAGCCAAGCAGCAACGGTGACAGAGCTTTGCCTTCAGCTGATCGTGTTAACTTGAGGGCAGGGAGAGCACAGTGCATTTCCCCTCCATTAAATTTGGAATTATATAAGTTTGCTACTATTATGGGGGGAGGACGGGCAGAAATCAGGTGGAAAAGCACTGCAGCTTACTAAGAAATCTTGTACTTATATAAAATTATATGCTTTTGTAAATATTTTATGCAGTTTAGATTTTCAGATTACGAAAAAAATATATATCTCCTCCCCCCAGGACTATTCATTGCATGTGTTACTTTTAAAGCGACTGTTACTATTCACCTAAGACACCTACACATCCAACTAATAGAAGAAGCCTGGTGACATAAGATTACAACATTAGCATACAAGGCTTCTCATGTATAATTTATAGGTACCATGGTTTAAGCTATTTTTTCCCCTTCTTGGATGCTAGGCATAGCGTTCAATTCCAGCTAATCCTTTCATCTTTTTCAATCTAGATTGTGAAGGTCAAACCAAATGCAATATTCCTTATATAACCCGAACCAAGGCCAGCCTTTGAATTTTATGATCAAAATTTCCCTCAGGAGGATAAAGTAGGAGGTAGCAATCAGTCCACCTCCTGAAACTAACCCCAGCTAATTACTGAACCCTTCCATACTAAAATGCCTATCTTGAGAAAGAAAACAACGCTCGTACCGTATTTTTGACAGGCTCAAGGGCAAAGCTGAAGGAATCGCACAGAGCACAAGATGGTACTTTCCCATGAACTGCATCCCGTATGATTTGAAACAGTGACTATATATGCTATAAAACTAGTCCTTTTGTCTTTATCTGATTGTTTTTTCCCTAAAGACAGATTGACATAGCTACGGGCCATACACGGCACTATGTCTGCAACAGTACTTTGTGCAGAAATTCAACATTAGAGATCTTCTCAGAGGGAAAAGCATCCTCCCCGCTTACGTTCTCTTGCTCACAGCTGACAGAGTTGGAGAGGTGAAGGATCAAAGTACTTGACATTTGCAAAATTTCACTCCAATTGCCTCTCTTAATTCACAGCCTGCAGCTACAAACACAGGCACAGGCGATGGGAGGGAAGAGACCCCTGAGGTTGGCTGGTGCCCGTCTGCAGCCCCAGCGGGCAGGGGGGTGGTGCCACTTGGGGGTATAACATCTCACATCTCCTGAACTCACATTTGCCTGTACCAGGTTGCTCTTTGCTTAGTAGTTAGGTGATTTTTCCTGCACAACTGCAATTTCTGCATGAAAACAGGAGGGTTTCCACATGCACGCTCTTCCTGGACAGCAGTTCCACAGGCATCCCCTGCACACGCGGCTTGGTCGTGCTTCCCGTGCCCTCTGGTATTAAAAAGGTCCCAAAGTAGCTGCAAGGCTACTATCCAAAAAATAAAGGCTAGCACCACTTAGAAGTATTTTTCTTTTTCCTCTTAAAATACAGTCTAAGAAACAAGATTCAGCTATTTAGCATGGGCAAGTCTGGGGGAATCCTGAAATGCCACATTTCCAGGTCTCCTGCATTTTGTGTCCCTTAAAGCTCCTAACATCGGTCACGATAGGAAAGGTTTCGTGAAGTTCCCTGCCTGTTGCAAACGCGTTACGCACCATCATGCGTTCCCTTGTAAACCACCTTCATTTGACAGACGTGGAATTAGGAAGATGGCATGCTAGCCAAGCGATGTGTTAGCAGTAACCAGAGGATTTCATGCCTTTTTTTTTTTCCTTCAGTGAAGACTGGACGCATAGTTATTTTTTCATATCACCTTGAGTCGATACTTTCCATGCCTTGGGCTCAAATCACAAATACCAGAATAAAGATTATTTCAGGTGTCTTACATCAAGCACAAAATGTTTCGGACTTATAAACAGTAGCAAATAGAGGTGAGAAACCTTTATCATTTCCAGTAAAGCTTTTTAGCAGTATTTTTTTTAAACTTCAGTACAGGATTAAATAATTTGTAAGCATCCCAAGAATGTCCATACAGCAAAAGGGGAAAGTGGCATTTTGATGGTTTTTTGCTTTATTTGGGGTTTTTTTTTAAAAGGTGTTCTCAAGAGAGCATTTGTATAAGCTGCTATTAGACATACTGGTGTAGGAGGACTGGAAGAACATTTTTATTTGGAAATACTCTTTGCATATAACCAATGAATAAAACATAGCCCTTTGTGTGCACATTATATCATGTAGCATGACTAATCTTGGAATACTTTCTGGCTTTTCTAAATTCCAGAAAATTAGCGGATTAGCTCAAGTTGCCATTAATAAAAGATAGACTGTCACCTTAAGACTCGGTTAAAAAGAAATAAAACAACATAGAGGCTTCTGAAAACTACTCCTGCTGTTTGCCCAGCCCCTGGCAGTAACAATACCGTCTGGAAACTTGGTGGCCTCGTTCTCCTAGACTCTTTTTTGCACTATCATTTACCACTATCTTTGTTGTTGTTAGTCTAAGAAAAAAGATATTCAGATCTTCTTGCAATGCTTTTTCCCCCACCTTCCTTAAATAATAATACTACTTATCTAAAGTAGATCAAGATAAGGATGACATTTAAAAAAAAAAAATAGTCCTAAATCTTTCTTTTCTGATTAAAAAGTTGGACAGGCTACAATTTAGAGAGGAGGGACAAGCCACACACGTGGTTCTGCTTCATCATCTCCAAAGGCTGAATATTTCTTAAGCTTAGTTTGTAAAACCTCTGTGGAAGGGACCGCAATTTGAATGAGCGGTTGCGTGCTGCGCACCGCGAGTTCTCCTGGTCTACGTGTAGGGTCCGGGGCACGACAGCAACACAAGTGAGGAGCAGCAGCAGAGCCCAGCACCCAGCGATATGAGCAACAAAATAAAAATAGAAACATCACAGCCACTGGCTCTGCGCTCTCCCCGGGAAGCAGGGAAACCACTCCGCAGGTACCAGTGCAAATATTGCAGTTTAGTTGCCAAGCAACCCGCTTATCCTCTGAAATTCATGTTCAAGTAGCTATAAAATCACTTGTTCAAAGAAACCAGAAAACAAAAACAAGTTGTATCTGCAGCGTCCTATTTTGCTAAGCAAAGTGCAGGAGAAGCAAAATCTAAACCCCAACCAGGGTGTTCTGAACATAAACGAATGGAAATCACAATATTAGCTCTGGGATGCCAAAACTGCATTTTTCTCATCACGCAAACAAACAAACGGAGCACTGTGGGAATCGGTGCTCTCCAAAACGCACTTTGGCAAGGGGCACCCACTCATGCGCCAGCACCCAACATGACCCCCCGCACCAGGTCATCTTGATGAGCCTCAAAATATGATTTTACTCCAGAACGCGGGGAAGAAATTGCAGGAAGTATTAGCAATAGTGATCAAAGCCGGCTGACCTACTACGGCACACAGGCAAACGTTTGCGTAGCTGTTTCTAATGATTCAGATAAACTCAATCATACAATCTTAAACACGCTATACTTAAACATCACACATCCTAAAAAGCTATTTGTGGGAGGATCGTTTTATTCTTTCATTACTATAATAAGCGAACAGAAGTGAATTACATCAATCCAAATACAGTCTGATGTGAAATCAAGTCCTGGGTTTTTTTAATCAAGTCGCTCACGGGTTTTTTGGCCATCCACCATGAGAACTGAATAGAAATGCCAGCTGAGGACCACAAATTTCAGTGAACTATTTTCAGATTTTTCAGTTATTTCCCATTATTCTCTAGTACGTCTTCCGCAGACATAAATATATACACGCATAAATCTTACCTGCATACACATGTATGTATATGTACACATATATGCAAATATAAATGTAAAAGGGTCAATATTAACTCCCTTCCACTCCTAATACCTTCAAAATTGAAACATTTCATTTAGAGACTCTGGACATTTTGGAACACAAAACTTTAACAATAAGGAAAAAAAAAATCTTTCCAGTTTGAATCAAATGAAATGTTTTGCTTTACCAAATTTATTTATTTTTCTGTTCAGACAGGTTTGGAAAAAAGATATTTAAAAGTTTTTTTATTTAAAACCAATTAATGAAGTAATAAATATTTCTTTTCTTTCTTTTCGGTTGCTGTGAGAGGGTCTAACCAGACTCCACCAAGGCTTACCGTTATCAGCAGATGCCACGTTATACCATGCCCCTCTTTGAAGCCTTAGTCAGGAGGCTGCTCCTCCCCTTGAAACCTCCTTCTGGACACCAAGAACTGCAGTTCAGGGTAGCGCAGGTGGCTCGGTGTGGGCATCCTCTCCCAAAACAGCATCCCTGGGGTCACAGCTCTTTACTGTACACAGATACAGCAAATTAAAATTGGGAAGAAAAAAAAAATGCCAACCAACCAAACCCCAACAACACCGCCAAATAAAAAAAAAAAAAAAAAAGATATTTTCATGTTAGAAAGGCTTCTAATCAAAACCAAAGTTTACTACAGATTAGAGACAGCATGGGGAGTACAAGAGTTTCAGATAGTGGGTAAATTATTGTATAACATCTCTGAAATACGCTGATTGAAGGGTTTGATTTTTTTTTTTTCTTCCCTTTAAGGACAGAATCTTTAAAACTATAATACGTCTCTGTCACTGTGCTGGTCCATAATACTGTGTCTTTCACTAATCTTATTTTCCTGTCTCCTTGTTTCCCCTTGCTTTTGAAATGTTATCTTCTCCAGGATAATAAAGATATACCTCCTGAAGGTCTTTTTCCTCCGTTTTTCAAACATATAGTTTATAACAAAGTTCTGGTACAGGAAAATAATTGCATGAGAGCGAGCTGGGGATGAAAGACATGCAGAGAGCAGAAAACTGGGGGGACAGTTGAATACACCAGATTCCTACACTCATGACATCTCCACCCGGGGAGCTGCAGGAACCAGGACAAAACATTCATTACAAATGCAAGTTGGGTGGAGAGTCAAATATTTACAGGGAAGATTTTTCCTGAAGAACAAGAGATCCTTGGTTTCTTTCAAAAAAACTCAGTCTGCGGGACCTGAGATTTAAGTTTGAGGAACCAAACCTAAAATTAGCAACAAGTATCTGCGAGCAAACCAGAGTCTGTCTGCTCTGACCTTCGGCAGGGAGCTGCCAGCTGAGGCCAGGCTTTCACACTGGCCAAACCCTGTGTTTAGCGTGAGCAGACGCAGTCTGATCTCATTTACGATTTCATTCAAACACCATACAAACAACTTCCGTGCGGCTTTTGTTGTTTTGTTGTTTTGGTGAGGGGAGGAGGCAGCATGGTGGTGGTGTTGGTAACCATTGCGACACAAGGCTGAAGCTCCAGGCTTTAGCTGCAGATCCAATCTGGTCGTGAAGGACGACTGTGTTGTCCATAACACATTGTCAACAAATTTATACAGTTAACTAAAAAGAAAAGTTTGAGCAATGCATCCATGGAAACAATTGTTCGTGAGGAGGCAGATAAACTCCTGCCTAAGTCCTTCTATTACATATATATATGTGTGTGTGTATATATATGAATAGATAAAGCTAAGATGCATATCTATATATTCAGATACACTTTTTATATATCTGAATTTTCAGGAAGTTTGAAATCTCATGTTTTCTCTTCTTAAACCCTTCCCAATTTAGAGTTCTTCAAAAAGTCACACCAGTACATAATTTTTCCTCTTCAGTTTCTCCTGCACTCTCTAGCTCAAAATAATCAATGGCATCACACTGGTTTTAACCAACTGTGCTTTCTATAGAATATTTCAGTTGGAAGTGACCTATGACAACCATCTAGTCCAACTGCCTGACCACTTCAGGGCTGACCAAGTTCAAGCAATTGTAAAGGGCGTTGCCCAAATGCCTCTCAAACGCTGACAGGCTTGGGGATCAACCACCGCTCTAGGAAGCCTGTTCCAGTGTTCGGCCACCCTCTCAGTGAAGAAATGCTTCCTCACATCCAGTCTAAGCCTTCCCTAGTTTCTGCATTTCTGCAATCCTATTTTCTGGAAACACGTACGGGCCAGTTTAAAACATTTAAATATTCATTTACCTGTACAAGAAGTTACTGCCCTTGCCCATGCCAAATAGCTGAATCCTGACCCTAGATTAAGGTTTCACAGCTTCTGTAATAACACACTAATTTAATTTGCAAGTCCCAGCCCTGGAGGAGAGGGATGAAGATGGGACGTGGAGGAACCACATCCTGCAAATCTCGATGTTCAGGGCAGAGGATCATGTCTAGCATCCCCACACACACACACACAGGGTTCAGTCCTCCTCTCTTCCGATAAGAGGAGGAAAGGTCTATTGTACCAGACTTTCAAAGCCACAGGCTCTTTACTTCCCTCCCAATCCAGGTGGTTTCTGCCCAGCAAGCAAAACGCCAAAGTTTTTATACGATCTCATTTGCTTAATGTGTCCCTTTATTGCTACACTTGAACTAAGCATCATCCTCACATCTTCTCAAAGTCAGAAACTCTCCACTTCTCTTTGACTTCCTACCACCACCTACTATAATCTTAATTTTTTTTTTCCCCTTATTCTTTTCCTGCTTCTTTGGGTTTGTTTTACTTTCCGCCATTTCCGTAGTCACTGGAGAAGCTCCACAGTCTTCAGCAGGTCTGGGTCAAAAGTTGTGTGTGGCTGGTCTTCCCCAACAGTCAAACCCCAGTTTTCAGAATTAACATTTTTGCACATTTTTATGCTCCTACATAATTTTTATTCACTTCTAGACCTGACTCACGAGAAAAAATGTTTCCAGTAGAAAATCCTAAGTGTGACAAAGTTTTTCCACTTCTTTTAATGAGATATATTTTTCTGTGGAAAAGGGTTACCACTGTTACTGGCAAGTCTCATGAACTCAAAGCCCCATACAGGTGGCAATCATTTTTAAAAGTCTCGGCTTCCTACCTCACACCAATTTATACTGTTGCATTCAAAAATATTTTTCCTGGCTAAAAAACCTCAAAGTCTAATCTGACAAAGAAGTAAGAGTGTTAATACTAAATGCTGCTTTTTTCTCACAAGTTTATCTACTTTTTTCTTCCTTTTTCAAAATATCAGATACCCACAGAAGTGGGAAGGCCAGAGGTTCGCAGGCGGCTGCAGAGCAGATTTCTTTACTACTCGCCGCAGCGCTGCCATAACTCAGATACTGTGGATTATGACTGAAGAGACATTATTCAAACTAATGAAATAATCTAGACAAGATCCCTAGTATAAGCAGATTATTAGGCTAAAAATTGCTCCAGCTGAAAGAGCTAC
Organism: Grus americana; assembly: GCF_028858705.1. Classification (NCBI taxonomy): domain Eukaryota; kingdom Metazoa; phylum Chordata; class Aves; order Gruiformes; family Gruidae; genus Grus; species Grus americana. Next base: position 26,002,929 of record NC_072860.1, read on the forward strand.
CTTCTTGGCACCACGAAGAGCAGTCAGCTACGGCTGCAGGACAAAACAGGGAACTGCGACACGTTCCTCGGTTTAAGCACACTATTACCCCGCAGTACTTCTCACAAGGTGCCTGTGCACCTTCTCATTACATATTTACTTGTTATTCTCCTTAATAAAACAAGTAATTTTAAAAATGGCAGTGCAGCAAGCAAGATGGAAGGAAAGCTCATTTACAGTATGTCTGCGTTCCTTTCAAGTACAATTGTCATTAATGATCTATGATATTATTAACAAAATCAATTTAGTTAAAGTGTTCTGTCAGGATGTTTAGCATTAATATAAATATTATCAGTACTAAAATTATTATGAGCTAAGAACATTACTAACCAAGATCATTCCATCAAACAGTATAGCCCATTGTTAATGTACACTGATAGTATCTACCTCACTCCAGGTTTTCAAAGAGTAATTTTCCAAGGCAATACACCCAACTTTCACTTAGACAGAACTGGAAAACATAATTTGTCATTTCTGCAATAAGTGTAGATGGGGATACATTATTGTTATATTACAAGTGTGTAGTACTTATGCAGTGCTTATGTAGTACTTATGCAGAACATGAAGAAAGAATCTCAAGTAGTTATTATTCCTCAATGTTTTAGTGAACAGTTCTTTCATGGGGAAAAATATAGCTGTTGCTATTTCTGTATATGTGTATTATCCTTCTAACTAATACTTTTGTGATGATACCATGAATACACATATGGTAAATATATTTGGCATTAACCTGCACTTGCTTTATGGCAGAACTTATCTAGGATGCTCACCACCACCATATGCTTAAACCCAAACAAAAAATGTGAAGGATTATCACAAATGTCTCAACAATATTTGAAACCATATGGCACAATTATATTTCTTACCAGCTATTTACTCCATGTGTCTCTACACTGACAATCAGCCTTGGAAAACACAAAACAAAGCATATGTTGTACCACAGAGGAGCTGGACAACACACGACATTGGCTTTGCAGAGACGTATGACAGAAGATTACTATTATATGGTCCAATTGTTATACACATTTCAAGGGAACCATGAAAAAGAAAACAGACCAGAAAGTTTTCCAGACAACACGCAGATTAGGAAACTAAAAGTCCCCTTGATAATTTAACAGGATGTCAGAATAACCATGATTGTCTTGCTAGTTATTTATCCTCATTGGTGGAGATTCATGACTTTAAAAGAGAGGTAACAGTAAAGGTGGAAAGAGATTTGGATGAAACCTTTCCATAACAGCAATAAGTTTTTGAGGAAATAAAACTTAATTCTATCTTAAGAACAAGTAAACAAGAAAACCTATGAAAATCAAATAATTTAACAATCAATAGAAAGTTGATGCAGGCAGCTGGGTTGAGAAACCTGGTTTTTTCATATATGAATAAGGGTTAATATTTCCCAGTAGTTTCACACACACATGAAGGTCTGAAAACAGAAAAAGAGGAATCACATTTCAGACTTGTTGGTATTTTCATGGGCACCCAAGAGCAATAACAATAGTTCTGCTTCTGTTTTCACAATCAAAAATCAATTTGGATTCCAAAACAACTGGCAGTACTTGGCCACACAGCTCAGGGACACATCTTGCTTTACAATAAAGACAGAAACGTTCCTTAAAAGTTTGGCCCAAAACTGGAAGAGCTTCATCCCAAACAGCTAGAACAACCTGAACAGGTACAAGCTTCAACTAGACAAACAATTACAGACCAATTTCTGCAGCTTTTACTCCATTGCCTGTATGACTGGCAGCAAGCAAATAAATGCTTTGACAATAAAACCCACATGAGACCATTAAAAAAAGACAATTTCTTCCCACCAGAAACAAGTTTTAGAGACATTAGGGGTTAGATTTGCCCACCAAGTAATACATTAGCCGTTTCATAGGAACGGGTACTGGCCAGCAACACTTTCTTCAGCTATGCACGTGGAGCAGGGTCAGGCATCTCCAAGACTCCTGATCTCCTTCCTGTCCGTCTTCCGATGAGCACAAACAGCTCTACCCTAAAACGTGCTGTTAAGACAACGCAAAGGCGGTTATCTATCCATGGGCACTGACCGTTTATCCTTACTGCAAGGCTGAGAGACACGGACACCAGGATCATACAGGAAATCCTTGAGAAGGACTTTGAGGCAGAGAAGGAAGCTAAGAAAAAGAAACTCTCCAGGACAACAAACAACTTTGCTCACTTTTCTAAATCCTTCATTCTTAATGATCTAATCAAATGTTTATCTTGACATCACCTGGTAAAATTGAACTTAACCAAGACCTGAAACAATTTAAATGTCAATTCCTTAGATTTAGCAGAGAGCACAGATGCATGACGAATTAGAAATACCACATATGCTCTACCTCAGAGCCAGATACACAGCAACACAAATGCCACAAATACAATTTTATATTTGTGTTTAAGAGCTAATACAAAGATTAGGTCCCTAACATCACACAGGCTTTGATGGCCATCCTACAGCACATTTGTGCACACAGCCTCGGTGGAAACAAACAGCACCATGAGTCTCTCTTGGTTGGACCGAGCAGGAAAGTCCTAAGGGGTCCAAGAGACCACACAACCTGAGGCTGCTCGTTAGCACATGAACACATGGGGTTATCAAAGCCTTTCTGCATTCTTCTGGTGCTTTCAGGCAATACAAAAGGAGATTCAATCCTTGCTGGAGATCCCATCCAGACACTCTTCAGATTATTTGGTGACTTATGTGAAGCATCCTCTTATACCATCAGCCGTAGCAAGGGATTTCTGGTTTCCATAGCTCAGTAAAGTGGAAATACTAATTCTGACTGGCATTCAAAAATAATAATAAAAAAAGGAATTCACACACAAAATAAGGAAACACAAAGAAGTTATTTAAGGAAATTACTATGGGAAAAATGGTAATCTGCGTATAGTGCTCCGGTAAGGTTGAATTATACACCATGGGCTTTGTTTAGATAAACACTGTTTTCAAAACTGTTGGATTTATTCCAAAGAAAAAGGAAAAAGTGACTGAAAAGGCTAGGAAAAAAAATTCCCATCAAATAGATTTTGAACTACAAGCCACCTGCAATGATTTCTCATGTTGCCTCTTGTCGATTGGTTGCCTGTTATCCCACCAAACTGTCCATGGAGCTAAACGTCTCTGTGAATGAACTGGATGCCTGTCAGAAAAACATATGCTGCAGTTAAGCAGAATTAATTATTTTTCTTATTAATTATCTGGGACCTTTATCTACTCCCAGTGATCCAGGTGAAGTCTTGTCCATAACCTCCATCCATGGGAGTTGACATTGTAGGTTAAGAACAGCCAAGGTAGAGATATGAGGAAAAGGTACAGTATGAATATCAAGAGAAACAAGACATCATTGTAATTTATTACTGTTGTGAATAAAGGTAATCAGCATACCTATTCACAGGCTCTTCAGGGGGACAATTGACAGAAGGGTATAGTGACCAAATTATCTATTCGAGTAGGATCCAAAAAGAGATTCTGAGGATCTAGATTAGGATTTTAAGCGCACCAGCCCAAGCTGAAGGCTGAAAGCCCTTGCACAGCTGCCGCCCCGCACAGCCCAGCTGCGGCCCCGCAGCTTTCCGGCCGCCCGGAGCTCAACTTCCACCTGCCCAAGGGACCTGCCCAGCCCCACCAGGCTCAACACTCAGTGCAAGCACCAAGTGCCTATGCCCAAATAAAACCAAGGATTTGCAAGAATAAATCTGCAAAAGGGCTCAGAGCATTCGGCATTTTCAGACAGTGCCTAACATGAGAAAAAAGCAAGAGTTTTCATTCTCCTTTAGGTGGGACAGACCATCAAGTCATAAAATATGCCCAGGCAAAGAGAGGTATGAAACCCAGGTCTTCAATAAACTGGGCACATGTTTTAGCCATTAAGGTAAAACATAAAATACAGCTTCCTCCACTCTATCACCCTTATCCCTTGCATAAGGGAAGAAAAATGACTGGTGACACTTCACCGAGAGACCTACACTGATGACAAGCAGTAAAAACCTACCCTGTACCTTTTCCTGCCAGGGATTCAAGCCCACCAGTCTTTACCACCATCAAGACACCCAATTAACAGCAGTAAGAGAATCAGCACAAGAAAAAACACCAGATAAATTTTGGCCTAAGTGTGTACACATGTATGCACACACAACCTGAGTCTCTTCATTTCCCACTGCTGTTTCAGAAGAAAGCATGTACAGTTTAAGACTAACAAAATGGCTGTGCTTTCAAATACTTATCATCATGTTCTACAGTGCCCAAGAAATGTGTAGTATCATTTATTTTTTTTTAAATGAGAGCCTTGCATCAGAAACATTGAAGATGCTCGCAACCAAAAGCGGCCAAAGCAAAACAGCAGAACAGTTCATCAGTGGTCACAGAAGGCCAAAAGGCCATTTTGCTCTTGAGAAAAATCAAGTAATAAGATGATGCAGTTCTGTAAAGATAAGTGAAAGCATTTATTCTGTATATATAGAGAGGAAAAAATGAAAACAAGGACAATTTGGGTACTCAGGGGCTGAACGTTCCCCCACTGTCTCCTGTTGGAGGGCTTTCACTAAGTGCAGTCCTGCTGAATACAGATGCTGTCTTGGGCATCACGCTAAGTATTGCTTTTAGTCAGCTCCACTGAGTGGAAAAGGTCACCTTTGGTTTCCTTTTAAACAGTCTTTAAGTAGCAAGTTAATGGTTCTGACTACGCTGAATTCCCTGGAAAGAGAAGAAAACCAGAGCTCTGCCATGGGGATGGGGTGGAGGGACAAGGTCAAAAGCTGCTGCACTCTCTCACAGTGATTTGCTTTGTTTTGTTTTTCATTTTTTCCAGTCAAAAGTGAACTTGATAGGGGGGAGAGAAAAACAACAACAACAAGCATTTCCAGCTATCTCTGCCTCTGAGCAAGATGCACAGGACCCACCTACACGCCATTTCATTGGGTATCTCCAAGAAACATTTGTTGATTTTGGCTTTTGTGCTCAAAAATGCAAATCATAGAAAATGACTCCAAGAGGAAAACTTTGTCTCAAAAAGCCATAGCAAACTGATTTCTGTGTGAGAAATGAAGCAAATTAATGCAAACCCACGAAAAATCAAAAGGGGACATATGATTATCGCAAGATTTTCAACTCCTAAAGGATTGAGAAGAGGAGCAAACACACCCTGGAACAGTTTGTGAAATAGCAGTTGGTTAACACACGTCCCTGATTCCTGTAGAAAGGGCAAGGGTGAAATATCATTCAGAAAGTTGTTCTACACCTGCACTGAGATCCTGCTAAAAATTTACAGCAGGTAAAGTGATACAATTATTTAAAGACACCAACTTGACTCCAGCAGCTCCCAGAATACTACTTGTACAGACTGCATATGGAAGTAGGTATCAGTTTTAAATAAAGAGGATGTAAGGAATAACACACTTCAGATAAAGTAAACAAATAATTCACCTGTGAACAAAATTTAAAAACACTAATAGGAACAGTTTTAGTAACTCTGACATAAATAATTTTAATTAATATTCATGGTGTGGACTGCAGTTATTTGAAAAATAGATGGAGAATCCTTACAACCTTACTTCTTTTAATAGGCTTACTGTGTATATTCACTATAGGATAGAATTACAGTTGAAACCTATAGATACTTAAGAGGTCTTTTTTCCAGAAAGGTAGAGAATGTTTATTCATAGGAAAAAAGGTGAATTTAACTAGGAGACCCACACTGGCATTTTTTGGAGCTGGACCAAAATCAAGTGAGAGTAAAAACAGTTATCTGTGAAGCATAACTGCCACCTTGTGATTGAACATCGCAATTCAGGTAGTATTTGGGGGCACAAAGCACTTGGATTATAGTTGTCTCCTCCTCCCAAATCATCTTCAACCTTTGGAGAAAAGATTTGAAAGCAAATCAGTCATTCTCTTCCACGGACCTTCACGAGGGGGTGGCAGAGGCTCCCAGTCAAACCAAGAAACCCATGAATGTTTCTGGTCCTTAAGGCTCTTGTGTTTTATCAAACTTCTAAGATTAAGGACTGCATTTTCTACTTCGTTATTCTCACTTGACTATTCTATTATTCATCAAATAACCATTAATTACCATAACCACATAAGTAGTTTTGGTTTGTGATTTGGGGAGTTTTGGCGGGTTTTTTCGCCAGAATATTCATTTCCATAAGCAAACTCTGTCATTATCCACAAATATCACATGGTTATGTGTGGGAAGGAACAGTCCTTCCACTTACAAACAAGAGCACTAAGAGGATGTTGATGTCATTAAATATAAAACTTACAAAATATTATGTTTCTAGCACACATTATGAGAAATTTTTACTAAAAGTTTAGGAAAGCAATATCTGCGTATGCTACTGTGCATTTTATTGGAAATTCCCTTTTCCTGCGAAATCCCAAGGACGCATTAAGTTATTGTGAATGAAATCCTGAAGAACTTCTCATTTAAGCAATCTTTGTACTAAAGACTTATGTGAGAATATGATCAGTACATCTGGACTTCACACTTTTCAGACGTATCAACAGTTCTGTTTCCCAGCTTCAAATATCCAGATGTGATTAATCAATAAATCAATACAAAAGTAGTCACAGCATAAAAGAAGAGAAATAATATAAAGAGAAAAAAAAAGATGATGAATAATTAATAAAAAAAATTATGTCCTTTCTTTTGAATGCAAATTTTTACCCATACCAGAAATATTTGACTGTTAAGATTTTTATAAGACTATCACTTAGTGCTCTAAGGATACTCTTAGATTAAGGGTACATTTAGTATTTTATACTAAGTGTACCAAAAGGGCACCATACATAAAGTAGAAAGAACTGGTATTAAATCTATAAGGTAGCTTTGCTCAAAGTTAACATATTATTTTAATAAACTTTGGTCATTCAGTTACAACCTAGAACTTCAAGCTGATTTGAAAGCACATGAAACAGAAGCATTTGATTTATCTCAGCAAGATATTCTTGGTGAAAACAGCCTGTATAAGCAAGTTCTGGTTTTCCCTTGAAGACTGCAATCAAAGCATCCTTGCGACAGATGACACCTGTATCATTTAACTAAACTGTACAAAGGTAAAGGAAAAAATAAAATACTTCATTAGAATGGAGGAAAAATCCTAACCACATCTAGCACCGGTCCCTTGTCTGGTTTGTAACAAAATTAATGCTGGGGATGCTTTTGGTGTTCCTGCTGTCTGTGTGCAGTTACTGCTTTGACTCAGAGCCTGAAGGTAGTGGGGTCCCCTGATTTGGAGGTGTCAGAGAGGCTCTTTGGCAAAGTTTACCATGACGTGAGGATACTCTGAGACATCCCAGCAGGTGAGGGCTTGTTAAACCTTGAAGCAAATAGGAAAAGAGAAGGCGGAGGGAGACATCTTGCCAGAGTCAGTCCTGCCCTGCCCCAACGCCCACCCACCTCTGCCCAGGGTTGAGCAGCAGGACAAGGGCAAATGTTGAGGGCTGTCTTACCAACATAGTGGAGGGAAAAGCAGACCACCAGTGATTTGCCAAGGTAGTCCAAGGCTCAAGGAAGAGATCGTGTATTTTCAGGGCCTTTCAGAAGGCTAAAGGTGAATTCTACATGCAAGATGAACAGTATTGCAAAATGTATAATCAAAATTAATAAGATGTAAAAAAAAATACAAAAATATGCAAAGAAAAAAACTAATCAGAAAAGACGATAGTGACAATGACAATGCAAGCCTTCGGGTCTTTGCTGGGCAGCACTTAATGCCACTGCATTAGAAGAGAGGAGAACGATCACTTCCAGTATTTTCCCTATGCCCACTGCCCTATTTTGACCACTGATCAGTTTTGCATCTTTTCTTCCTGGGAGTACAGTCCTGACGACATTCCCGCACTGGCTAACACTTGGGGCAGGAGGTTACTCGCGCTCAATTGCTCCATCACGATTTGCCAGCTCTCGGAGCCGAGCACACCCCACGGCCCCCAAGGAACACCTCTGCTCTCCACGCTGCAGAGTTCTGCGGAGCCAGGACCAAGTCCAAGTCCTGCTACATCCACTAGACAGACTCCTGTTCACTTCACTGGGAATTGAACGAGACTCAGAAGTAGTTTAGAAGTCAACTTGCATAAGTGAATAAATGAGTAACCTAGAAACAAGGAGCATAATGACTTTAGTAGGCCGTGCATTTGGTGCGATTTTAGCGGTACATCTGATGGATGCTTCCTGACTGTCAATTTTAAATAGTATGATATTTAAGGTTATTTCTATCAAATAATTCATTGCTAATTGGGTACATGTGTTAAATACAAATTAAATACCTGTACAAGCCCATGAAAATTCAAAGCAATGCAATTATCATTTTAGTCTTTATATAAAGCATCCCATCACCATGGTATTCAAATTTATCCTTTCACGTGTTTACAATAGACATGTTCCGATTGTACATCAAAATCCAACTTTCGCACTTGATCTGCATACAAGTTTTACTTGTTGGTACGTATACACATTTTTTTTATTCTCAGGAAAAATAATACTGCACGGAAATATTTGAGAAACTGATTTCACATGTGGTTGTGTATGTCTCATTGGCACACTACTGTTTAAATTGCTATCCTAAACCAAGGGCTAAAAAACCCAAATCCCACCAAAGAAACAACAACAACACCCTCAGCAGGATTATAATTGATTTTGAATACTTTTACACATGACTAAGAAGCACTAACTGCACGGCCAAATCCTACACCAAGGCTAGGGAAGCAGCAACGCCCGCTGCAGAAGAACACCCTTTACAACTTACCTTACCTTTTGGGGTTTGTTTTCTTGTACCCAATTCCATGGCCTAGGTGCAATTTATTGCAGATTCTTAACATTATTATCCTAATGAAATATTTATTTTGCTCCTGGGAGCTCATTACAATAGCACCCGAGTGCTTTGCAAACACACATTTCTTTTCGCAACACCGCTGTGTGATGAGCAGGTACTTTACAGACAAAGAGCTGAAGCAGAGAGAGATTAAAGGCCAAAGTACCTAGAAATTGGTGGAGCCACAGAACACAAATCTTTTAGAATATTTGGCACTTTATATAATCCAATATTGTTTCTACTGACTTGACGCGTGGCCGTGCCTGGGCTCCGCTTGGATTTTTAGAAGGGCTGTTCAATGACTGGAGCCCAGAGTAAATCTTCCTTTTGCATGGACAGCAAAGGGATCCCATCAAAAAAGATAATATCACCATGGACGCAGTCCAGCAATGGCATTTCCTTATTTTTTTTACTTTGAAGTTCAGTGACAACTATAAATCCTGGTGTTCTGTGTAGGATTTCTCCATCATTTCTTGAACAAAACCAAGAAAAAAAAAAGCCAAAAACCCAACCCCTGTAAACAAAAAGAAAGAAATTCAATGAAGGATTATTAATGGGGCTGGCATCCTGGATCCCCGATACAAAGGTCTGAGCATGAGAGAACTGATGGCAGTGATAGTGTCTCACACAGGACATACCAACAATTGCTTCGTTGGAAGGAAACAAACCATGAGATACAGAAATCTTCAATTTCTAGTCACAGCTCTTACAGTCTACTGAGGCAAGATTTTTTTTCTGCTCATTATCCCCCTTGATGTTTCCTGGTACTGCCTGACCCATCTCAGCCTTCTCCCTTTCACAGACGCATCGCCGAACTCCTGCCCCACCACTTTAAGCTAGACAGGCTCAGGAGTCTTTTGATCTCTGCATTTCGGCACCCACTCCAAGCCTCCTTATCAGAGCTGCCAGAACATGTCCTACCCCTTTCCCTAGCCCTCTCCTGCAGACAGTGTCTTTTTTCCCCTCCAGGTTCAAACTACATTTTTTTCAAAGGTGCATGCTTTGGAAAAATAGCAGGGATTTTCAAACAAGGATAGAAGCAGCCCAAAGACCGCTTCTTAATAAAAAGAGAAAAATTAACTCCCTTTCTCAAAAGCATGAGGATACAAGAGGGTTTTGTCTGTTTGATTTTTACCTCAATGATTGTCAGCACTTTACCAGGAAAAACAATGGGGTTTTGGTTTTTTTTTTAATTGGCATCCTCAGAAACATCTGAAATTTTCTAAATAGATTCCAGCAGATACCAACCACAGACACTTCCTGCTCAAGAGATTAAATTTTTGCAGAGTCATCAGCAACTCAAAATATATCCCAATAATTTAGAAGCATTAAGACATTTGACAGTGTTGCTCCAACCCTGCCCAGCTGGCAGAGCTGCCCAGAGCCGCACACGCCAAGGATGCAGCATCCCGCATGCCGCTCCACAGTGGATTAGCCCAGTGCTGCCTTTTTGCATCAAACACGCAGGACTGATGGAAGAATGACAAAGATGACAAAGGTCTGGCACTGAATAACCCTTTGGCTTGTGTCGGGATTGATGGCCGAGCGGCAGGCACCGCTTCCCCAGCTTCGGCAGGGGTAGGATGTTGCGGGTATTGGAAATTGCGTTTTATTAGCAATAGGGTAAATCCTGAACAATGGAAACAACACACAGTGACACATTGTATAAAATAATCCCAGATGTTGAACACAGTTCTCTTTCTGCTTCTTATCCATAATGATTAGGTGACATCTGACAACTGGATGCATCATAATTTTTTTTTTTGGGGGGGAGAGGGGCTCCAGTGCATCAGTTAGCGAAGCTACCTTTTACACGAAGCTGCGTAAGAAAGCCTTTGAAGTGAGCTTTTTAGAAACAAGCTGTAGTTTCAGATGAACTGTGTGGTTCATGCAAGCTAAGTCACACCTGTGTACAAGGCAATTAGCAATTAAAATGCTCCATCAATCAAAGATTGGAAACATCCTTTGTACATCTTCACTAACATCATAAAAAGGGGTTGAGATATTGACAACAGGTTCTTAGTTTCCTTTCTTATGCAGAAATGGAGTTGAAAGCCAAGTCTATTACTGGAGGTTACGAGTTCCCTCCTCAATTCTGTCCACAAATGCTGATAGCCGTGTCATTTCCAGGAATCTGGGCTCTTATCTTGGCATGTCTCTGTCGATCTGGAAGTTCATCATTTTCAATTTCATAATGTCTGACAACCAGAAGTAATATCGCTTTCCTTCGAGTGCTGAGTGGTTTAGACCGCTGCAAATGCTCCTATATACTTGGTATACAAACACATAGAAGTACACTGTAATTTTCACTTAAAGGGGGCAAAAAAACCCAGCTGTGGTTCAAAGTTCAGATTGCCACCCCTGCTGCAGGCACACGCCCACTGCAGAGACGACTTCTCCCCAAACACAAAACAAGGTGCAGAAAATGCAGAGGGCTCATGTGTTCAACACGTCTCCTAACAGCTCTTGGGGAAACATCAGGGTAGAAGAACGTTGAAGATTACCACGTGGCCTCTTATGGCCAATGAAATTATATTCAAGCTCCAGAATTAATTATAGCCAGAACTATAAATTTAGACTCTTTTGTTTGTAGCATGCTGTACAAGATGCCAATGGTTTAAGGTACTTTTATGACAATAATAGAAATCCATAATGTAATAAAATTTAAACGCAGTTATGTGGACACTTTTTTTCAAGGATTCAGAACTGTAAGAGTTGCGTTTCGGTAGGTGTTTTACATATTGTCTTACCACAGCAAAGACATCCTGAAAAACATGAAGTGTGCAGAAGCTGTGCAGAGAAAGCTATTTTAAGTACTAGGAGTGATATCGTTAATTAGGGTGCAGACAGAAACATATTAATCCTTACCACACTTGTCCACAATTGCTGTCTTTAATGCCCATAATAAAACAGAGCTTGCTTTAATGCAGATATTCAGGTGCTGCTGCTAAGAATGATACTTATCAGAAACTGGTATTTAGAGCTACACAGTTCTGGGTCAAAATGCTGAGGCCGATGACTACATGCTAATTAACCCAAAGATCACAGTGCTATAATTGGAAATGAGATTTCCAAAAAGCAAGAGATGGCGATTTTTGCTTGCTGATAAGGATAGATCACATGTATATAAAACCTCTGCAATGCAAAACCTGCATAATAGCTAGAACATTTTGGCAGAAGATGAGAAGAATCTTTCCCCATCGTGCATAAATTTAATAAACAAAATGTATCTGAATTAACCTCTTGTGAGTTTTGTCTGGTCTCTGTTTAGTGACTCTGCAGTCACAGCACTATGTTGTTCAATTGAGCATAGGCTCAATTTTTTAAAGAAAAGTAACAGTAAAGTTGATAAATACAGCCAATTTTTATTGTACCTCTGTCACGGTTTAAACCCAGGCAGCAAGAAAGTACCACGCAGCTGCTCGCTCACTGCTTCACTCCCTGCAGTGGGATGGGGGAAGTAAAACTCATGGCTTGAAATAAAGGTCGTTTAATAGGACAGCAAAAGAAAATAACAATAATAATAGTGATAAAATTACACAAAATGAGTGATGCACAATGGAGTTGCTCACCACCTGTTGACTGATGCCCAGCCCATCCCTGAGCAGCAATCACACCTCTGGCCAGGCTCAAGTTTATATATATCATATGGCATGGAATATCCCTCCGGGTCAGCTGTCCTGGCTGTGTCCCCTCCCAGCTCCTTGTCCGTCCCCCCCCCAGCATCCTTACAGACTGGGCAGCTGAAAAGTCCTTGACTTGGTAAACATTGCTTAGCAACGACCAAGACTTCAGTGTGTTATCAACACCATTCTCATCCCAAACCCACAGCACTGTACCAGTCACTAGGAAGCAAATTAACTCTGTCCTTGCCAAAACCAGGACAACCTGTTAAAGTTTAGGCCACTCCATAGCTATATGTTTGAAAGGTGTACAAACGAGCAGCCTACGAGGAATAAGCTTCTAATCTAACACAGATCAATGCGATACAGACAACCCCAGTATTACAGCCACTATCAAGCTGGGCTTAAGAATAGATCAGTAACTCTCCTTAACCATCAGTATTTATTTGCAAAGCTTGCTGGAGTGTAAAATGGGTAAAGCTGAAGCTCACATAAAACTTGTGAGTTGAAGAAAGGAAGAATCAGAAAAATAATTGACTATAAATATCCCACATGGATTTTTCTCTTTTTTGGAGAATTTTTATGGGGTTTGTTGAGCTTTCACCATATAAAATTGAGAAATATTCCCCTTACACTTTCTTCAGGAAAAAAAATAAACCCAGAAATTGTTCAGGAAGTAAATAGAACCAATACCATAACGTGAGAAGTATCACTTAATAGCGTACATGGGTTTTAGATCTTTCCACATAACTTTGCCAGACAGCACAATTCCCAGCCTTGCAACACTGCTGATATTTCAGGCTGCATCTCTTCAGCTGAGACAGTCATTCATATCAAATTGTGTGGGCAGTTGGAGACTGAAATGATTTTGATGTACAGTTTTCCTGTGCAGGTAAGACAGACACAGTTTAAGCAATCACTGCTCCTCAGTACTTGTTAATGATCCAGCATTGCTATCGGCTCCTCGTCTGCTGCACTGTAAAGTTAGATGGCTCAATTTAAACACACTTCGCTAACCCCAGTTTTAAACATCATAATTCCAAGAAACGCTTATTTTTAATTAGATACAACCCCACTGATTCTAGCGATACGTTTTGTTTAATCCTAGAATATCCTCTAGCCTCACCGCCTTGAATCAGTCTTCTGCAAAGCTAAAAGATTCACACGAGTGTCTGCGCCAAAATCCGATGAGTCAGCCCCACAGCTGGCGATCCCAGCTAGGTATGGTGCTAATCGGTTTTAAGAGTGCCGTCATAAGCGACTTAGAAAAACCTTGCAAAGCTGAAGGAACAGCAGTTTTGTGCAATATGCAATAAGAGACACAAGCAACAGCATATAATAAAAGGAGTACCTTGTTAACCATGTCTAATTAGCAGTCAGGTTGGTCTACATTTATTTACTCCGATTAGATCATTAGCTGAGTGTTTGCATAAAGAAAAAAAAGTTAAATTTCTGCAAGTCAGAGGGCAAAGGAAAAATATTTACAGGATTTCCACCCCCACCCCCCCCAAAAAAAAATGCTAATGATCTCTGACTGCCAATTACCACTTTTTCTGAAATCCAATACAAGAGCCAAGGCCTTGGGAAGAGATGATTGCTTCTGGTTTTCACTAAAGTTCATTACATATTCCCCTTCAAAAATAAACCACAATGGGAAACAAAATAAAGCTGTGATATTTGGAATTCAATCATTTTAATGTAGCAGTTACAGCTTCAGCGGGTCAGTGTGCGGCATAATAAACACAAATGACGCAGCAAGCAGCAACCAGGGGTCTGATGTTACCATCATCGCCTTGCTATTACCTCCAGTGTAGCATCCTACCTATAAGGATTAACTACCCTAAAAAACAATGACTCCGCAAAACTCGTTAGAGGAAGGAAGGAGAAAGACCTCCAGAATCACACAAGCCTTGGTACCCAAACACAGGCAGAGCCTGTAACCAAGACTAACAGTAAAGCAGAGCAGGCTTTAAATGCTCACTCAGGATAATTATTAGATTTTATCTTTGCTTGAAGATTTGGCATAATGGTAGGGAAAATAAATAACAATGGTAGGGAAAATAAATAACAAAGCCAGAAGGGATGAATAATAGAACAAGATGGGTAGGGGTTTTTTTTTTATTATTTCTTAACAAAATTATGATTAATAATTAATTAATTCTACCCCATTCCTGCCCTTAGCAGAAGGGAAGTCTGTAAAAAAAAAACCTATGTGGAATAAAATATGTATTTAAAATGTCTGATGTCTTCATTTTCTGACCTTTACAGCCTCACACAAGTGTAAATGCATGAATTCAAATTAATTACAATGCTAAATAAATAATAGGGAACTTCCCTCCAATCTCATCCCCAACTCAAACAGCTCCAAAAATGGCAACACCGGGAAAGCTCATTGAGACTTATATAGATGTCCTGGAGGACGTTCAGGGCATCACTATTGCATTGCCAGTCCACAACAAGTCTCTGCAAGAGTGGCCTAGAAACGGGCCAGAGTGTCAGGGTGGTTGCACTAAAAATAGTGCTAACACAAAAATAAGCAACAGCTAAATCTTGTCAAATTATTTTGTTTCATAGAGGGTTTTCCATTTATCTTATGGTAAATGAAGCGTTTTCATTCTCCAAGGTTGCAGTTTCAACAACCTGTAGAGTAGTTAGAACATGCCTAATCTCTAAATCTTCCCATATTAAAAAAAAAAGCAGTAATGCCAGTGCAGCTGATCCAAGTTTTTTCTGTGTAAAACTGAATCTCCGATATTCTGCGTGAGAAATCAATAGCAAGTCTGACAATCTCTCCCGAGCTCCTGCACAGTCCTCTTCACATGAATGATGTTGGCAAGGTCGCTGCCAACGCTGGCCCGATGCTTTCCAACGTGCTTTGCTTCTTCCTTTGTTCAGAGGGAGAAGTGACACGGGTTTTGTGCTGCTTTGCTTGCTTTGATTGTCTTTTTCGCTCGGAAAATTAAATTTCATGAAGTTCATTCTTATAGATTGAACACTTTGTGCTAAACAAATGGTTATAGTCTTTCTAGTGCTTTCAATAAATTAGAACTAGATGTTCGAGCCAATATTGAACTGACACAAATTAGATTTACCAAGAAAATTTTCCAAAAATATAATCTTATCGAACAAGTACTGTATTTTGCACCTGTCAGAAAATGTTTATTGCTTTATTTTATTAGCATGTCCTGTCAACCTTTAATTTTAAATTGCCTAGCAGAACAGAAAAGGCATTTCGCTAAGAGACAACTAACTTTTCATGGTAAGAAATATCAGCTCATATGGAATCAAGTACCACTATGTCTTCAGGGTAATTTTTTGTTAGCCACTTGGACTAAATGATTTATGTAGTTAAAATACACAAACCTGCCAGCAGAGTCCCTCTATTTGTAACAGAATTTGTCAAATCTGAATCATTCCCATTAAAATAATAGTAATCTATTTTACGCTACTTGGATTTTTCAGTTCTCGCCAATACCAAATATTTTCTATCACAAGGTGTGGGTTTTGCTAGCATTCATTTAAAGGAAAGCTCAAAAGAGATCCACAAACACATATTTGTATTTGCTGCTGCAGGAGATTTTTCATTTTAATGGATGAAATAAAATCCTTTTTAAAGCAATTAAGAGTAGCAGTCTCCGCTCAACACATACACACAACTCTCATTATGTCTAAGGGAGTTACGTGAGCGCTGAGGGAACACCTTACCTGCTCAGTGCTCGTGCTTTTGGGAAAGACATGCAAACTTCAGGCAGCTGCTGCCCAAAATCCACTTCCTCAATGATTTTCAGTGTATCTTGCAAAGACTAGAGGAAAGGGACTATTTTGAGGGAGCAGGTGAGAGCATCGCACCCGATGAGGTGCCTCCCTGAGAGCAGGAGCTTTTTATGAGCTCTGCCACATGTGGGTGTCTTCTGGCAGCAAGGCTGGCATCCTGCCTCCAACGACAGCTACACAGCGTTCAGCTACAGCTTGTAGAAAACCTAAAGTATCCTGTGAACACCCTAGAGGTTTGAAAACTTGAATTTGTTTTTAGGATTCTTGGCCAAAATCTCCAGCTGCCTGTGCTCTCCCCTATCAGAAGGGAAATGCATCTCTCTAGCACGGCGTCATTGACTTTGGTAATTGGCCAAAAATGCAGTCCCTCTTTAAGTGTAAAAAATGGAACAGTTGTTTTCCATCAATAAAAATGGCTTTTAAGTTATCAGTGTATTATAGACCACTAATATCTCATTTCCATGACTGGTGATGGTCAATCACTAAAAACAAGTCTGTTCTCCATGAATGTTACAGTTGATAAAAATACTATCAAAAGCCATCATTAACTCATAAGGTTTCGATTTCATTGACATCACCACATCAAGTGAATGTTACCTTTTGCTGCTAATTTTAATTACCGCCTTCCTGCATTTCTTTAAAGTGTAGCCAAATCTGCCTCAGATGCAGCGTTCTCCAAGTTGCCATTCACTTGCTGATGCTAAAGCTAATTGGCAGCACTTTCAGAAAAAAAAAAATGCTCCTTACAACAGGCCTTTAGATATATGTTCTTAAGACCATGTAACTAGCTCCATACTCATCAGCTACCAGATGTTTTGATATAAATAAAATAAATTGCATCCCCAACAGGCTGCTTTGATAGGACAGGTGTCTCATGTGCAGAAGTGAAATCACATTTGGCTCTTCCTATGTTTTCCAGCCTTGAAAACCCAAAGTCTAGTCAAGCTTTTCAGCAAAGAGAGTAACAAGAGGAAAAAAGGATAAAAAGTAAAAAGACTGCCCAAGCTGGAGAAGTATGTCAAAGTGCCTGCTCCGAGATACTTTGAGTTCCCTATTATTACCCTTAGAAATCATTCACACGCAAGCACCAATGCCCAAAATTAGGACCCCTCAGTCCTACAGCAGTTGACTTATCTATTCCTTGCCAGCTTTTCCTCATCTGTATTTTTGATACTGCGTGTTTCGATGTGCACAGCAGCACGTACTTAAATGCGCGCTGTTTTATACCTACTCGGATTTGGAAAGTTTAATCAAGCAACCAGCAAGCAGTGATGCCCATGTTTTAATCAAAAGGAAGAGTAAAAATTTCCTTTACATTTCTAAAGCTTTAAAGATTCCCATTTCCAGGCTTTGCCATGCCAACCCTGGTGCTGGAAGTGTATTTTTAATTATTGCTTAAACCGAGATTTTCATATGGTCTCCTTCATGCCAGCAAACAGGGCAGAAAGAAAGAGCATTTGCAAAGAGTACCAAGCCTTTTATTATTTTTTTCTAATCGCAGTTTATATATAGTAAAATGTAAAACTGGGCTTGCCCTGACAGGTGCTCTGCAGATTGCGCTTTTTGCTGTCCTCTATTCAGCTAGCTCAACGTTGGAGTTGATAAAAAAACTGTGGCCTTTAATCTTTATCCAATACCCACACATGCAGCATCTCTTTTTGCAGCGTCCAGGCCGATAAGGACTGATAGTAAAACAAGGGCTGTGCCTGACTTCAGGAGGATATATTGGCGATTGACTGCATTTGCTCAAAGTCATCATCAAATATCCTTCCCAGTTAGCGCCGTCAAGCAGCGGCTGGCTCGAGGCACCAGCCATTACCTTTTCATCGAGTGCCACGATGTATTTGAAGACCTATGACACGGGTCTAATTTCACCTTAGTAAACAGTGTCCTCCCCAATTTGTCAATTTATTGTTGATACACCCTTCGCCAAGAGTTCAATTATTGAGTGGAGAACAAACAGGCAAAGCAAACGTGTTTTCCTCCAGAGGGAGCAGAAGACATACTCTTAGCCCTTTTAAGCGTTCTTCTGAGCTCTTTGGAAGGGAGATTGCTTAATTTAACGTTCAAACAAATGATACAGTCTGAAAGCGCTTCATGCGTTCGGATAATACTTTCTCAGAAATTTAATTCACTAATTTCATTAGGTACCGCATCAGCCGGTGCAGTTTTCAGGGACACATTTAGAGGGCAACTCGTTTGAGTGCAATTTTAAAGAAACAGATTTGACACAGTGTCAATCTATTGCCGAGCTGCATGGCATCTCCCAGGAAAACAATTGAATTTAGAAATGCAGCCTGCTTGTTTTAATCTCCTCTATCTCACTAGGATAAAGTTACTCTTTTACATAAGCAGCAAATATATTCAATATTTGATGATGTGCGACTTAAAGTTTGTCCTTCACCAAGGAAAACAATTCAAGGCTTTTAAAAATGAAGACTAAAAGCTCAACCATTCCCCCCCTTCCTTTTTCCAACAGTTTTTAATGAAAGGTCATACCAGTTACTGCCACTCTAGATTTGATTTATCTCCTTTATTTTATAAAAACATTTAACTTCAGAAACATTTTGTGGTAGGACACAAATCTAAATAGAGATATTCCTCAGAGAAAAAAACTCTCACCTTCAAGCGCTTCACGTAAGGATGGTGCGTGCCACGTTCTTTTCTGATGAGCCTATAGGAAAGCAGGAGGACTTTGAAAATTGTCTAGTTAATGCTTCAGGACACTTTCAGAGTAGGAATTAACTCTTAAAAGCTAGTTGGATGGATTGCAAAAAACAGCTTAAGTCATTATACAGCTGCTGGGATCGACAGAGAGAAGAGTCCTGACATTTTTTTTATATAGACGTTTTCATACATTGTGTGCATATATATGAAAAAAAATTATGCGATCAATCACCAGGAAGGATCCATACCTGTGAAAGTGTTGTCATCAAAGAACATTTGATTTCTAAACTTCCTTATGTCCAAATGGTTTAAGAATATTTACTCTACATTATAATCATTACACTGCAGTTGAGCACAGCCTAATGTCTTTGTGCTGCAGTAAAACACCTCACTTGAATTAGCCAAGTAACGTTGTGGAAGGTGCAAAAATATTAGAAGTTTTTCTTTTTTTCCAAGCTTGGCTGTTTTACAATTAATACAGCCTGACTTAACTAAAATTATACATCTAGTACAAAATTACTGTCTACACTATGAAGGCCCTATATTTTGTACTCTCTAAAAGATCATGACCTAATTAGACTGTGCTGTTAAGCGTTCAGACTGATGGGACACTATGTGGCTCATCATTTCTACGTCAAGGGACATGTCCGAGTGCAGGCACAGAAACACTTGACACTTGCAGCTCCCAGTGGAGAAGCCACACGATGTCCTTGAAGAGTCTGCCAAGAAGTTCCAACTCAGTTGCCACCGGTTTACTGTTTCTGAAAGGAGTTCCTAAAGCCAGATCTCCCCATAGCTCCCACCAAATCCCTGGAGAAGTCCTGATTATCTCTGGATAAAAGCTGGAGTATTTCTTTGGAGAAGGTGTACTTGTGTAGCTTTAGGAGGCTGAAAGGTGGCACTGAGGAGACTACGGAGGGTTAGCAAGGAAGAACATCCCCTTGGGTCTACCATAGCCAGAGGGACTGGGGACCTGTGCCAGCGTGTATGGCAGATGAAAGGCAAGAGCAGTAAGAGGCAGTTCCTGCCTACATATTTCAATAGTGCAGCACACAAGGCTGTGTGCAGAGAACCTGGAAAGTTGATAAAAGTGATTTTTTCTTTTCTTTCTTTTTAAAGCCAACAAGGAGGCTAGCCACATTTAAATTCTGCTTCTGGCTTGCAGCATGTCTGAATACAGAGAGGTCATGGCTTGATGCTACTTCTTTTGATGATGGAGGAGAATTTTATATCTAACTCATCCAAGTTTTAATCAAACTTCTGGCTCTCCAAGTATATTAGTCTATATTTCTAAGTGCACAAACACACTATTAGTATCATCTTCTGTCCCACAGAGGGGTCACGTGGAGCAAGTATTGCCCATAAAGGATAGCAAAAGGTTCCCGTCCACTTCTTGCTCCTTCTTGTATGGGAAGCTGTCCAGCCCTCAGGGACTTCTATAACAGGAGGTTACACTTCAGCTGAGCATTTAATTTAAGGGTGGATTTCAGAGCACGCTAATGAAGACTAGTTAATCTTACAATGAGTTATGTTACCAGCCCAAAAAGGTTGAGACACCACATCTCCTCCTCAGGCTTTCATTTTCTTCCCTACTGCTTATGACCCCACTTCTTGTTAATATTAACTGCCATCGTATTTAGAAACTGTGACTCAGCCTTCCCTCCACCAGCCAGGAATGAAGCACCGTCCCTGAGGCTGCTCACAAGCCCCATGTTTCCTATGCTCGAGCCCAAGTTTCAAAATCTTCACAACAGATGTACAGATGTGTAGACAAAAAGGACCTTGACCTTTTATTTTTTATCTACCACCCTAAACCAGCACCAAGCATGTAGGGTACACCAAAGCCACTGGGCGCAGACATGACATCCACTACTGAGTTCGTCCCTCAGGAGGAACAGAGGAGAGAGAGTCCCTTATCCTGTAAAACGTCCATGGAAGAGGCATGTACGACCTCTCCTAGGTGTAAGCGTTGGACAACCACCAGCTAGAAGTTGTAGCATAGAGCTTTCCTCAGAGTGATGGGGGAGAACAGGCAGGTCTGGGATTTGGGCTAGGACAGCACATAACCATCTGTTCCAGCTCATCCTTTGCTATTTGAAATGGATGAGAGAAGAAAAGATATTAATACTAAGAGACCTGTGAGATAGGGTGCATCTCAAATCCCCATGACAGAACACACATCACATATTGTTTCCAGCACTGTAATTATCTGATAAAGCTATTAACCATACCCCTGAGATGCCATAAAGCATTAATACTTCCCACCACAGCAGTCTGAACCATAGCCAGATATTAGTCAGCAACTGTATGTTACTTCGGGGGGGGTGGGGGGGTGGGGGGGTGGTGTTATACCAGGAGAGTAATTTCCTTGTATTTCTGAGAAGTGAAAGGTTTAGAATGAGAGGGTGAGTTGGCTGTGCACAGCTCTGCTGAGAAACACAGCATTTCTTTCTTAGTATGCATTAGCAGAGAAGAGCGAGCACTTAATATGCCTACAAGGGTGGGAGTCTCGGGCCACGTTTGCCTCCACCTAACACTGAAACCTCATTAAGTGAGGCATAAACCAAGCTACTGTGGAATCACCCTAAAATAAAGAGCTTGCAATATTAAAGAAGCCCAAGTGTAGATATAGGATCCCTGTACATAAATTACCTCGTCAGTTAAATAAATAATGGGAACGTATTAATGGCACAAGAATAAAAATTGCAGAAGCCACGTCAGAATTAAGCAAAGCTACCCTAGAAAATGCCACTTTCATAAAATTCGCATCTGAGGAAGTTTCCAGGTGTCAGCAAGATACTCCTCATTGAAGACTGATTGAGCTAACGCGTTGACCATGACCAGTCACTGCAACCACTTCCCTACCTGCCTTGTCTACCAAGCAGCACAGCTCAAAGCAGACCTTTGCTGTGGCTGCTGGCATGGGTACAGAGGAACATACTTGGTGCAACTGGTGTGGAGCACCTCATTGTTTAAAAGATGGATCTAGAACAGTTCCCAGATTATACATCTGCCCCTGTAATTCATGTCTCGTATAACGAGGCTGACATAGGAGGTATTGGGAATGAGCACATTTAGTCACAGCGGGCACATTGCTGTCTGCTGGTGCAACATCCATGGGTGAACCGTTCCCAAAACTAGTTATCAGAACAACCAGGAAACCAGAGGGAAATACCTGCAGGTCAGGGATTTTTTTTTTTTTTTATCTTCAATTTTGAATGTGCTAATATTAACATAGCAGCAAATATACATTTCCCTCCTCACCTTCAGCAGGCAGCAAATAAAAGGGGTGACATTGAGCCTTATTTACCAGTGAGAGCAACTTCAATTCTCCTCTGCATTCTCCTTTTATCTCAATTTCTTCCCTCACATTTATATTTACCCTTTACTTTGTCATCACAACAATACGCTAATGTATAATTAACACACTATTAAGCTTCACTCTGTAGGGCCCAAAAAACCAACAAAACCAAACAACACCCCCCAAAAAAAACCCAGCCACGAACCAACCCCACCACCCACACAAAACAGAGCTGTAAGGGACTTAAGAAGAGGTCAGCCAGCCCACCTCCAGCCCCAAGGCAGGAGTAACCATACCTATGCACACTGAGACAGCTTCCTTATGACCTATAAAGGCTGAAATAAATCTGGATTTTAACTTCCTTTCTTATTTTTCTTTTTCTGGTACCAGTAATTATCAGCCTAATAGTCTCTGGTCATTTTAAAGTGGTTCCTGTACCAGAAGACTAGTCTGCCCTACCACATTTAGGGCCAGCAAGGCAGTGTGATTGCAGCATGCTGGAAGACAGAACTGCAAAGCAATACTAAAACATTTTGAGCTATAACTTTTATACTTGTATTTTATAATTTCACATATGGAGATATCACCTAATTGTCAATAGACTAACAACAATTCTCGTCAAGGGCCTAACCCATAGCTCTTTAGAGTCAATGAGACCATTCTATTGCTTTCAAATGGCTTTGGATCACCCCCAAAAGAAAAAAAGCAAAATAAATTACAAATTGTCTCATTAACTTCTCCAAATGTCTTTTGAACCACTTCCAGAAAAATAAATGAAGAAAAAAAAGTATTCAAGCACTCCAAGAACGCAACTCAAGTAAAAGAAAAATAGTACTGCCTAGTCTACTTTCAAAGTGATACGAGATAAAATATAATCACATATTGCAAATGACTCCTAAAGTCAGGGAGAACCAAGTCTGCCATAAGGCTGCCCTTTGATACTTATGTGTCTCATCATTCAGCCTCTCTTTGCTATTCAGTTGTCTCATGTGCAAAGCATTCACACAATCATTATCAGAAATAACCACACTTTCCCCCACCTGCACTCACTCAGAGATGAGCAGGAAAAAAGAAAAAACCCAACAAAACCCCACACTACCAACAAAGCAGTTATATCAGCAGATGTGAATTCTGATTTAAATAACCATATTCCTTTCCCTAGAACTTTGTTGTACTAAGAGCATGTGGACTTACATAAAGTTTTGCTTTACCCACATATATAAAAAAAATTCTTGCAAGCCAAATACATGAAAAATGTCCAGAATACATTCCCAATTCCAGGTGGTTTCAGATGGAAGGGGCCTAAATACTTTTAAGAATCCTACCTTGAGCTTTAGAAATCATCATCTGGGGTGCAGCAAAAGCTCTGTGCAGCTGATGGACTCCAGCTGTGATTTTCACTGCATCATATGCCTATAATTGGTTAATTTGGACCTGCCTACCAAAGCAATAAAATTAATACCACTGTCCTGAATGTTTCCCATTCATTGCTGAAATAAAAGCCTCTACTGGGTGGTGATTACCAAGCATGATTGCCCTTGTAATTCTAATATCTGCTTTCCTTAATTTACAACTCTCCCACCAAATAAAACCCAGGAAGAGATACAAAATTCATTAGCATTACAAAATTAAAATTATTAAAGTGATCTGCAACATCATCCTTCTGGATTTTGCATCAAATAAAGCTTTGTTCTACAGCATTTTCCCTGTTTGAGAAACAGATTGCTGCCAACTTCATGTTGCAGCTCACTAGTAGTGAAGTTCAGAGAGAGTATCAGCCTCCACTTTCAACTTAAATAATCTGGATAGAAAATTGATGATTTCGGAGCTGGGGGGACAAGCCACACAAATACAACCAAAGCCTACATATTAGTTTTCTACACTGTGAAGGGTCTGTGATCTTGACAATATTGCAGAACCAGAGTATGGAATAGGAAATGCAGTAATTTACAAATTATATAGCAATTGCTTATACCTTGTGCTCTGTCAACACAAACCAAGATACCATGATCAGAAATAAGAGTTTAATCATGCATCCTAAGGTGATATCCTCGCATTTTCTACAATGTCAAGTTGGATAATTTTATTCCATCTAGATAAGATTTGCAATATATTTTGAGTTTCCCAATAGATTCTTCCTTTCTCTCCATATTGCCACATTGTAGCCCAAAAATGGCCTTTAACCACTGCACAGAGTGCCAAATTCAAGCAGCAAGATTCATACCAAGCTGATCAGTTTTGAAGTGTTTCGATAGAAAATTAAGCCAAATTATTTTGCACTTTTACTTCTTCAAAAATTTATTCTAATGTCTACCACCCAAAACCAAACAAAAAATAACACATCCATGTTTCACTCTACAAGCTCTTCTACAGTAATAAATAAATTAAAAAAAAAAAAAAGAATCCTTATATGATGGTTAAATCAAGTGGTAAAAACCCCAACCCTAAAAACATTAGGAGGTAGAACTTGTGCAGGTCAGCTGGTCTTGTGAAGGTTAAAGCCCAGAGACTTGACCGAGTGCGTTTCTGAAGGACAGATTAAGCTCCCATTCACAGTCTCCGCACCAATTCTGACTTCTCCTTCAAGAACTCCCTGCGAAATCAGGTCTAAAGGAGTTTTTAGACACAGAAAGCAACAAAAAGACTGAAGTGTCCAACAGACTTTTCTTCTTCCCTTGAAACAGTATTAAAACTTTCTTGTCTATTTAAGTAGCAAGAGAAAATGGGGAGATTTTACCTACCAAAAAAGTTATCTAAAAAAACAGAAAGAAAAAAAAAGATGAGTACACTATTCAACTTGTCATTTTTCTTGATATTAATGAGAGTTTATGGTGGGAATGAATCACATAAGATAGACACTGGATATGACATTTCCCACTGAAAACTGTGGCTGCATTGCCTAGGTGTATTTCAGGGTTATCTTTAAAATATTTACTAAAAGAAGGCAGCAGGACTAGCTGAAGGCTGCTCTGAAGCTAAGTTACATTTGGCAGCAGATTACATTTTGAGAGGGATGGGCGAGGAATCCAGGGAAGAGAGAGATGCTATAGCATCTTCCTTCTCCTTACCTGCTTCCAAAATAAAGCTTATATCCCCTCCCATGGATCTGCAAATCCCTCAATGCCACCACATTGAATTTGGCCCAATATTCAGTAGTTTCTAAGTTACATCCCTCCACAGTGGCCCCACAACTGACATACCTAAGCCTTCTTCCTTCAGTTCGAGTAGGGGCGAGAAATCATAAAAAAAAAAAGACCTAAGGAGATTCAATCTTAAAATACCAGAAATAATTGCACATGTTTGATTTGACAAAAGCACTTGTTAAATTGTTTATCAGCAATATCCAGTAGGTGCACGCTGATGCCCGTGCACCTCACGTTGCTGTTTGCACGGCGGAGCGACCCACTGCCTTAGCACCGGCTGAAAGCCCGGACGCAATATGTAAATCACGATAGGGGGCAGGTTGGGAAACCTGAAACAAACGTATTTTACATTTGCCCAGTCGTAATTGCTGTTGATCCATTTAGCGTACAGCTCAATTGCTCTGTAAGCTGATAACAAATACAACTTAAGAAGAAAAAACATACTTCCAAAAGGTGTTGTACGGAATGCTCCAGAGAAGGATTTCAGCCATTTTAGCATGTAATTACTCCTTTTTTTTTTTTTTTTTTTCCCTTGTTCCTTGCCTGGAGTTTGGCCACAGTCTGAAGTCTATAAATTAAACATTCATAACCATGATAGTGCACAATAATAATAATTATTTATTTTTTCCAGCATGTTTCATCTTGAAAGGCCCCCTGAAGTGCAGCCAGCTGTCCTAGAGAAAGGCATGCAGAGCACAGCGTGCCGCAGAATAAAGCGCCTGCAAGACAAAACGCCAACACGACCTGATGCCTCGGCAGCTTTAGTGTCCAGTTCAGACATCTTGTACCTGGTCTCTTTTTACAGCCCCTGAAAGATGGGCTGGTAAACTCTGAAAGAGTTTGCTGCTGGGAAAGGATGATGGGCTAAATTAACCCTGAGCAGACAAAATCCTAGTGCATCTTGCAGCTCCCTTGTTCATAAGGATGTTTTCCTTATGTCTAAAGCCCGTGTAACCCTCAAGTCTATCCTGATTAATTTGCTCTTCTCCTCCAAGGAGGAATATAGGAACTTCAGAGCAACATCAGAAAATTTATGAAGTTTTTTTTGGTCTAGTAGCAGAGACAAGAGTTTAGGAAATGAGTTTGTCAGATGCTGGCAAGCTCTCTAGTTTCTACGCTATGATCTTCACTGATAAATCTAGATCATTGGCTGGAATACACAAGTAATAGCATCTCGATGCTTAAAAGATTGGTTACGAAACCAAAATACATGGCAGAACCTCAGTCATTCAGGTTCTGCTGCAGTGGAGGAGCATGGACCCACTGGACACTGTGCATCTACTCCAGGCACGTTTTCACCATCCTTTGGCATGGTTTTTTGTTTTTTTTTTTTCCATCCAGTGATTGGGATTACAAGAGAGACAGAATAAATTGAAGGGAGAAGCTCCTGGCAGTGCCTCCCTTCGAGCCACCGGAGAGACTGAGCCCAAGGCAGAAGGTAAGTGAAGGGTGGAAGTTACCCATCACTTCTCTGAAACAGTCACAAACAAGACTTTAAAAAACATGTTTTTAAAACTTAGCTGCTGTTTAGGCACTTGGAAGTTTCAGCTTTCAATTTTTCCAGAAAACTATCTTTTGCTCCCCTTCCATCATTTCTATGTGCTGGTTTCCCAAAACCAAAGCGGAGTTAACATTTATTCAGCCAGACGCCCATCACAAACTCATTTAAATGGCTGCTAGTTTGATATCCGGCACTTCTAGGTCAACAATATTACCAGAGCATCTCCACTCTACCCGACATGAAAATAGCTTCCAGGCATGTATTTTATGTGTATTTGTCTTCGTTAAAGGTGCATCCATCAGCCGCATTTTGAGGCTATGCTGTGCATCTCAGCAACCTTTCCAAACCAAGTATTTTGTATATGCTACAGGGGAATCTCCTCCGCTATGTGTAAAAAGAAATTCAGTAAATATAAATGACCAAATAAAAAAGCAAAACTATACAACCTGTAGTGAACCATACTCCAGGGAATTTCTAACTGCTTCTCAGGAGTAATAGGTAAAATATCTATATGGATCACGTCATGATGAATTACTGGCACTTTTTATATGTATGTCACCTGATTCTAACACCCAGTTTATGTTACAGCTTCAGCTTTAATTTGATCATCCTCCTCATTTTCTCCTCATCCCAAACACTCTTGGAACTCTTTAAAAATAACACATGTATTCAAGCCCAATTCACATGAAAATACCACAGCTAAATCCAGGCCAACAGTAAATAACAATTGGCTTCTCCCCTCGAATGCTAGAAACGGATTTATACAGCTGAAAAAAGTCCCAGGCTGCCTGTCCAATATCTACATTTTCCACCCATCAGTCCCTGTGGCAGCATTCCCTTCTAATGGGCTTTATTTTTGCATGAATTTTGCACTAAAATGGCTCAATCTGATGCTAGGATAATTTGCGCTTAATCAAGATCCCAAAGAACAGCATGTTAAATTAAAAAAAAATTAATTCTTTTTGCCAAAGACTGAAGAACAGATGACAGATGTTCTTGAAAACTTATATTGAAGATGACTACTGCTTTGAGCAAGTGAGAGAAAATTTAACTAACAACTTCTAAATCAGAGGATGACATCGAATTCATTTTCAGCACGGGCAGCAATATTGTTGCGGCAGGATGAGACACAGCAATAGGCTCCGGTGCAAGGTCCAAGCCTGGCTTAGTGGGCCTGATCCCGTGCCGCTTCAAACAAGACGGGGTTTTGTTTTCAAGTGTAGTTCCTTCATGCAGGTGAAGGCAAGAACACCCAAAGCGGACATCATCCCATCTGTGATTAATTCCCCGCCGCAGAAGCGTATCAGGTCCAGCAAGTGAATCCCCGGTGAGCTTGGGCTTTGCTACGTTTGCTCCTGCTCGCAGAGCTCACAGGCGCGTGCACGGTAGCCGTGCCCAGAAACTCCTGCATTTATCAACCAGACCACAGGAGTTTCTACGGGATAAACACCATCAACGCGGAGATGTCCCGGGTCCTCCCCACACTGCTCGCAGCCCGAGCGCACCTGGCATCCACCTCTCTGCAAACGCAGGATTTTTCCTTTTGTCCTCTACAGTGGGGCACTTTCTGTTGTCAAAGTGAGTTAAAGAGGTTGCATTTGATTTACCACCAACCAGCTAAAAGCTGTTTGCTAAAGGCTGACAGATGTATGCAAGGCCACAGCTCAGCAGAGAGGGACACCAAGCAGGATCTCTTGTCATTTAGCCCAATAGTTTCTTTCCTTTTCTATCCAAATTGAAAAATTTTATTGTAAATTTAACTATAAGGCTCCCTTTCCTCAAAGTGACAGGTAGTGCCCTATCTGCCTGTTAAAAAGACCTGAGATAGAAAAAAAAAAAACCCCAAAATCAGCAGCAAACTGAAGGGAGTTGGGTGATGGACAAGAAGGTGCCCTTGGAGTCCAGCACCGAGCAGAGCAGAGGCTGCGCTTGGAAACGCCGAGCTGAGCTGCTGGAGGCGCGGGTGGGAGGAGGAAAAGTGATAAGCAGGGGTCAGCGGAGCCAGATTTATCCACACTGAAACAGAGGAAAAACCTCTCCCTCCGCAACAGCTAGCAGTCAGTCTCAGGCTGATAGGAAAGACTGAGTAAGGAATAGCAGACAAGAATGGATGTTTTTGCATTCCTAATGTTACAATTTTATGTTGATGTCTAATATTAATAAAGGGAATATTTATTATAGACATATTGGCCATTTTTCCAGGCTTTATGTAAAGTGGGATTGTTTAAGTTTGCTGCACTCATCAGGGTGAAACAG
Source organism: Grus americana (assembly GCF_028858705.1). NCBI lineage: Eukaryota > Metazoa > Chordata > Aves > Gruiformes > Gruidae > Grus > Grus americana. Next base: position 26,032,056 of record NC_072860.1, read on the forward strand.
GATTTTAAAGGTGCCTATAAATGACAGGGAGATGGAACAAGCAGCTCTGGGAGAGGGGTGCTTTGCTTGGGTTTTTTGTCTGTAATTCAGACGTCATTGCAGCCTGTCACTTGACTTTGAAGGGAATCAGCCCACTAATATAAGATCTAGCAAAGTATTTCAGCTATGTCATATCCTACAAATGCATATTGTATACACGCAGAGGATGAACACAGGGATGTATATGCACGACTATTCCCTATAGATTAAATATATATTTTAATAAGTCAGTCTTTTCTGACTTAAAGTGTTAAGTGCATATGTTAGCTACGTAACCGTACAACACAAGGATATTAAACTTTCCCTATCAGAGTACTACTTCATGCAGAAAGCCTTTTGGAAAGTAGCTGTTCCCAAGGAAGTTTGCTCACCTAGCTTTTTTTTTTTTTTTTTTTTTTTTTTTTTTTTAAGTCTTTGCTAGAGTTTTTATAGCTTGTCTGGGAAATTTAGAAGAGCTCTGGAGATCAAATGTCAACCTCTTCCACTACAATTTTGAAATTTTACTATTTAGTTTTAATTTATTACTGCCCATCCATATTGCTTAGGACAGATCCTCAAGATACAGTAAGAGTAACTGCAATAACAAGGAATTAAAAGTTATTATTACCGAAAGACATGAGAACCAGTTGTGAGATGCCATACATCCTAAGACACATGGGACACACATGCAGCCACAGAATTCAGGTTTCCAACGCAAATTAGTTTGCGACTCCAGAACTTATTTACAACAGTAACGGAAACTAATTGCTGTATTTTACTTCAACATTACTACGCAACATCTACAGAATACACTACAGCACACTTTGCCCTATGCCCTAACATAAACCTTCTGAAACTACGCAAAGCAAAAAGAAGAATAATTCATTTTCCCCCCAATTGCTCCTTATATCTGCCTGAAGCAAAAATCCCATGATCATACCTCACCAGAAAAATTAATGCTGGATACTCGGACGCAGATGCATTTTGCACATATCTCCCACTTGCTTGGCTGCCTTGTCCCACAGTCACACTGTTCAAGGGTGAGATTGCCTTACTTCTTTTAAAAGGTTTTTCTAATATCTAGACTGTATCCAAATTACAGCTTAGTTTTACTGACAGCAGTATCCATCTCCCAGCAGCGAGCCCAAGGAAAGCAGTAACTGCAAGTCACGTGCCTCACGTACCCAACTTTCTCTTCGTTTCTTACCCTAATGGATCAAAAGCTTTAGACATGAAAAGCTTGTTAGCAATGCCCTGCTCACCAGCCAGTTTTCAGAGAGTTCAGCATATGTCTAATCAAAAGATCATCCTTATAAATCAGACTTTCCTTTTTAATTGTAACATCTCACTGGGCCTTTCTAATAAATATTTTAAATTCGTTAAACAGGTTTCATAAAAGTATCACCTTGGGCCTTTTAAACACTTCAGAATTTAAAAAGCAAGCCTGGCTTAGAGCTAGAGCCTGCTCACGCTTTATACTGGCATTTCTCTGTGTTGACATTCGAGACTTCACCGGGTGTAACTCTGCCTTATCGCTCCTGGCTGCCTGCCGCGAGGAGCCGACACCGAACGGCAGCAATTACCATCTCCGTTTGAAGCGAAGGATATGGAGGCAATGGATTGTCTCTGGTTTCAAACCATCCCTAGGTAACTCAGATGACTTGCCTATTAACTGGTACCCCAACTAAGTATCTCGTGAAGGTTCAGATACTATCATGGTTGGGACAAGGCATCTTGGCTGCATCGATGTTGGTGCAGATAGGATTTTGCAAGGTTGCACATTGTTGTATGGGATCAGGGACAATAATGGCATAAGGTAACTCCTTTAAAGCCTTAGGATACACAAAGCGTTCTCAAAAAGGTCACTGTTTGTAGATAAGTCTGATGATTTAATAAATCCTGGTCTAAAACTTGAGCATCACCAAAACCCTGTGTGTAAAGAAACAGAGCTCAGACAGCAGAACCACATAAAATGGTTGTTTCTAGTGCAAGGAGTTCCTGCAGACACCTTGACCCAAGACCATAACAACTGTAACCAGAAAGACACACTTCAAATTTAGGGAGGAAGGGGAAAACAGGACTCATCCCAGATTTTCTTCCTGTCTTCAGACAAAACCATTCATTTTTAAGTCCTGTGGCTTTCTTTCCCAACAAAGTAGTTCAAAATGCAAGATCTCAAGAAAAGGCATCAAACTTACTTTATATCTCTCTCTCATTTGTGAAGTGTGTGGACATTGTCAGGTAGATATATATTACTCTATCTTATACATAAACTCTTGGACATGCCAAGTCTTCACCATTTTTTTCCCACCAAGTGCCTTTAAATTGTAATCCATTACACTACCTAGTCAGGCTCTTATACCTCTGGATTTTTGGAGTCTTTCTATTCTGGAATATTATTATAAAATAAGCACATTTAAAGACAAACTTGATAATTAATTTATAATGTTATCCTCAAAATAATGTAGTAAAGATGCCTATTTAAAAAAAAAAAAACAACCCAGGGTGTTTCCCATCTTGTGATTAATCCCAGGTGTGTGTGTGTGTAGATCTATATATACATATATCTCCAGTTTAGAGCACAAACCCAAGAATCGGGGCAAGTTTTATGCTTCAGAGTTACCAGAAACACCACACAGATTTTAATAATTTGAGAACATAACAACCTGTTGAGGTGGGGCTTGGTAATGTTATTTCTTTAATGCAAAGCTAAAAGATCTATCTCTTCAGTTTTTATAAATATCCAGACCTGCTTTACTGTACATGAGATATCGCTGAAGCAGCGTCCCTGTTTCACTGCCATTTTAACCTAATAGCAGTAGTCTCTACACCTGCTAGAAATCACAATTTGGGATGGTGGGGAGGGGTCCTCTTTCTTCCCCACAATTCCATGTCTCACCCCAATTTTGGGAATCAATTTTCCTAAGATCTTATGAAGAAAGATTGAGCAAGCAGATACAAGCTCTTCAATATCCCTATCCAACTTCTGTCAATAAGTAAAAGTGAAATCAATAAAAAAAACCCCAAACAACTAAACAAACCAGCCTCTGCAGTAGCTTATTTTACTATTGAATTTAGTTAGTTAGTTAAAATCAGAACTCAGTGGGGGGAGGAGGAGGGAAACGTTTTGTCTTCCTAATAAGTATTGGTGTTCTGGATTCAGCATCTCATTCATACAAATCAAGTGTCCCAGACTGTACCTGTTAGAAATGACACCGTACGTTCCCCCGAGTTCAGAACAACTTTTCACAGAAGTAGTGTGAGGAGGAGGACATCAACAGACGAGAACTGGTTCCAGCTATCAACCCCACCACAGACAGCATGACTTAACACCTTCCCACATCAACATCCTTTTCAGCTTTAGCAGCACAGTAATTGGGGCTTAGACCTTGAAACACCTCCAAAAAAGAGGGGGGGGGAAGCATTGACAATACCATTTACTTGCCAATGAAAATCTTTATGACGGTATACTGGCCTGTCTCTGAGGACTTTTTACTTGCACTGTTGACATCCAATGTATCTCAACAGAAATATCCTGAACTGGAGGATTTAACCTAAGGTCAGATATATTTCTTTAACACAAGGATTCTGTGAGACAATGAAGAGCCATATAAGAAGATTCATTTAGACAAGCTATTTATACTGAATACTTAACCTTTGCTCTTCTAACAGCCACTCCCTCAATATTATTTTTAGGTATAAAAAACAATGTTCTAATTAAAAGAACAAGGGGGTTTTTTATATGGAGGGATTAGTATTTCTTATCTGATTAGACCTATTTAAAAATTTAAAAAGCGATCTATACTGGTTAGCTTTGTTTAGTTGCTAGTAGTGCTTCATGCATCTCATTTGTACATGTTTTAAATATTTGGAGACTCACACCTAAAAGCCCAACAGTAGAATCCATTACAAAATTTGACAGGAAAAGCAACACATCTGAGGTACGTAAAAGGCAGGCCTTGGATGGAAAAAAAAAAAAAAAAGGTTTTAAGCAAATGTTGGAGAAGCACTGGAGTAATTTTGCTGTTCCTCCACCGTTTGCATCCAGCAGCCTCATTTGTGCTAACAATCCTTTGCTAGTATTTTCAGATAGAAAAAAGTTACAGAAGAGGATAGTTTCAGACCGATTTCTTTACATCCTTTTATCAGTAGCCAAGAAGTTCATTCTACACCTACTGCATTTCAAACTGTACAGCGTGGCGAAGCCTTCGCTCAACGCTGGTTGCAGAGATGCACAGAAGCATCTGCTCTGCATCTTCACCAGACTTGGAGAAGAATTGTTCCTCTGGAAACGTCTTGGTGGATAATTGACATATATTATTTATTGCAAACGTTTCTGGCAGTCAAATACTTTGCTTGTTTTTCAATTTGCTTATTTAATGCTTGGTGTACCTGCGGCCTGGAGGTTCAATAGGCAAACTCCTCTGTAGTATTTAAATGGGATTTAGTAACAACATTTCTTCAATATGAGAAATTTACATTGCCACTTCATGAAACAAAGCGTTTGCACTAACCACCCTGCTAAGTAAATTGCGAATATATGCCCTTGCCTGAGCCTCATAGATACAACTGTAATGTTCCTTGCAAACTCTTCACTTCAAAGCACACAGACTCTATAAATTCCCAGCTGCCAGCCAACGCGGTTGCACTTCCTAAAAACAAAAGGGGAAAAAGAAATAAAAAAAAAACCACCACCAAAAGCAGCTACAAGTGCTTAATAATTGTAACAAGAAGATATGTCCTTAATATTCCCAACATGCAGTGATGCTGCTCAAGCAGCTGTTGTGTGAAAGCTGACTCATGCTCTGAGAGCTCCCTCAGTCCAGCTGCAGTCACTGACATGGAGTATATGTCACTATGGTCCCATCCAAAGCACTTTCTTTATAAATGTACAAATCAAATAGCATGCTTAAATCACTCAGGTTAAGATGTGATTTGCAAAGCACTCCATATTGAGATAGTTCTCCTCCTTCCATGGAGGCTGACTGTGGGTTTGTTTTTTTTTTTAACAGGAAGGAAAAAAAATAAAATGAAAAAATAATGATCAAGGCAGACCAAAAATCCAGTGCCAGCATAATAAATATTCAACCAGTCTGGACCAGCTGCATGTACCTTACTCATTTTGGCAGGTTGATTACTGTCTGAAGAGATATTTATTTTTGTATTAAGCACACGTTAAAAAAAAGAAGTAAAAGGTTTGAGAGGTGCGTTCCGATAGTTCAACAGAGAATTTATCTCAAGTAGCTGCCACATGACCACATGCCATGGAAATTTCTCACCCATTCTCTCTGGGGGACATGGACTTTTTCACACCTGACCTCCAGTACGTGAGGAGCGGAGGCAGCTGCTCTCTAGAGCATGCCATTGCCCAGGGTCTGTTTGCAGCAAACATGCTCTTAAAGATTTTTTTTAAAAAAATAAAAAATAAAACCCCCTATATTTTAAAGGATTCTTTTCTTTCAACAAGGTATGTAAAAATAGTTACATTGTACATTAACTGAGCTATAAAAGAACCTGCCATCATTTCATTTGCTTTTATAACCTTCCTCCACACGTAACATCACATCGTAATAAAACCTGACTGCACTGAAACTTGTAAGACAGCTGGGCGGTGTTCTCCGAACAGGGCTCCCTCCACACACACACTCCTCCAAACAGTCTTGTCTTCCTTGGTTTCCCAAATACAGCAGATGTTCAACAGTCATTATGAAAACCACAGTAACTGAGAATGGTAGGAAAGGAATTTTTTAAAAAATAAACAAGATGCTCTTGGGATTGGGGTCTTGTTCCTTGGGTTTGGCAGGGGTATGTTAGGAGGGTTTTTTGTGATTTTTTTTTTTTTTAAATTTTTGAATTGAGTGCTGCATTTAATTCATTTGCACATCTATAACCACTCGGTTCCTCAAAAACCCACCCCAAATCTTACTATTAAATTAAGCCTTAATTGATTGACAAAATCGGGCTACCTAGTTTAGCCAAGTGACTATTGGGTGCTTAGGAACGAACGTATCTCCCGTTCAGTATTAATACACGCTGTGACAGCGCTGACACCTCAACAGCATAGGAAGTGGTTTCCTCACATTGTTTGCTGCCTGGAAAGTGAAGACTGGCAGATGTTCAGTCCTTCACTTGCCAGGAAAATTAGCACTTTCCCAACAGATATGCATACTGAGTGAAGCATCCTGTAGTCATTGACAAAATAGATCTCAGCATGGCAATGGGCTGCTTGGAGATGGGAGCTCTTCAAACTCAGTATGTCAGGAAAGTACAGGCAGTTGTTATTTGCAGCCACACAATCAAGACCTCAGAACTGTGTAATTACCACGACACCAAAACTAACACAACTCACCATCCACCCATAGCAGCTTCATTAAGGGAAACTAATTTACAAAACTTCAGTGGTATAAACTCGTTTTTTTTCATTTTGGATTTAATTAAAAGAAATCTCAGATTACAATGGCTTACATCAGTTTATTTGTATTTATCAATTTAATTTCTAATTCTTAGTTTAATATACTTATTTACATTCGGATGAGACAGATGCACATGCAATTTTTTCTGAACTTATTCAAATTATCACTTCAAAATTTGGGGAGATCAGTCTAAGTTGTTGCAAGTTTTTTCTTGCCTGATCCCTGTTAAAGCATCTGATTCCTACGATAAGTCTCAAACCTACTAATACTAAATTACTATCCAGTGCTCTGTACTTTGCATGATTTCACTTCTAAGACATGACGAAGATGATTTTTTTTCCATATATAAAGAAATCACTTTAAGACATGAAGGGAAAATACTCATTAAGTGCCAAATGCTTTAGCAGACATACCCATAAAGACAACTGCAAAATCTGCAAATTCTGGTCCTAAGATTGATAAAAGAAAAATATTTCCTTCTGACAGAAGTATTTTATGCCCTGGTCTGTACATCTCATGCAGAGAGATGAAGCCTCCCATGCAGCCCAGACCTGAGACTAATCCAGCTGAAGCTAGTGCTCCTTTGAGCAAAATCCTCGTTTGCTGGGGTAACTGCTTGGGTGCCAACTGGATCTGTCAGTGATCACACAGTGAGGGCAGTTTCCTGCTTTAAGTTTTTTTTCTTCAGAAAATATGAACATAGAGTTATGTTTATTTCCTCCAGAACAAACTAGCCTGAGATCAGCTCAAGAAATCCAACAGTTCTTACAAGGGCTCCAAGTTTTCAGAGGATTAACTGACATCAGTGTTTTTCTACTTCCATTATGCAGCACCGAAGAGGAAGAAAGAAATGAGCAAGAGGCATTTGGGAATATTTGACATGTCCTTGTCTTAGAAGACCAATAACAAAAAATTGATTGCAAATCCCAAAGCCTCCACAACCAGATATTGATATCCTCAGCACTGCCGAGATCTCCAAACCCAAGGCGTTAGTAGTTGTGTTTGCTGCTGACACTCTTCTTACTGTTGTCCCCAGCCCCTGACATGGGGAAGTCTATTGGGTCTGGCTGAGCTGGAGTTAGTTTTCCCAAAGCAGCCCTCACGGTGCCGTGCTGCGCGTCGGTAGCAGCAAGGCGTTGGTAACACACCAGGGTTCTGGCCACTGCCGAGCAGCGCGGGCACGCACCAAGGCTGTCTCTCCAACATTCCTCCCTCACCAGCACGCTGGGGGTGGGCAAGATCTTGGGAGGGGACACAGCCAGGACAGCTGAGCCCAACTGTCCAAAGAGATATTCCATATGACATCTGCTCAACAATAAGAGCTAAGGGAAAGGAGGAGGAAGAGAAGGACATTTGTTATTATGATGTTTGTTTTCCAGAGCAACCATTACACACGCTGAAGCCCTGCTTCCCAGGAAGTGGCTGGACATCACCTGCTGATAGGAAGTAAAGAATAAACCTTTTTTTTCCCTTTGCTTCCGTGCACAGCCTTTTGCTTTATTAAACTGCCTGTATCTTGAATAACAAGGGGTTTTTTCCTCACACGGGAGTGAGAGTGGCTTAATGGACACCTGGCCTCCAGCCAAGGTCAACTCGCCACAGGAAGGTAAAAACCAACATTGACCTACTTGGACTAGCATCACCAGCTTTTTCTTCAACAGGGAAGGGAAAAAAAAAAAGCTTAAAAGTTGAATAGTTACAGAGTTTGTTTTGGATGAAGCGTTGAATGCGGGGATTTACATCCCACTAAAACATACAAGGTTAGAGATGCAGTCAGCACGCAGTGTAAGAACTTTCTGATTTTTACTCTACATCCTTCCCCTTCATGGTTTCCAGTACTGCAGCGAGGACAGCTGTTTCTGCACGCTCAGATGAAAAGATCAATGGTTAGATGTTAGATAAGCCCAGATGGAAATAGGGTCCTTCCTGGGCAGTTACACCCGTTCCAGTGACAGCTACTGATGTGCGGCAGCCCTTCAGCATAGGGACTGTAGGTTCCTGTACTTCACGTGCGGTGCTCAACCACTCAAGTCATTCAAGGAGTGTCTCTAAGTCCAAGTTCTCAGCTGAGGCTGTAGTTGCACAGTCCTCTGAAAAGACCATTTCAGCAATAACAACTGGGAATGGTTCATCTAACTACAGAGACAGCATAAAAGGACAATTTGTTACTGCCACCCTGATTTGGTATTTCAAGTAATCCTGACAGGTAGTCTTGTTAGTCACTACTTGATGTTATCTCCTACAATGCCACATGAAACCCACGATCACTTGAAACAGCATTTCCTTTTCTTGCTTTTCTGTTCATAATTGTCAGGTATGAAATACAGCTCATCTTGGGCCAGTAAAGCATCAATATAGGATTGCAGCTACACTTGTTTCTTCTATAAATAGCATTTCGTAGCAGACTGGGAATGTTCACAGCGGAATTTATACCACTTTAGCAATAAAATGAAAGTCATGTTGTAGAAACAGCGTAAAAATGCATATTTAATGATAAAATCTTGTAAATCTTAACCTAGAATAGTGTTGAAGTCATCTTCTTGCAAAAACATTGAAGAGTGTATATCCTAACCAACTTAACACAGGTCATATGTTTGAATGATTGGGACTCATAAAGTGGCTCAGAACACATTTAGCTGTCTCAGCATTTTAGGGACTAAGTTAAAAATATGAAGCAAAAAAAATCCAAGCATGATTATTCAGTAGGTGCACCTGGTCACTGCTGGAGAACAGCGTTTGAGCAATACTGTTTGGTGGGCATTCAAGTACGGGAGACTGGCGAGTGCAGTGCTCGGTCTTTGGATGAGGCAACATCTTGCCATTCAAGTCGTGGCAGTGATGGAGGTGGCCTAGCAGAACCTCCCTTGGACAAAAGTCAATGCTCCCCACCGCTGAGGGCCCTGATCGTCCCTGCTCGTCATCAGCCTTGGGCCTCGGTGGGTTTTTGTCTCCATTATCAGGCAAATGGTAAATATTTGTCACAAATTTGAGCCTAATGATTTTTGCACTAACATGAGCAGTTTAAAAGTTCTGATAGGTGAAGGAAAACACCCAAGAACAGAAGAAAGGGAGCATCAAGGTAAAGCGATACAAGTCAAAAAGAAAACAAAACAAAGAGCAAGAGGCCAAACACATCAACCTCTTCCTTATTTATCCATGGAGAACGAAGAAACTATTTATTATCAAGTTCTATTTACTACCTCTTTTCTGCCATCTTCTGTGATCCATAGAAGCAGCAACAACTTTGTTTTCTCATTTTTCTAACTAGTAAAAGAAAACCCAGGGGACAGGGGGCTTAAGGGAGAGGGAGGAGGACTGAATGTTAAATAAAAAGTCTAGGAAATAAAGGGGGAATGGGGACAAAATGAAAAGAATATGTAAAGCTTTGCTTTCAGAGAGTGTATTAAAGCTTTCAATTTTCAAATGAAGGCAACAAATTCAAAGAATGTAATTTTCAAATTGGATTTTGAATATCAATAAACTGCTTTTGCCTAGACATGTACTTTCACTTCATGTATAGATTCTCCTAAGAAAAAAAAATAATCTGAAAACCAAGGAATTTCCTAAATTACTTACAGCTTTTTTCTTCCAAAAAGTAGGAAATCCAGTAGGAAAGTCTCAGTGAAGACATGCCAAAAAATGTGTTATAGACACCCCAGGGTTTGACTCCAGGGGGGGACTAAATGGTGGTGGGTATCTCCATGGATGCAGCAGATATCACTTTGCTGCTCACCTTGCTTCATTTAAGAGAATCATGATGACATGTACTCACAGCAGCTTTGCAATCATTTCTGAGCACTGGAGGCTGACCTGGCTCAAGGGGTCTGCTATAAATAACCCATTTGTTTAATTTAATAGAAGGGCTTTAGGAAAGAAACAAGGGAAAGATGATCCAAAGCAAGTCGTTCCTCAAACTTCCTCAGGGTTTCAAGAAAGCGTCAAAAGCAGAAGGTGCTGATCGTACATAAAATCCAAAGGGCAACGCATATTTAGAAGAGAAGAAAAAAAACAAAACAAACCACCCTCTGTAAACACTGTAAGGGAAGACTGGCATTGAATTGGGGAATTCTGCCTGAAGCAGAGAACCCAGAAGGAGACTCACGGAGCCAAATGAACCTGAAGAAATCTGAGATAACATCGCCTTCCTGAAGGTAAAATAAAATTTTCAAGCTGTAGATATATGCCTTCCTCTGTCAGCGACCCGAGCCCCACAGTTAAGATAAGCAGAACAAGCATCTGAAGGTTTTTTGAGCCTCCCGCAAGACACTGACCATGTTCCAGACATACAGCAGTCACCAGAGGAGCAATAACCACTACAAACTTTCCATGGCCAGCAAGCTCAGATGAACCAAGTGGCAAATGTCAACACTTCCATGGATGAACACAGTCTGATGCTAGTGAGCAAAGTCAAATGGGAGAACCTGCCCAAAACACATCACCCCAGTGCTGCAGCAATACGTTCAGAAGGTTGAATGGACATGTGGGTCTATCAAAGAGGTTTACGTGCTTTGACGAGGCTAGTATTGCTCTTCTGCTACACACAGGAGGAAAAGTGGTGTAACTTCTGACTCAATTAGCATTTGCTTTACACTGTCAACAATAATTCACCTTACATTTCAATAAGAATTTGAACTGTACTTTAAAATATACTCTATTTTACTCAAGTAACTTGAATTTTCAGCATGACTTTTCATAAATAGCAAACAGCAGAGCGATGCACCTTGAAGGAGTAGGGGAAATGACTTATTTAAAACTAGATAGAGCAAAGGAACACATGCCTCAACACCACAGCTCCAAAACCATTGAAAACTCTTCCCAGAAGAAATTTATAAATTCATGAAAGAAATCATTTAGTATAACCACAAGGACTAACATGAGTTTTGTAAATTATTTACTCAGTCCTCATACTGCAGGAGACAAGGGAAAGCTTGCAGCAACATCAACACTTGACACATTAGTCAGTCTTTCACTTTTATCAGCCTGCTCATGTGCTCTCAGATTTGCTGACCCATATTCTTGAGCTCATTGAAAAGATGTGACAATCTTGTCTACATTTAACCAAAGCTGTAAAACTTGGATCTCTCTTTAACAATATATTTTCCTTTAGCCACTCCAAAAGTGACCCATAAAGAAGATATGAGATTTAATTTTGGATCTTCCATGACAAAAAGCTGTTAACTTGCTATAGTTATTAGCAACAGATAATTGCTGCAGCTAAATGCATGTTTCAGTAAAATATTAGTGTAACTGAGGGAGCAAAATTCCTCCCTGCTCTCAGCTGGGGAAGATGTAAAGGGAATGAATGGTCAAATGCCTATCCATTCTCTCCATCTCTGCAACACAGGAGGGAAGGGGCCACACAAAAGCTTCTGTGAATTCAGGAAAAGCTAAGAATGCACAACTTTTCCATGATTTCCCTATTGAAAGTCCCCTTTCCCAGCAAGATGTGAATTTGAGTTCAGAAGGACAAATGGCTGACTTTTCTCTTGAACTCGCTACCACCGCCACCAACCTTTTGCTTCTCTTACCATCATTCAGGCTATGTTGTGCCACCATCCAATTCAGGGCCCTCAGAGAAGGACAGAGAATTCAAGGAGTTTTCATCACTATTTTGATAATTTTCCTCGCTGGCTTGCAATGCCCTTTGATGCATCACAGTCCTCTTTCATTGCCATTTGCAATGGCTTTACAGATGAACAAGGTAAAAATTTCTTCTTTCATTTCTGTAAAGACTTAGACAAGGGCTCTGCACTTAAGAAGGTAATGCTCCCACAGACCTGTGAACAACCACAGGATGTTTTTCTTCATGTTTTTAAGTCTGGACATCTTCTCCTTCCTAGTCACTCTTACTTCAGAGACTATCAGATCCTAATTTGACGGTCTTGTTAGGAAAGTTTACGTACATAGAGAGACCAATGAAAGTCAGAGGTAGCAGGTAGGAAGGAAGAGGGGAAAAAGAGGAAAATATTTTCCTTGTGTCTTTATCACTCTTTCATGATTAAACATAATTAACAAACCTGTCAGGCCTGAACAGTTAGCATGTCTCTGGTTCAGAGGGAAAAACACCACCATTAGAAAAGACTACTTTGAATTAGGTATTAGGTCTATTGATATTTCCTAGAGTAGATACAGAAAAGGAGCCTATTTCAGCATCTCTCAGGTCACCAGCAAGCGTTATGATTATGCGCCTCCATACAATTGAGGCGCAGATGTAGGAAGAATATTGAGCTTTGGGGGATAATCAGATTTATTTTTTTTTTTTTCAATAAGTAGAGCATATTATTTTCAAGTGGTTAACTGAGAATAACTCTTGCAGAAGTACAATATAACAGTAATTATTCCGAAATCAATGGCACAAAAGGGTTCATTTTAAATCATATTATGATTGCTGGATTAAAGTAGTTATTATATAATCGGATAGCAATTACTCCACCTTAATAATTTCTGGGTTTCTAAGGGTGAAAGTGATAATACAAGCTACAGCAGGTGTCAAATTTTAGACTTTGTGAAATGAATATTCTAAAGGCTAGAAAGAAACAAACATATTAGCATATAAAAACCACAAGCATAGAAAATAGCTAAAAATATAAAAATACTTCAACCCTCCTGCCTTGAGTTGACATTCAGAAGCAGTTCACTCATGACAAAGGACGTTCAACATGTGGTTTAAATCACAAGGAAGCTAAAGCTTCTCATCATCCCTTCTCTGAACGAACTCAATGGTTTCTTGTACAATCAGCTTTACTGTCTATAACTTGGCCACCCCTTTACCAGAGCAGTGAGACAAGCCTCTAACAACTCACGGCTTTGCAGGACATTGCAGAGACGTGCTCCAGAAAATGTATCTTCACTACAATTTGTTTTGCTCTAATTCAAAGCTCTGCCAACTCATTTACTGCAAAGGCAGCCTCAACCATGTTGTTCTTCCTAGGTTTCTTGCTTCCTTATCTCATTTCTCTTTAATCTGAAACTCCCTTCTTTTTGCTTTAAATATCAGGTGCCTACTGCTTTTTGATCACATGTCATTCAAAGAGCAACTTTTTCCAGATCTCACCAAAAACCCAGTTCAGAAGAGTTGAAAAGAATGTAAGAAACAACCCTCTCAGCAACCTTCTCCAATTCCTCCTTTTTTTTTTTTGGGTGTGTGTGTGATGGCTTTTACTTATTCCCAGCTCTTGAAAGAAATCCATGCTAAGAGATGAAACCAATGGTACTTTTCCACAGATTCAAAAGCCTGTCCACGAGGTCCTAGATACAGGAATCAAGGCTTTGTTTCTAGCTTCCTCAGAGAAAAGATCTCATCCATGCCTCAGTGGACACCATCAGTGCCCAAAAACTGTAGCAAGAAGACAGAACTGAATACACAACTTCTTATTCTTTAAAAATACAGTTCTCTGTGGAAAAATATGTTGGTTTGTATTACAAACTAAATGGCAAGTTAAAATAAAGTACACCTAGTTTCTAAAGGACAAATATTTGAGATGTGCCGTCGAATACAGTGTCCATTTGGCAAGGTAAGTATACACTGAAGTTCAATATACATGAAGGTAAATGTGCAAAGTTTAATGCAGTTAAAGCCAGGAAAAAGGAAAGTCTCTTGGAAAAATGATACCTATATACAGATTGTAGATTTACTAGATGTAGTTCGGCACACTAATTTGTGCACAATCCTATCAATATAGGGTAACACCGAGGAAGAGTAGTCCTTGAAATACAATAAGGCAATAATGTAAGCAGATTGATTTCTGTCACTGAACATTTCTGTAAGATTGATTGTGTTCTGTGAGGATTTGCGGTAACGATTACCAGTGCTCCACAGAACCTAACCGGTTATGGAGTTTTGAAGGGAAAGCCATCAATATAGGGAAGATTTGATTAAAATCTAAAGAGAAATGACATTTGAAAACATTAATCATAGACATCGAAATGGGAAAGAGGGATGTCACAAAAAGTCATGGACAACAAAAAAAAAGTGTTTTCCAGTTGGATTTTCTTCTTAGGAATAAGTACATGTCCTGGTTTCAGCTGAGAGGGTTCATTTTCTTCACAGTAGCTAGCATGGGGCTATGTTTTGGATTTGTGCTGGAAACAGCCAGTATTCCACAAAGCTTACAGAACAAACCCAGCAATCCAGGTTAAGATCGCGTGGGACAGTCTCAAGAGAGCAAAACATGTACACATGGCAAAAGTGCTAGCCAACTCAGAAAGAAAACTGCATAGTCACAACCTTTCTACTAACAGCATTCGCTCCCACCGGTGCCAAAATAGGTGTGGACCCAAGTTGAACAGAAGCGATCCTAATGACCCTGCAGGCACAAGAGTATAGAATTTTAGCATAAGCCCTGCAGTTACTAGCCCATCCCACCACATACCTGCTCTTTGAGCTGCGGTCACAGTTAGACTCCCGTTAACCAAGGATTGTTCCTTCTCTTTACAGCATTTAGTAATCAGAGTGCACCCTTGCACATGAGCAAGCAGGGAAGAAAAAAAAGTAATCCCCAAGTCTGTGATTAATTTATGATCCACAGTGAGAAACTTGCTTATGCTAGCTTGCCTAATTAGAAGTGCTGTTATTGGTCGTAAGGAGTCAGTTTTAGATTCTAGCAATGTCCATGAGCCACAGCAGGACTCCACATACGACGTCAAGAACTCAGCCCCAAAGCTGTCACCAAGTTCAGGAGGCACAGGATAAGCTCTGCTGTCCATTACCATCATGGCAAAACCCACTGTGTTCAAAAGTATTTCTCAGCGTGCTTCAAGCAGCAAGATACTAAACATTAAAGCAGACATCAATGCTACAAAACTTTAAGGTAGCGTAAATAATCCCCTTATTATTGCAAAGGCGTATTAACCATTCATCCCTCACCCAACACTTTTCATCTCATCTTTCTGCCTGCTTCCCATAAAGATAACTGCTATGTCTAACATAGGCTACCAATTCCTCCTGTAGGTAGCATCATGCTGAATTTACACTTGCTGAAGCGCTGCAAGCATGACATATAGATCTCTTTGGAGATCTATAAAATGCTATGCAAAGCTGGGAAGTAAACTGTAAGAGTGTATTACAGGCGATTGCCCTCAACCTAAACTGTTCGCATGATGTAGGTGAAACATCAGTATATACAACAGGACAACGCAGAACGATTTCCAACCAAATAGTATTTCTCCATCACGACTCCTCAAGAAAAGCATTGTAATACATATAGTTATGGGACTAGTTGGAGAAATAAGTTAAAGATGGCATAGAAATATCCAGTCTACTGAAACAGTTTCACAGAACAGAAAATTTTAGCAGGTCTCCTCCAGGAAAATAGAATCCCAAAAATCAAGAGCAGCAAGATGCATTGATTCTTTATTTTTGGTGATTTTTGAAACATTAAACCCAAAGCCTAAATGCATATTCATGTATTCCTTAGGAACTGAAAATGCTGAATGTGACTAACATTCTTTGGCTAGATAGAGAAGCAAGCTATAAAAACAGTTAATACTACAGTTCTTTAACCTCTTTATACATCTTATCTAGAGACTCTGAGAGGAGCACTGCCGCACCACTGACAAAAGCTACGATTTCCACGTTAACACGGATCTCATCTCAACAATTGTGCTGACTCATCTGTCATGCCCTGTGATAAACACTTGCGAGTCGCAGCAAGAAAAGTTATTATGAAGAGAAAGAGATGTTGGGTGACTCCCATCCATGTGCAATTTTAAAATGAAAAAACCCACAAGCTAGAGAAATTGGCAGCTGGCACTTTGGGTTGTCAGCTGCCAACGAACTGCATTGTTTTAATTGTTGGAAATGATTGATTATGCAGCTGAGCTACTGAGGTAGCTGAACAATTTCATGACAACACAAACAATGGTAGTGTCACTCATTCTCCTCCAGATACGTGGTCAGATGGAGGGAACAGTACTGTTTTGCCGTGCTAAATTACAGCATCTAGGAGAAGAGCTACGATTATTTTCCCCGTCACTAAAATTCAGTGTTTGTTGTTGCATCTACATGGACACCTGTTGCCTAAACTGGTGTGCATCATCAGCTTAGAAGTTCGAGGAAAAAAAAGATTTTATATGATAGGTATAAGTATACACACACACACAAATTCTTTGTTCTTTACCTCTCATACTTTTCCTCTTACCATAAGGATTCTGTAGAATACTCAAAACGCTCAAAACAGTACCCATTAGGAAGGCAAGTCTTGCATTGTCTTGAACCACGTACAGAGCAACGGTTCCCTATTATTAAAATAATGTGGATGTACTGTGTTTCCTCCATAGAATTAACTTTCTTCAGATCAATAAGAACTTGGAGGATCTGATAAGTAATAGGAAAGCAAGCTGAACATCCTCATCTGAATATCTTTCAGTCTCTCAGGCATACTAAGTATTGCCTGTGACTGATTTTATTTCCTTTCCAGACAAGTTAACTGCAAGTTCAACAGCAGTAAGTACTAATCCAAGAATCCTGTTTTTTCAGGGTTGGGTTTGGTGGGGGGTTTTGGGTTTGGTTTTGTTTTTGTTTTTTTTTTTTAAGGGGTCCACTCCCCAGGGGATTTGTGGTGAGTTTGGGGTGGTTTTTTTTTTTTTTCTATGTCCTGGTGAGCTTCATCTCAGCAAGCCAGAGGAAAAAAACTAATGGACTGTTACAAAGCACAACTTCCAGACTGTCAAATGCAGAGAACAACAAATGATGGGGATGGGGGTGGAGGAAAAGACGACATTGGCCACAGGAATTTATGCAAGTCCCAGTCCTGGAGAGTTGCTTCTGGAGGAGCTTCTGGTTCATCAGCCAAACCTGACTCAGAGAGGCATACTGCTGGTTTGTTGTGGGATTTTTTTTCCAGCTGCTACATTGTTTATAATTAGCAAATTTTTCATGCATCAGAACAAAGGCCTGATCCTTCAGGCTGTAAACACCAGCTGACAGATCAAGAGAAGTCAGTCCGCTATGGGAAATACCTATGAACGATACTGCATGCCTGTCCAATCTCTCCCTCTTCAAAAATCTCAGTTTATTAAAAACGCTGCTAGGGCATATACAATTTTCCTGTTAACACCAGATGGTCCATTCCAACTTAAGCCAGTGACAGCAAATATTTCTCTAAATATCAGACAGAAGAAGTTTGGCACTGTGATGTTCAATCAGAAAGACTCCTCTGGGCTCAGCAGCCACGGACCAAGCTAAACTTCTGCTTTGAAGCCTACAAAGCTGCAGGGCTGGTCCACCACGACTTATGGTTAGACTTAAGCAGTCTTATTTGACCTAAAGAAATGAAATGTACTGGGAAGGAGTGGATTCTTCTAGTTTGCACTAGATGTAAGACCTGAAAGCTCCCAGTTGGGGAATAGGTGTAAGGATCAGTGAAGAAGGAAAATAAAAGCAGTGGTCTTACCACAATAGCATATTTCTAGTGACAAAGGATCCAGCAAGAAACTGCTCCCCATCTTTCTGTATCCACACAGGTTTTCTTCCACACCATATGTCCTGCTCATGTTTTTCACTTGTCTACCCTTCATCGCTCCATCACAGCACTGAATAATGGCAGTACACTCCAGTGCTCTGCCCTAGGCTCTCGCTCGCAGGTAATACATTTTACTACCAAGCAAGTGACCCACTCCCCTTCAGGTGATTAATGGCCAGAATTAGTCACCAGGACAGTAAATCTTAGAAGACTTCACTATAGCAGGATTTTGCGCTCAAAAGCAGAATGAAAACAGAGGCAGCTAAAACCACAAAAATAGAGGTCTGAGAGAGACCTTACAGCCAGCCAGCCAAGTCCTCCTTCTGAAGGCCCCTTCCTACATTTCCCCTCAGCCAAGGAAGGGCAGAGGGAAGCCACCCCTAGGCTCAAGGCATAACTTGGAAACCTCCTTCCTACACAGCTGCTTCCCAAAGCAAAGGGGAAAGCAAACACCCAGCTCCCAGGCTGACACCAGGACAAGGCACAGCCTGTGCTCACCCACAAACCCAGGAAGCTGCTGGGTCTCATATCGCAGACACAGCTCCTGGACGTACGTAGAGCCACTGCAACCACGCTGAACTTGGTAACTCTGGGCAGATCACCTCTCCTGCAGCAGCTGAAAGACAGTAACTCCCCAGAGGAGGCTGGCAAATCCAACCTCAGGCTCCTGTTCAGTGAGAGGCTTATTACAACTTGGACTCCTTACCTTGAAAGCAACAACCACCTCATTCTCAGACACAGGCTAGAAGGAACACCCAAACCTTCTGTAAGCTTCATCCTATGGACTTCACACCAACAATTAATGGCTATGCTTTACCTTTTGCTACTTCTGCCCTTCCGTTTCTGATAAATCTTCTCCCCAGAGCACCCTCCCTTCCCAAGGTGCTGTGCTGGCAGCAGCTGTTGCTGGTCTGCAGCATGGTCACAGCTGAGGGAGATAATGGAGGTGGGTGCCATCCAGCTCTCGGGGCTCCCAGGCATGCACCTGCCAGCAGCTCTCTGCAAAGCACAGAGAGCAAGCACCGCCACATCCCTTCTGACACTCTGCAGGGTGTATGTAAAAATAAATAGTTTGATTCTGTCTTTTTATAACAGTAAATAGTGCATTGTATCTCCCTAGGTTTTCTCAGGAGCTTTATTTCTATCAATGCAGTTGACGTTAGTAAAGGCTTATTAAGTAGGCAAGTCTTACATCTCCATCATAAAACTGGACAGCACAGAGATAGAAAAGTCTAATTTTCATCTCTATTTTTCAATGCTTCCCTTTGTCAAACATCTGGCCCAGTCTTTATATCTTATTGCCTAAAGTCATTCACAAATGAGTAAAGGATGCTTGGAAAGTAAAAGGGCTGAAAATAAGAAGCCATTTCTGAAAGTGCAGTTTTGTGGCATTTGCCAAAAAGTCATTCAGTGCATCAGGAGAAAGAGAGCACACACCAGCTCAGTTCCCAGCCCTCTGCTATAATGCTTAAACTGTTCCTCACTGCTCAGGGATCTCTGACAGGTAAGTGGTTTACCCAAAGAACATGGTTTAACCCAAAATGTGGTTACATTTAGATGCTGTATCTTTACCTAGAGTAATGGCATACATACCTAGTGTTGACAAGGTAAGGTGACCTCGCTGTCTTCATCTAGCTGATTTCAGTTTCATGAGGTTTTTAGTAAGAGCATTAACATTTTTTTTACTCTGTTTTCATAGTGTGTATTTATTTCTTCATATAATATAAATAGGATATTGTCAAAGTCCAGGGATTTTTCAAGCAAACACAGCAATTTTCAACATCTACAGATTAAAAACAATTTATTCCATTAAAGAATCTGTCTCAATAGAAGCTAAAATTCTTCTCAGGTGTCGGAGGTTCAACTGGGCACAAGTATATTCCATTCTTTCTTCATTTGACCAATTTTAGCACTTTCCTTCAATTCACACACAATTTTTAAGAGCATAGTCAACCACAGCTCTGATTAGCGGAACCATTCTAAAAATACTCACTAAAAGGATTTGACACGTTATAATAGGCTGTGGAGTTTTCACGTTCAGGTCAATAAAGAATATGATCGTCACCAAAGAGTGACTTAGGGGGCTATTACTAAGATGAAAAACTTCAGCTGTAGAGATCAGTCCTGCCTCAGCAATAAGACTGAATGTTATGAAAAGAAACTATTGGCAGCTTTACGACCATAATTCATTTCTAAGAGTACCTTTTCTGGGAGAAGCGTTAGTTGTGATTTAACCTGATGCTGCAGAGCTAATTGCCATTTCATGAGTGCTGGGCAGCTGCTGAAAGACCTGGTTAGCTTTGGATAACCTGAACAGTGAATGGAGCGACCACAGGGAATAACTCCATACGTCCTGAACTCTAGTGGTGAAGGACAACCGTGTACTGCCTAAAGATAAAACAGACAAAACTAAAGACCAGGTAAGACCAAATTATTAGCAGATGTGAATAATTTACAGACTATTTTTAACAAATTCCCTGCCAGAGTATGATATAACATGAAATCGTGTAATCTGTTTTATAATTACACCAGTAACAACTTGCATGTAGCTAGATCTTCTGTAAAGTGCATGGCTACGTAGACGGTAAGTAGGGACTTGATTTTTTTGTTCCAGTTTTTTGTGAACGGGAAGGGCGATGAAGTTCTCACAAAAAATTTAGTACATTTAAAATGTTCAGCACAAAGTCATGAAGTCACTAGCTTAGCTCTGGAAGCCACGTAGCTGTGCACTGCAGCATTGTGTCCCAGCTAAGTAACCAGGGAAAAAATAGTAATATACTTAAATAAACATAATTCATCACAGTGTGTGTATCTCCAAAAGGTCCAAAAAATGAAGCAAAAGCCAGATGCATAGTTATAACTAGTGTTGTTTTATACTTGTATGGAATTTTGCCTTTTTTTCTCCATATAGCTTTACAGAATTTACTTGCATTGGGAAGTCTTACAGTTGGTGACACATCAAGACCCAGAGAGAGTGCCTAAGCTACTCTGAAAGCAAGTCACAGCAAAGCTAAAATTTCTGAATGCACCACTTTTGGTTCAGCTCGCCGGTCCTTCACCTCTGCACCCAGCATCCCATCAGCAGGCACTTCCCATGTGCCCTCGAGGTGACTGACATCAAGTCCAAAGAAATACTGGAAAGGAGATACATGACATTTAAAAAGAAAAAAGCAGGTTTTGGCAATTTTTGTGTCACCAGGCAACTTCTCTGTTTTCAAATTATTACAGGACTTCAGCTCAAGGATTGTGAACTAATGGATGGGAATGAACATCCAATTGCTTGCCGGGTGGATGCCAGCATCCAGGGAAAGGCACGGCACCGTGACACTCACTACCCACATGTACAGTTATTCCGTTTAATAGTTATTTGATTGCATGCATCTAGTTATCACCACCCTCAGAGGAATATCTCCGTCAACACAATGCTGGCTGGAGGATTCACTGTATTAGTTTGTCTTGTTATGATATCCATACGAGATACCCATTTGAATTTCAGATAGCAGAAAGCTCTCTTACTCATGTCCTCGTTGACCTGATAGGAAAAACCAGAGACCATCCTAATGTAGATTATTTATATAGAGTGGCTCATTTCTGTAAATTTATTTGGCAATGAAAGTGTTAAGCTACTTTTAGAGCAAAATAGTAGATAAAATAATGATGAAATTGGACCATAATCATCATCATCTATTTCTTTTCGGTTTGCTTTATGATCCATATATTTTTTTACTCCTTTTTTTTTGGAAAGGTGATTGCCATTCAATTTATACTCTTTTATAATCTCTTTAGAACATCTCACAGCAGGTTTCTATTATGAGTTGAGTTCATTACATCAATGTAATGCCATTTCTTCTTGGACACTTCATTTGGCTGTTTGTTGATATGCTACTAACAGCTATTTTAGGTTCTGATGACTGCAGCTTAAAAGAAACACCATTCTGTTTTGGGGTAAAAAAGGACATTCATAAATCCTCTTGACAGAAATTAATGCAGGATTTGGAAGCCTCAGGATCAGACCGTGAAATACCATGGAAGACACCTTTCATTCCCCTAATTTTACAGGTATTTCTTTTCTGGTTAGCCCTCTGCCTCAACAGTGTCCCACAGGTTGTTTGTCAAGCAACTCCCATTAAAGACAAGTGATCAAAGACAAAGGGCTGCTACCACCCTGGGGTCTAGGCTCAAAAATACTATGAGGAATGCGTTTTTCTGTGAAATCAAGTCCCTTCCTTGGGAACAGGTCCTGCATTTAGCTATTCAAACCTGGCAGCCCATGCTTCTGCCTAAAAGCCTTCCCATTTGCACAGACAAGGAGAAAATACGGAGTCCTACAACGGTCCAGGAGATCTTGGTTAAATAAATTGTGAGGGGTTTTCTTCCTATTTTTTTCTCCCTCTTTGAGTTTTGCTCTATTACAGCATGTTTTTAAATTTCATTATTTACTTTCCTTCCCTTATACTAAACACCTGACATTTGTCTTATTGATCGACACTTCTGTTCAGCCTCACACTGGACATTTTTTGCTCTGCGGTGAATATGCCTCATTTACTGAGGTCCCCAGTTTCAAACCATTGCCAAATACATGACCAGATATTTGCTTCCTTAAATAAGACCAAAAAAATAATAATTACAAATTTACCCTTACAAACACAGTCTGTCATGGAGGGCATGTTGAGTCTGTTGTACAGTACATGACCTAAGCTCTTGCCTACAGATTGCAAAGGTCTTGTGGTCGCTGTTGGTCACCCACAAACTGGAAGGGCTGATTTCTCTTCCAGACCTAAGAGTAGACAGCAGCTGTTGATAACTTTTTGACTGAGCCTGAGTTGGAAGGGGTGTTTTATCTCCCCTCAGCTACCCTTTTTCAGATCCTTCCTTTTTCATTGTTATGCAGGGAAGTCAAACTCCTGTGCTGTGGAATTGCAAACTGTTTCCATGGAGATGATTAATATGTTCATAAATCCACAATAATTCATTCACTGCAGGACCACAGAGGATGAAGCGTTGCTTGTGAAAAGAAGAAAATGCTTTTAAAACCAGACTTTTTTTCCTTTTAATAATAATTCAAAGAAAGAAAGGCAAATGAACATGTATTTTACATTATTGTGTCTCCTGTATGGTGTTGAAGTATTATCCCAACAGGCGTCCTAAGATACTTTTGGTTGGTAGACTTAGAAAATACTAAAGCACACATAGTCATCAAACTTTTCAACATCTAGAAGGTGGAACAAGTTTGTTCAATGATAATTAAGGCATGTAGATAGTGTATTATTATTATTTATATAGTGCCATTATGTGATAGGCACTTTCAGGCAAGTAGCATACAATAATCACGGTTCAAGGTCAGTATTGTGTCTTAAATAACAGCACAGGTATGACAAGAATCATCTACTGTATTATAAAACTGCAGTATCTCAGAGGGTAACATGTGGCAGTTCTTGGCAAACACTGACTTTTGATGGACACCAGTGCAGACAATCATATCCTTAGCCAATATTGAGCCTTTCCAAAGAATTTAATGGAAACTGGAGCAGCTGTCAATCATTTCGAACAGTTCTATTTTAAAATTAAATCATAGTTTTACTTAAGACTCAAAGACAAATATATACACAAAAGGAAATGTATTAAATTTTTCACTGTATTTGACCAAAATTAATAAAAAACTATTAATAGGATGTGTAGAAAACCAATGGTCATATTAACACCTAGTCATTAAAGAGGAAAGAGAAGTGCTCTGTAATGCTTCTGAGAGCTTTCACACAAACTCTACCTTTTTTTACCGCATCTCCCATTAATGAATATTTTTCTACCAAAGCTGTGTTTATAAAATTCAGCTCACCATCCTGGGATGTGATAGACAAGCAGAGCTTTTCCACTTTCTTAAAATAGCTCTCTTAGCTAATGTCAGTCCTGTAAAGACTCACTTCAAAGCAAACGAGGAGAGATGAAGGGTTAGAACTGGAAGATGAAAATACTCATTCCAGTCTAGAGTCTCCAAAGAAGCAGAAGCAATTAATTGTAATTAGATTAATTAAAAATAATTTGAAATTCAAAATTTTGCAGTGCAGTTCTGTCACCCTGATTCATCATGACTAGTTACCCGGTTTTAGACTAGTCAGTCGCAGTGATTTCAAGTGCTTTGACAAAGATGCGAAACTTGGGACTAAAATGGCAGAAAATGAATTCATTGGGGCACCTAAGTTTCTAGATAACAGTGCCACAGTATGACCTCATACAGGTCCATTTTCCTCTCTGGGGTCTGCAAAAACAAGTTGTGGTGCCTCACCATGGAAGGTTCAATGGAGACACTTCATTTAGGCCAGTAAAAGGAAAATCCTGTTCCCTATCAGAAGAAAAGACCAGAACCAACACCTCAGAGCTTCTGGATCCAGCTGCTAAATCTTTCTGCTTTCTGCAAGTCTGAAAGATTTTTAGAAAGATCTGGTCCTAAGGTTACAAGCTAGGCCCATAGAGGAGAGCTGTGAGAAATATGGTAAGCATTCTGCCATGTTTTGTACATTATAACATACAGTCCTGGTGTCTAAGGAGTGGTTGACAAGTCCTACAGAAAGTCTGCCATTCAACTTCTATAGAAGGAACTTCTGTGAAAGTTTTCAAATCCTATTGATGCTACCACATACAGCTGCAGCCCTGTATGAGTTCACTCCCATTTGCTCAAATGGAGATTTTTTCAGAGAGGTAAAACAGCCTGGAGTTGTAGGTGCCCTTACTCTAATAGCATCTATATAAATATTTTGCTAGTATCTGGGCAATGTGATCAAACTGAAATATATTTCTGTTTGAAACTTTCATCTGTTTCTTTCAAATAACTGATTTCATGAGAGTTCAAGGCATACAGGTAGCAGAGAGAGTTTGCACTTAGCAAACTTCTTCCTAGCACTGGAAACAGATTTTCTATTTCCAGATCTGTTTTAACGATCCTACATAGGGTTCGTAGCGCTGACATACAGCTGCCCGTTAACATGTACTGCAGAGATTCAGGGAATAGCTGGTGAAGAGAGGAATAAATTCAATAGCGCCTCAAAGTCAGAGAGGGTAACAGATGCGCTGGCTCCAGCACTCATCCTGCTGCAGTGGACCAGGGCCAGGGATACTCCTGCTCTGCCCATGTGTGTTCAACCGTGAGGTTTGGATCAGTCCCCAAAGCGTGACTGCTGCTCCTGGCTAGCTGATGAAAGGAAAATCCAACCCCCGGGCACCAGATGCAGCTAAATGCTGCGACGGGTAACCCATCTGCAGAGCACAGCGAGCTGGCTGTGCCGCTTCTCTTGCTTCGGGAGCAACCTGGAAACAAGAGTTTACAAAACACAGACCAAAGGGATTTGCACCTGTGCCATGCTGATTTATGAGCATCCCATAGCTACTGTACATACAGGCAAATGAGAGTTCTGGACGCACAGAATTTGGAAATAAGGTCCAACGGGGATGATTTATGAAATACTGTAAAATTCTCTTTTTCTTATGCTTTGAATTTCTCTCCACCTAGAACTTTACCCTCAGTTCAACCTGTCAAATTTCTT
Source organism: Grus americana (assembly GCF_028858705.1). Classification (NCBI taxonomy): domain Eukaryota; kingdom Metazoa; phylum Chordata; class Aves; order Gruiformes; family Gruidae; genus Grus; species Grus americana. The sequence continues at coordinate 26,057,487 of NC_072860.1, forward strand.
ATTTTAGATTATCCTATAGCTAAAAGATATGGGGGAATCTGCCTTTTATCCTAGGGTCACATTCCTAAATACTTACATTTGGGTAATGAGGGTATACTCCTTATTAACCACCACTTATTAAGAACCATTAAAACTGTCCAGAACCATTCAGTACCCAGCTTGCGAATGACTCCGGGAAGTTCCTTGGCTGCAGAGCTCGCTGTGTTCAGGGCTGCGGCACGGGGCAGGTAGCACGGCCACGGGCACCATGAGCTTTGACACAAACGGCGATCCAATTCTTGGCAGCGCTCAGCTTTGAAAAACCTTGTCCTAGGCTAGACTACTTAATTTTACAGCTCTGTATTTTTTCACAGTGAGGTGGGACCCCAGCTCCTGCGATGTTTTGTAACTCAAATTCTTCGTTTTATCTTTAAATGACACTCTCTCAGCACCAAGTGACTTCTGGTAAATGTCCTTTATACTGGTCAGGTTTTCTAAGACCTGGTTCTGCCTAAATCTGACGTCTATTGCTAATTCGGTATTTTATTGGTTTGTTGTTTGTTTGGGGTTTTTTCCCCTGCCTGTATTAAAGACCAGCATGCAGGCAATAAACAAACTCAGCTTTAATAGCATGTAAAATTTGGCTTTACTGAAGAAAGACAAGGATGCTATTTAACCCTTCCAGGAAAAAAAGGAGGGCATCTGATTCAGTGCTTTGCCTTTAGCTTGTAAGAAAACAAGATTTGGTTTAAAAGCCTCAAAACAGATTAATTTCTGCTGCAATAATGTATTATTCATTGATTGATCACCAAACCTGTTTACCATCATTACTTTCCCAACCTGTTTCTAGGCTTCATCCAGAGTCCATCGACTTTAATGAGGTGTTAGAAATTTTGAGGATGCAACAATTTTCAATTTTCCACAAGGTGCAATATCCACAGAATATTTATATATAATAAGTTCTTCCTCCTTTGGAAAGAGCCAATGAATATCACTAACAACCAGAAGGCCCTCTGCGTTCCACGTCCCAAGGAAAGCCAAAAAGAATGGTCTGGCTTGGCTTCAGAGGACTCGGGAGGAAAATCTTCTTATGTACTTTCAGCCTCATAGCTAAGGGCAAGACAGACTCCAGCCCTGAGCTCAGAGGAAACTTCATTCAATAATTCCAGACCATTAGATACTCTAAAAAGACCCAGATGTGTAAAATCCAAACTTCCCCCAATGGTGCATGTGATCTGAGGGAAGCAGGAAATGTCATTTCCAGCCCATAGTGGTTATTACCCCCGAGCTGGGCACAGCAGCCCCCAGCCCAAAAGGGTTTCCAGATGGAAAAATCCAGATGGTCCTTTCTGAAGGACTCGCCACATGTGATTTGTGTCACCCATGCAGGGATAAATTTTCTGCTTAAGTTTCTCAGCAAATCTTAATAAAACCCGTAAGGAAAATTAAAAAAAAAAAAAGAGCAAGTCTTAAAGTATTTAAAAAAAAAAAAAGAAATCAATAAATCTAATTCAAAGTAATTTTCCACCTTCTTTCTAGTTCTGTTTCACTTAGGTAGGTGGTATCTGTAAGCCTCCTACAAACTGAAGTACTTTTAGGAATGTACAAAATGAAATTCATACTTTTCTATTAGTATGCTCAGTATTTTGTGAGCTGTGGAGAATCTGTTATCGAGAGAGAGAATTTTAGGTCTAATTACCTCCACCAAAAAGAAAATGGGCCCCTAGAGGTATAAACCAAAGTGAACAGCAAATACATTTATTATAACATATTATCCAATAATATCACCAGCACAATAAGATTTGGTGCCGTGATGGCATAATATAATTTCAAATAGATGCCTGAATGAGTAGAAAAGACAGTTCTTATCCAACTACACAGCAGCTTTTAAAACATATTTACTGATAGGGAAAAAACTGTCTGTGTATAAAACAAGGAGGTTGTAGTCTGCTGCTTCTTACATATTTTATTTATAGCCTCACCAATTTGCCAGTTAACCACACAATCTGTCTTAGAAATGTAGACAGTTTAATAAAACTGCTGTTCTCTCATAGTTCATTTTGCTTGCTAAAATTCCTTGAATTGCACAAAGGTCCCTTCAGCTCACAAAATTGGACACTTCATGATTTATTATGACAATGACTACATACGGCTCACCTAAAACGTGCAGAGAAAATAATTGGTATTTATTTTTATGATTTAACTTTTTTTCCCCTCTGTAAGTACTATCGCCTAATAGGTAATTTTAGTAATGGAAAGACTTATGATCTCCTGTCCAAGGACTGATATTGAAATGTGCTTAATGCTCACCAGTTCCAGCGAGACCAAAGGGAATTAAGGGTATCTGTCAGCCCTAGGTCCGGGGCCTGGGTCTGATGTAATTATCCTCTCTGATGGCTTTTAAAAGACTAAATGAGACTGTGAAAAAAAAAAAAAATGATCTTTTTAATCAATGTTTCTCAAGTTTTAATGCAGTTGTGCATACTCCGCCTTCCGTACCGATAAGGAAGAGAATGAAGACGCTATTTAACAGCGGCAGCACTTACTCTGCCTCTAGGAGTCACTGAGGTCCCACGGCCGCTGCAGAGGATTAAATTAAATCAGAGGAAAAGATTGACGCTTAAATTGTAAAACAAATTCATTGTGCTGCTAGAAGCAGTGAGAGGACCATGATTACCAGGAGTAGATTTCTAGTTTGTGCTACCACCCCCAAAACTTTATAGTCCAATTCCAGACACGGTTATTTTTTTTTTTTTCCTAAAAATTCCCAGCAACTGCACTGCTCTGCAAAAGATGGATCAGTTGCCTGTATCAAATTCCAGGAAAAATTGACCTGTAAAAATCATGCATTTGATTTTATTTTTTTCTACAAATCTTTACAAAATAGTCGGATTGGCACAAAACGGACAGTTGGATCAGAAAGCCAACTGGGGGGGCTGAACTGGGTCTCAGAGACCCCAGGATAGCCCAGAATAATAGTATGATGGCTACATAATGCACTACATGAAACAGCTACAGAGAAAAGCCATTCACATAAATTTTCTGGATGTGATTTATTATTATTTTAAAGGCTTTATTCAGGTTGGCAAAGCCACCCTTTGTAGAAAATTACATATTGGATTCCTCATCAGAACAAGCTACACAACATTTTGTGCCTGGGATTCCTAAAAAGAATCCTAAATGTTGATAAAAAATGTCAATATCTGAGAATACAAGAAGATTTCAAGTTTAGTTTGATGTTTGGGGCATTTGAACATGTCTCCTCATTGCATAGTGCATTGGCTTTTCCTGTTATGCCTCACAAACATCCAGTTTTCAGTCGTACTGTTAATAATGGGAACTACAGCAAGAGAGATGAGGCAAGAGTTTAATTTCATCGGTAAGTCTGCCTAAGACTATGCGAATCAAGAAAATTGGGTATAAATCTGTTTTTATTAAAAAAAGTATATAATATATAAATAAAATAATATAAAGTATAAATCTGGGACAATATTCATTCTTGGATAAAAGTGAGCTTGGGATACTGAAAATATTTTAATTAGACCTAATGAAAAATGTTGTAATGGAAGAGAAGAGAAGAGAGGAGACACTTTCAACACCAAACTATTTTAAAAAAAATACCAAACTGAGTCAATTAGTACTATCCATGCCATTTATATTAATTAAAAAATGCTTATCACCAGATTATATGCCTTTTTTGCACCATTCTTACTTCATTAGTGCTAATTAGAAATAATTACGACTGATATGTGAAATATTTAATTAAAAGATATATCTGCTTCTATTGTCATGTTTCTGGACCGTTGAGTGCAGCGCTGTCACATCTACACTTCTATCTCTGGACCTTCTGAAAGACTTAACAACATCCTGTGTCTTTTCTCATTATGAGCTGGAGTCTTATCAATCAGGAAGAAATCTAAATCTTATCCTTTACCTTCCCCTCAAGAAATCAATACTCTGAGAGAAGAACTGATGTGTTATTACCCTGGTTCCTGGGGAATTGAGATGCAGACAGTTGCCCAGGCATCCCTCTCTCCCTCCAGCAGTCTCCTCCTCTTCCATTTGCAATCTTCGACCCAGTTCGACCAAATTTGGCAGAATAGAAGACGTTATTGCTTTCCTCCAGGTTTCATGAAACTTCACGTTTGGGTAGAGGAAAGCGATGTACATCAGCGACCTCCCTCCTGAGGGCTCTTCCACTTGGGCTGAGTTCGCGTGCACTCCCTGAGCACGGCTCGCGGCCAGGGACCGCGATCACATGCAGGAGGCTCTTGCCCACACTGCCTTGGCAAAATGAAATACCAGCTTTCCTTTGCCAAATACTAGTATTTCTAAGACAGATTACAAATATTCACAAGTATTTTAATAAAAATATCATTGCCTGATTGCACAGCCCAAGGGAGCCGGTGTGACCAGAGAGAGGGGCGTGTTGGACGTCTCCACAGTCTAGATAGTCCCCTTGAGCTGCAAGGCTGAGACGGGTGCCCTGGCAGCTAATGCCTGCAGACCTCTGAATCACAAAACTTTCAAGATTCATAACAGCCTCACCCAGAACCACAGGAGGGAAAGCAGAAACGATGGTTCAAAAGTCACGCTCTACTATTTTACAGCTCTCTTTTCCCCTCAGTACTGTGAAGTACTGACAGAAACAGTGAAAAATACGTTCTGCTCCATTAACTCCCCAATCACCGCTGTACTTTGCTTGCTATCAGCAATGTCTGCTGTAAACGGTGGTACGGCTGCCAAGGGTGAGGACAGCAGTATGGTACAGGTGCTGCCCCGTGCCCGTCAGCACGGGAAGCCTTCGCTGCACAGCACCGGCGTGCTGAAGTCTCCGTCGGTGCGCACCTGCACGTCTGTCTGCACCGAAAGGCAACATGAGCCCAAACGAGAAAAGTCACCTGAGTTCACAAGCGTCGTGAATTACATTGTGCACAATTAAAAGGCTCGTTGTAGGCAAAGAACTGCTCTTTTCCATACTAGTGTCCTGCCAGCCATGTTATTTTATATTAATGCAATCCAGTGATTACCATACCCGTGCTCCTGGTCCCGCTGTAGTCGCCAGCATTAGTTATCCCGGGTATATTTTGAAAGCTGCACTTTGAGCCAGATCCTTTTCATTGTGTTGTAGCACCATCGACTTCATATAAAATTGTTTCTTTCTGTGAAAGCCATACAGCCATACCATATAGCCTGGTCACAAGACACCACACCAGGCTTCAGCATCTATCTTAGCCTCAAAATTAATAGTCTGTATTATCGCCTGCGGCATGCCCAAACTCAGCCCTTTCCAGACTGGGAAGGGTAAGCTGCCTTTTATAATCTCATAAACTGGGAGGCTGAAATTATCACTGCAGTTGTCAAGAGTTTTATATAGATTAAATCTCTTCTATGATAGACTGATAGCAAAGCTGAGTGTTTGTTTATGAGAAAAGAGCAGCCGTAAAGAGAGCATTAGCTTCCCTCTCTCTCCCCAAACCTTGTTTGAGAACTCTTCCTGACAGTCCTACAAAGAAAAAAAAAACAAAAACCACAAAACCAAACAAACAGACACCAAAAATAAACAGTTTCTTCCTGATTTTGTCCTTCTTTGTCAAATACCATGCTACAGGGAGCATCACCTTCTGCAGAATAAAATAGCTTCAACTTGGATTGGGAATAGCTCTCAGTGAAATAAATGCACGTGCATTAACGGTGTAGTCCTGGGACCGAATCTTTTCACTTTGGCTAAAGGGTGAGGCAGTGCTTTGTGGGTTTTTTAAGCTGCCACGTTTTTAAACAAACAGCTCATGGGGAAATAAATTTTAGGCAAGTGAATACCATTGGGACCGCAGAACCCATAAGAATTAGGTTGCTGGGGAGGAAAACCTGGGAATAGCTTTGTGGTCTGCATAGTAACGAGTCAACCCCACAAAAGGTGGCCAAAAGACTTGTTGGCCAACCTGTTGCTTTGATCCAGCTCACTTCACATGGGGAATTACCTTTATTTATTCAGGTAATTACTTGGGTAAGAATTAGGAATTAGCCTTCTATCATTATCTGAATAAATGCATTAGAAATCAGGACAAGTCTGGCATCCAGCTGGAGACAAAGCAGCACTCTCCAGCTTGAATTCTCCATCATATGGTGGAGATCAGTAAAGGGTTTTGCAATTAACACAAGGTACTTCAAATAAGTGAAATCCCTTCCCCAAACTCACAGGATATTTTTTTAATGGAAAGTTGTGGTTAGGTATTTTTTGTTAAAGGACCGGGAAAAGGTCAAATCCACATCCCTCAGAAATGATTTAGTGGCAGGTATTCCCAGCAGATGCTGACCGTAGCTCTTCCCAGACACAATGAAAGAAAACTAATAAAAGCAAAGCTTTAAAGATGAGAAAAACAGAGCTGCAAAACTCCATTCTCAACATACTTACCCTATAACATAACTTCCTGAAATCAAAGCAACAGTGACTTTTTTCACAGAAGTGACACCAACTATCTCTAAATTCATGCAAAAAAAAAAAAAAAAAAAGTCACTTCTCCCAGTAAGTTCACATTTGGATTACTTTTCCTTCATGTTAACTTTCAAATAAGCCTTACTCCCGCATCTAGCCAAAGCCTTTACTCTGACATTGCCTTGAGATGCTCTGGCTGTTAGCAGTAATAAGGACAAGTGAGAAATTATTAAAAGAGATTTATTGAAAGTGACTGAATGCTCCAGGGTACCATAGTAGGAGGTTCGATCCTCAGAACAATTTTATACAGCATATTGAGGCTGTTTAGACTTTCAACTTGAAAATTTTAAAGTTTCTCCTGATTCAGAGATACTTTGACACAGCTTCAAAGCAGAACCATCTCAAAGCGGTGTTGAAGGAAAAATGGAAGTCTTTTACAATGACGGCTCTAATATCTGAACTGAACCTAAAAGTTGTCAAATAAGTTAATAGTGATCTGGCAATTCTGGTAGTGAACCTTCTAATGTACAAATGGCCTTAGGTTTTTAGCCTACTTTTTTAGCACAATGTATTTGCAGAAGAATTTAGAAAATGTTCACTTGTGCTACCAGTTTGGGTGTCGCTTGACCATAACAGAATCCACTCAGTAGCTGTTAACTACAATGTTACACGCTAAAACCCATTAAAAAATATGATCATCCAACTTATTTAATTTTGCCCAAAGGCAGTGAGTTTGTGACTAAACAATATCTGTATTCATTAACAGTGTCTACATCACCAAGATGTACTTATTTTGGTTGGGTTTTTTTTCTTCTTTTTTCAAAATATTTGCTTTACATTTCCTTCTGTAAGTTCTAGAATTGCACTAAAAGCAGGAAACTAAACTGCTAATAACGCTATGAGATACTGCAAGAACATGAGATTCGTTAGGAGAACTAGATGAGGAGCTATAGTGTGAAGAGAAAATTCACCTGTGCCTGGGGACTGCCCGGTGGCCCTGGCTCCTGCGGGAATCTTTGCTCCAATTGTTCCGATGACTTGCTAGCTCCAAGGGGAGAGGTGGAAAATGATGGAGAGGGGAAAGAGAGTGCCTTCATTCACAGAGGAAAAATCTGTGCACCTCATAGAAAATTTTTTTTTCTTCCAGAAGTGAGGAATAGAAGTTGACTTTTAACACTATTTACCTTGATGTATAAAAATGTAATGGTTTGTAAAATGGTACAAGTTTAGTGGTATAATAAGTAAAAGGAATTTGACTGAATTTCTTAAAAAGCAAAAAATATGACAGCAGACAAGAGCTGTAGAAAAGCTTAACACTTCATATTTTTTTTTTAGATTTGTTTTTAGATCAGATGAAATGTGCTCATATTGTGAGCTGCTTCATTTCAGGTGGTGATGTGCTCAGAGGGAAAAGAAAATAATTTCAGAACAAAAATATCCATATATCCCTTTCAACAATGATAAACTGGATTTTTTTTTCCTCCTGCAAAACAATATTTCAACTCAATCAAAGTATTATTCCTGAGGTTTGCCAGTTGATCAGCCAAATATTTCTTTTTTCCAATCAATAAAACAGATTCTAACCCATCTCAAACAAGCTGCATGTAATGAAAAATTTGGGTTATTTTGATTTGATTCTATTTGATCTTTTTCTATTTTCAAAGGCTATTTCTTTTTGTTATCTCTCTCTCAAGAGTAAAATTTTAAATTAAGGAACTAATGTTGCTTTTCTCTTTTTTTTTTTTTTCCCCCCTCTCAGTTATGCTTGTACCCCCGCCGACCTGTTTCAATCTGGCTATTTTGGGCATGTCTCTGGTTTTCCTGGAGTTTCATTCACCCCCTGTGATACACGATGCTTCTTCTGGCTGATAATTCCTTTGTATTTCAACCGTTTCCTCAACCCACTTGAAAATTGCTTGCCTACCAAAGAACGCAAGGAAAAGCTAATGTATACCTCTTTACAGTTTCCACAGGATCATGTGGAGTTCAAACAGGAAAAAAATGTGATCTCCGTGCATTAAAATAAAAATGCAAAAAATCAAATGCCATCCCTCGTATGAGCCTGGGGCGCTCAGCACAAGCTGAGTCCGACTGTCACTGGGCAGGGCAGGCTGTAGAGGTGATGCTGCTCTCTTGCTAAACTTCTCCAGGAAAGGCTTTTGTGGACTATATCAAAGACTGGATCTGGCAAGAAGTAGCTTCAGCCATCACTATAGCAAACTAAATTTTATTTTGCTAACTCAGTCAACTTCAGCAAGTGAGAACCTAAACAAATTCTGTTTATCCTCAAAGTGTTTCTGGGTTACTACTCTGAATTGATTTCTGTTACAAAAGACCACTCCCGTCTCGCTTTTCTGTACATAAATGGTACTCTATAGCTTCAACCGTGTTGAACAAAATACATTGATTCCTCCCTGTTTTGCATGGACCAATAATCAATAAAATCTAAATAAAATAAAATCAGGCCTCTTAATTTCTGTCCTTTCACGAAAATAGCACTGTAGAAAGAAAATAGCTATAGTAAGCGTAGTTCAAGAGATTGAATTGTGTATGATTTCTATCTACACATGAAAAAAGCAGAATTTTCTGTCAAAGTTAAATCTTCAGAAAGATGCATATAATTTTTTTGGGGGGAGGAGGGGGCAGATACCACCTTGTTCTTTCTTTCCCTTCCTGTTTTCTCCTCTTTTCCCACAAATTCCCCAAGGGACACCTTTGATAAGGCTGGTATCATGGGATACTATGTGGAAGCAGGTCCTGCTTCTGGGCCAAAGAGATCCAAAGCACCGGGCAAAGCTAGAAGATCCCACCAGTGGTTTGCAGCCAGAACCGGGTTCATCACTTGTGCCGGGTTACAGCGGTTCGAGGGCTGCTGCCTTGGAATAACCACCAACGTGTGTAGTTGAGGAGCATCACAGAAAAGTGCATCCATACTGTGGTTAGAAATTCGCCTCCAGTGTGAGTTAATCAAGACATTATATATCAGTTTGTATTTTACAAGATGTCACTTTTCCATCAAGGAAGAACACCAACAGAAGCTGGATTTTTTTTGCTTCTTAGTTATCTCAGAGATTCTATGCAGCCCAAATAGAGCCACAGAGGCATTCATGGTGGAAGAAGTAAGTCTGCCATGAAGGAAGTTCAAGTTTCTGGAGAGGCTCACACCACTCCTGCAGACCAAACAAACTTGACTTGTTGCAGGGCTGCAACATGGCCAGCACTTCACAAGACCATCCAGCTCTGTGCCATAGGTCTCACAAAAAAGTCTATTATAAGTATGAACTCCACCTAGAAATGCCAAGTGAATTTGCAGAATCTCCCAAGCCTAAATGGTAAATGCTGCATGGGACCTTCATGGGATAATCTTCATCCCCAAATCCTGTTCAGTCAAGCTGCTCCTGAACTTCTGCTCTAAATTACTATTCCTGCACAATGACAGCAATGGTAAGGATGGAGATCCAGTGCTGCATGTGGAAAATGGAATATTGCTGCCTTACTAGTAGCTAGATGGAACACTCATCATTTTTGAACAGGTAATGGGATGCGTGCTGTTATTTCCTGCCATTGAGCAACTTTCAGGGGTTTGTTTTTCAGGGTTTTTGCTTTGGGACATGTGGATGATAACCTTGAAAGCCAACGAGCAGATGGGGGCAATCCTTGCATTCATTCAACTATAGAAGGACGGCTTATGTTCGGACAGCTGGGAACTACTTTAGGAGAGTTTGATTTGTGAAATGCAGAGCAGGTTCAGTATCGCTTTGGCTACGCGATGTCAACATCTTGCGAATGCATCACCACTGATGGGATTTTGCAATCAACGTTTACTGCATTGCTTTGTAACTGAACAGTTACAAACCCGGGGCTCTGCGTTTGAAGTGAAGCCTTTCCATTAAATTATGGCAGAGAAGGATGAACTGCATCATGAACTGGTAGGGGAAAAGGTAGCAAGTATATTTTCTTGTGCAATTTAAAAGGAAAGTATTTATTTTGCTTAGTTTGAAAGGAGAAATGCTTAGTACATCTCTTAGGGCCTAGATATGCCAATAACGATAGCTGATAAAGTTATTTGTAACACAGTGGCAGCCAGGCAGAAGCAGAAAAAATCAGATTTCTCTGCTGTGACTAGGGAGAAGAGAGTGCTTACAGCAGGGACAGAGACCTGAAGAATCAAGATTTCAAGTATCTGAAAGATTAATTAATTTGGTCTGTGGGGTCAAACATGTTCAGGAGCATTTATCACTGGAATTTACCAAATTGCTCATGTCTGGTTGCAAAGGACACAGCCACTGCAGGTCAGGCAGCAGATGGGGTTATCCGTTCCCTTTTACAGGAGATGCACACCTCGTTCCTCCCTCACCTACAGCAGGAGAACGTAAGTATAACAACACGCTGCACTGTAAGAAGGAGAAACGTGAAAGTCAGACAAACTTACGTTTGTAGGAATGAAAAGAATGTCACAACTGGGAAGAAAAATCCAGGGAATCTGCAAAGCAACGGGAATTATGTATTCAGAAAGCAAAGCACATCTGTCTTTCCTGTCGTTACCGGTCCCAAGCAGACAGTGAGGAATGACCATGCGAATGGGTGCAATTCCAAAGGAAAACACTCCTCCGGTTCCATCACTGGTGGGCAAGAAGGGGAGAAGCAGGGGGACGGCACACCATTGGGGATGCAAAGCAAAACGCAAGAAAAATTCTTAATCACAGCCAAGTTTGTACCAATGGCTTGGGTGGGCATACTTTCAGTATGGCAAAGAAACGCTCGTGTCCTTCTGGGCTTTTTGTTGGCTCTCTCATGTGGAACTTGTCTCCTGATCAAAGTTTACAACATAAAATGTGAAGGTAAAATGCATAAGGATGTTGAAAATACAACAACACCCTAAGCATTTCTGCTACAGGAATGGCCCTGCATTTATTAAATCATTCCCCTGTGAGCACATCACAAATTTCTCACAAAGTCCTCACCCATTTGCAAATTAGAAAAATATAAATGCTACATAACTCCAAATTATGACATTTAAATGCATGCTAGCCTTTTATTGGAAATTGTACAGTTGGTTCTAAATTAGGTAAATTATTAATTGGTATGCCTGTTTCTCTTCTGTGTCAGTACTGGAAATGGTAAAATGTTAAATGGTGGCTACCCAACATAGTTTACACATATATTAATTAACAAGGGTAAGATTTTAATCAACTTGCACCAGAGAAGGATTAATTGAAGCATTTGGAAATTTATGTCAAAAGCCCTTTTACTTCCAAAAGAACAGGAGGAGAAAATCTTTGCAATTATAGTCTGCTCACTTGCTAGCGGAGAGTGTCTGTTACTTGGATTTTGTTCCAGGACTGCACCAGATTTAATGCAACTACAAATCAGTTCCTGGGTTTTGACATCCAATATAAATTTTGTTATATCAAGACTTTGGGTACTTTGCAGCAAGCTATTGTAAGAAGCTTTTAGGATTATTTGGACATTTTGAAATTTGTTCTTACCTTCCGACTGCGTTCGAGTGAAATAGGCTGAGGGAGACGGATCGCCAAAAGCTCCTGGTGTTTGTTGGGCTCGCGTGGACGTTTCCCCGGCAGAGCAAATTCTGCCAGTGGTTGTCATTCACCCCTGCGGTTCTCGTAGCTCTGAGCTGCAAAACTGCTGACGCTCACGGGGAGAACTCAGTAAGTAACACCACAGCAACTGATTTTCTTTGCCACAAGTTTTTGGGCTTTTTTGCATGTGGGATGTTTTTCTTATGAACAGGAGCTGGGTGGTTTCCTCCAGACGTCTTGGAGCTCAGGTGGGATCTGGACCTCACAGCTGCCACTCTGCTAGGAAAACCAGTAGCCCAATAAATCCTAACCTGTCTCTAGGCACTCGGTTTTCTTAAATTTTATGAGTCACACCAGAGGATTTGTTTTATTTAATTTCAATACTAGAAAAAATTAATGATTTGAGGTTGAAAACATATGGAACTCCTTTTGCTTTTAGCAAAAAACCCCAGCCGTGCTAATAACTCATTCCTTCAGAGCTGGCCTTTCTTCGGACCTTCATGATCTACTGCAAACACACGCACGCAGTCTTGGGACAGGAGGTGCTCCTAACCTTTAGCTTTACTTATTTTACCTGCCTGACTCGCTTCCGAGCATAATGTCTGAAAGAGTAAGAGTTCAGCACATACCTGCATCACGGCTTGGGGAGCACGACTGTGGTCCTCCGTAGTGCAATATTAACTTCTCCTTTTCCAATAATGCCTGTTGAGACAACATCTTCAAATGGATTTTAATGAGACAAACGAAATCTTTTGGGGTTGTATTTTACCTCAGTTTAAAACAAAATTATTCTCCAATAATTTACTGAAGTGGCCCTCTGCAAACAGTATTTCCTGAAATAACTGCAGTTCATTATAACAACAACATATAAAATTCAGTGCTGCTTAAAATTCATTTGAACAACATGGCCCTGTGTTAATAGTAGGAAGTGAAACCAATGCTTTGGGACTCTTGGCAGAAAAATGACTTATTTATAAAGCACCTTTTCTCTCTTAACTGACACTGAATGGCTCTAGATCACATGCAACTGAAGCATAAGAAATGAAGGATAGGTTTTAAGAGCCTAGGTACGCCACCTGAACACTCCTTTACTCATAAAAAAGCCCCACTGCTAGCCCGTGAAAGGTCACTACTCAACTAACTCTAAGTACAGCAGTATGCAACCCACAATCATTGCAAAAGGCACAATACTGACCTAGACTTGTATATTTTTAGAAATCCTATCGGAAAGGTCTTTTCTTTGACCAAATGTGCTACGCTTTTCAGGAAGGCAAAGCTATTTACGACAAATAAATACAAGGGAGCATCCTGGGAGCACTGCGACTCTACCAAGCTGCAACTGCTGGTAAAAGGAGCTTCAGGAGACTGAAGGTATCTATGCTTCCTTTGGAAATTTTGATGCCTTATCTAGACATGCCTGTTATTATTGATACTGAGAGTGCCAGAACAGCACAGTTAGTGATCTTAAAATGAAGGAAAAAAAGCCCACACAGAACCTGAAGCGGTTTTCAGCTGCATTTGAAAAAGGTGCAGACAATGAAGTTTTTTCCTTTACCTGGCGAGGGATTATATTTCAAGTATTTGATCTAGGGGAAGAATGCATCTGCTTGGAAATATAGCAGCCTGCTAGGCTTGTTATACAAGCAAGGTTGTTTTCTTCAGCGATTTTGAGAGCAAACTTTCCCCAATGAATGCTGATGACAAACAAGCTCCGTACTTTGACATCTGCCAGACGAGCTGAGCTTGCTAAACTGAATCCCCTTCTGTTCCCTCCAAACTGCCTTGCTATTTGAACAAACGGGAGAAACAGTCTTCTCTAATTGTTTCAAGGCTTTCATAAAGAGTATCATAACTGACAGGGGATGCAGTTGGTGAGCGAGAGAGGAAAAACTAGGACTGATGAATTAACACATTGAATTTGGTCAGTGAGTGCCCCTACATAAATGTGTTTGTTCATACGGCACGCGGTGCCAGCGTGAATCTACTCACAGCTTTCTGTCCCCACCTTCCCCTTTTGCTACATAGCAAGAAAAAAGTGAGATTGGGAGCCACACTGCTCATCTACAGCAGCTTGGGAGGGGATGGGGGTCAGGGGGGTGGAGATGCCATGAGGAGGTCACAGGTGGGGAAGCCTCCCCACAGAAATGATAGGACACGAGGTATAATGCCAGCTCCTCACATTTCCACTAGAAGTTTTTTTGATGCTTTTTAAGTGGTTTTGCTTTGGGGCTTATTTTTTGTTTTGGGGCTTTTTCCCCTTAACCCCCCCCCCCCCCCTTTTTTTTGCCACTTCTCAGCTTTCAGGCCTTTACTTCTATTTTGACCCAACCTCCTTATTTCCCTGCTAAACAGTTTGAAGACTCCTCCCTTTAGATGTTCATCACGAGTGCAGCAGTGCGCGTTACACTAGATACTTTTCCTTTATGGTCTTATAAGAGACTCCACGCTGTCCCTGTGCTTTCTTTTTCAGTCTTGTCTTCAAGTTGAGATGCATTGCTATTATTTTCCCTTAGATAATCTGTTAGGACTTTGACTCATCGTTTTTGTCAATCAGAAAGGATTGTGAAGGATTTCCTTTACAGCTGAGGCAGTATCTGGAGCCCAGATATTAGCTGAAGCCAGCTGGGTTGCGTGCAACTGCCTGTCTCATGTGCACATCATAGAGAATCCCCCCAACTTGATTTTCAATTATTGAAAAAACTGTTTAAATACCAAACTGTGCTGAAGAGACAAGAAGCCTGAGATTGTATAAAAAGATATTCTATTTTCTCCCTTTGGAAATGTATCTATTTCTCAAAGATGCTATTTAAGATGATATTTACTTTTCAATCCCATCAAGCCACTCCAGGATACGTGGTGTCCTACCGTTCTCAATCTGCGAGGCAGGCAGTGCTTTTGGGGATGCTGTGTTTGCTTTTAGGGATGCTGTGTTTGCTCATAGGGAGAATCTGCCCTGCAAGGGAAGAACTGATTTCTAATAGGTTTGAACCTCAAGTCCTTTGGACCTTTGACATACCAGCAAGGAGGAATGTTAAAAAAAAAAATATATTAAGAAACATATTGCCAAACATAAGAGTACTTTCAAGTGTCTGGAAGGGGACGGGCATTGCACAAAACCTGTCACAGCAGTTTCAGAAGCAGACGGCGGTGACCGAGTCCCCTCGACTCGTACCCAGCCACTTTCTGCTCAGTACGGTGCCTTTTTATCAGGCCAACCAAAGCCGGAGGCATTGCCAGCTTTACCTTGGGAAGTTTGTGTCACAACGTAAATATTCTGTTAATGTGGTGGGTTTTAAACTGAATGTAGATTAGCACTGGGCATCCAGTCCAGAGTAAATCAATACAGCCCTGTTAGTCTATGTCAAAGGCAGTGATGGAAACTTGAAAAGGGCTCGATAATAAAGTTCTCTCTGAAAGACAAAGTTAGCCCTCAAAGGCAAAGTCTTCCTGACAATTTCTTAAGATATGATTAAAGATGGTGATGAAAAACTGACTTTATTAATTATTCAGCTAATACAGTTGACTTCCAGTTAAATCAGCTACGTGCATTCTCTAACTAGAAAAATAATTTGAAAATTCATTGCAAATTCTGCTTTCCTGTTAAGGAGCAGGTTATGCTTAATCAACAGCTGCAATATTAAAATATATTTTTAAAATAAAAGAATCTAAATACCAGGAAATCTGCAATACACATGGCTTTTCCTACATCATATATCAAACTGAGCAGCAAGAGAGCTATGTATTTAGAATCCTAACTAGTTCTTTGAACAAAAATGGGTCTTGGACCAAGCAAATTTATCAGCATTTTCACTCAAATAGCATTCAGATTTTTACATGAAAAATGTTCGGTTTGCAGGCTGAGATATACTATAAACCAAGACCAGAGACTAAAGGTATCTTCCAACATCTCCATCCTAAACCCCGCTCTGCCTCTGGTAGTGCTGTGCAACCTGTCCAGATGTGCCGTGCTGGGATGTCCTGGAGATCTGCTACAAGCCTGAGGCAAACCATTCACCTTCCATCACTGCCTCTACTACATGTCTTTCCTTCCATTTAGCTGCATTTCTGCTACAAATATTCGCCCTCCACCATTTCTGTGTTTTATTCCTTTTAACCCCTCCTACAGTCACTTGTTATTCTCCTACTCACCTTTTAGCACTTACTGTCCCCTTACATTACTTTCCATAATATTTCTATCCACCAAACCAAATTATATGGCTATTAAAGTACATAAATAATGTTATAGCTTTCAATTTCAATCGGCTTTTACATATTTTGCAGTCGCTAGTCCCCTTGGTTAAATAACAGCTCTGCATTCTAGGTGTGCATCCCACCACGGCTGCCTGCCCCTAATCTGCACAAGCTTCTCATGCAGAGCCCCAAATACGGATCATTCTTCCCTGTTAGGACACAAGCATCTGAAGGAGCAGCCGCCTCATATCGATGAAAAAATCTCCGCTTGCGCCTAAGAATGTCAATTTGATATTTTAGTATTCAGTCTTAAGCTCTGCCAGAAGCGTTACTTACAGAATAGAAGTGACAGAATTTGGCTTTTCCCCAGCTCTGCAAAAGAGGCAAACACTAAAGACCACTTTTTGCTGATGCAGTTTTAAGAGTTTTGAGCATAATTAAAAAGTCCGTGTGGCCAAAAGGATTTTGGAAACTTTAAGGTAACACTGCCAGACCACACCTAAGCACTGGGGTAGGGGTGATAAAAGTAAAACAATATAAAAATAAAAGTCTGTGCAAAAAATACAGTCCTCCTCTATATATACACTTACAGATTATATATATTTTATTTCTAGTTTTACCAATAGCATAACTTTTGCTCCTCAAACACCGTATTGGCATGGAAGACCCTGAACATAAGTTGTTTGAAATCAGGTGGTTGCCATTATCCCAAGGCGGGGATTTAATATAATCTGTGGGGTTTTTTTATATTTTATTGGAACAGACAAGGAGAGTTTATGTGCTCGGTTAACACATCTCAGGAATTTCCAATGAGGAGTCTCAGCTTTATAAGCCATTCAGTTCCTGCCTGTGAGAGCACTGCTGATTTGCCCTGAATCTGGGAAAAGATAACTGAGATAAACTGCAAATGAAACCAGCCCTTCTGAAAGTGCTATTAAGTGCCTTTTAAGCTCTATCTCTTGGTCTTTCCTTGCTTTCTGCAAAAAGGCGCAATATTCCTCCTTTCCAGCTCCACGGGGCTCTCTTAATGAGAAATCACCTTTTTAAGGTGTTATAAAAAAATCCTGTAGATGGATAAGAATATTGAGATGAACGTCTGACAATCAAATTTAATGGTGTCTTTAGTGGGAATAGACCTTGGTGTCACGTTGAGGAAGAGCAATGATTGACACCGCGATTTACAGATTGGCTGGGAACATGAGAGAAAATTCAATTCTCAGTTCTGCCGTTACTTGCCAGTTGTTTTGAGCTATGGAAAGGAGAACCCTCCCTCCAGCTTTCAGCAACCTCAGCTGTAGAAGTTGCTCCTTTTCTCCCGTCCCCTCTTCTGCATCCTCAGTACCACACATCAGCTTCATTTCTAATGAGAACTGTTAGGGTCACACAAATCATGTGATATTAAAAAAGGCCAACTGTGTTGCATCCCCTGTTCAGGGCCATAAAAATTCATCTGCATTCTGAGCACACTTACAGGTTTGAACAAGGTTATTGAAAGAAATCTGAATGCCACCTTAACTTAATTTTATTGTCCCACCTCTTTGGAAAAATCAGGTACTTGGTTTTTTTATAATATCTTCCAAGCACTTGGTGTTAGGAGCTTAATTAAAGATTTTTAAATCTGTATTCCTGAAGTGTTGAGTTTTCAGCGTATTGTAAGAGAGGGCTTTACAGTCCTAGAAATGTGGAGGTTACTTAGGATGACAAAAATTGCAGGAGAAATATAAAATTAATAATACCTAACATGTACTATTGAAGAAGAAAACCTGTGAGAATATGGAATTAAGTAACCATTTCTAGAACTGGTAGAAGTGTTTCCTTTATGCAGATGGGTAGATGAATACATATCTGCACCCATTTTAAGGTAAGAAGAGCAAGGCTGCAGGCTGGTTTGAAGGTCTGCGTGGATTTATGCATCTTTAGGCGCAGGATGAAGAGTGTGCCTAACTCACCCAACAGACAACATGCAAGACGCTATATGTATATCAGGTTTTCTCTCTCTTATCAAAGCCAGGGTTTTATCAGCCTCCTTGCATTCTTCTTTTAAAAATTCAGTTGGTTAACTCTTAGTGGAGTTTGGTCACAGAAAAACTTGTCCTGTCTTGGGGGTGGTTTTTTTGGTTTGTTTTTTTGTTTGGTTTTCATTTGGGTTTTTTTTTTTGTAGGTAGCAAAGTAGAGACGGAGGCTGGTTTTTGGTGCTATCAGTATCTCATTGAGATAATAAAACTGGCAAAACTGCACCAAGCTCCCATCCCCATGGAAAGCTGGCTGTACCACGACCACTCTTCAGCTTCGCCATGAGGTACATGGAACAACAACAACAACGACAAAGAAAAGCAGAAGCACTCAAAATCTAGATGTTGTTTAGGCAGTGGTGCAAACTGCATGTCATCGGTTTGGGAAGCTACAGGAGGCCACTGCTTGGACACCTTAGGAGACAGCAGAGGCAAAAGCTTCACTGGTGTCTACAGAAATAGCCGGGAGACAGCCAACTGCTTGATTTATCTGAAGTCTACCCAGTCTTATTTTCTGCCAAAGGCAATCAAGCAGGAGCGGGAGGATTAATGGCTCTGTGCAGCTACGCCTCTCGTAGGCACACTCATCAGCATCCCTCCACCTCCTGCCGTCGCTCCTTCCGTTCCAGCACAAGCTCCCTGCCTCTCGCTGCATTCGAATTCCCTCGAGACCCTCGTGGATCTTCACCAGAGTCGCTGTCATCTCCAGAGGGGATGAGCAAGTCTCAGGCTCATGGGGCTGCATTTGGAGAGGCAGTCCAGTCAGCTGTGCACACCGAGGGGAAATACGGGACAAAAGCAGCACCTCTGCAGCCAGTAACATCTGATAAGCAAAGATTTGCCACTAAAAAGTCATCATTTTTCACAGCCTCCCAGAGGTGATACTAGAGTAAGTTTCAGATATATAATCTGTCTCTAATATATCAAATTCAGACTGCTCTCCTCCTTTGATTATAACATTAACTCAAAAAATATAATAAATTATCCCTTCAATTTTTTCAGAAACTTGGAATTTCTCTACATCTAACAGAAGGTGACTGCAGTATCTCAAACTCCTTTTGCATTAGCTGCTAGCAAATGATGATTTTCCCTGGCAAATACCAAATTGTTGAATGCATCTTTTATTTTAGGAACTCAAAGCATCTTTCAGACATTAATTCAGTAAGGCTGGCACCAGTTCTATCATGGAGAAAAACAGTGCTGTCCCCTTTTTCAGGTAAGCCATGCACGCATTAAGTGCTTTGCTTAAGGCCAGCAGTGAGTCATTGGAAGAGCCATCATGCACAGTACACCTCTCACGCTGCTGCCATCATCAGCTCACAAAAATAAAAGGAATAATTAATGATAGCCTCTGAATTTATATTAGAATTTAAGGAGAACATGGTCTGAGCCCATTACATCATGCAAGATTCATCTAGCTATAATTTATGTGGTTATTGTTAGCTACCCATTCTCACACGACTACTTTTTTCTTTAGGGAAAGTCTACAAAGACTTCCCCAAATACATTCTTTTTAATGCTAAAATAACTCTGCATTAGCCTAACAGACATCTAGGCTGAATTAGTTAAAAACAAACCAAATGCCATGAAAAAAATCCCCTAAGAACCAAAGCTTCAAGGGCTGCCACGCCGCAGTGCACATGGTTCAGGAGGTGCCACACCAGCCGCTTCGCACCAATTAAAATCTGCAATTACTCACCAATGTGAACAAGTGTCATGACTTTTCAAGGGGGCTTCATCAAGATGAGATTTTTTTTTTTTTCCATTAACCTAAATGAAAATTTTAAATCTACAGCTGTCATTTGTATAAGAGATATGTTTATGGATCATTTACTAATATCGTATGTTCTCTTACCCTTTCAGCTATAAAAAGTAAATTGTTGGTTATGATTCATTGGTCATACCAATGCAAATGCTGCCCTTTAAATATGGCGTGATTAATTTAATAGTTCACTTAAGCTGCAGGAAATTACCCGGTGGAAATAAACAAATAGTTCAATTCCAGAGGAATTTCACATTGTTTTTATAACACTTACAGCAATGATGTAAACAAGTCAGAAGTATCTCAGAAACATTTTCAGTAGTAAATGCCATATGTTGCTATTAAAAATTATCCTAATTCTTGGTCAATTACAGTAATATGAAATATTTCAACAGAAACAACACCGGAATGTTTGCGTGGTAGGTTCCCAGCCTCTGTATGTTGTGATTTCCAGAGTGACTAGGTTTTTAACTTGTTTTAGAAAGGGTAGGGTGAAATATGGAAATGAGTCCAATGTACGTAAATCAGCTCAATTAATTTTTGTAGGTGAGTTGCTGAATGGGAGGATTTTGAATAGAACTTGGCTGCAGGGAAAAGAAGAGGAAAAAAAAAAAAGCATTGCCCAAATCCATCAATCCTCACACAGGACCAAAACACCCTGTTGTACCATTTCATATTCATCATCTATTTGGGGACAAGCAAGTCATCACTCTCTTTGTTCAGTGAGAGGTATAAAATAATACCTAGACTACTGAGCATAGTTTCAGGCTGCTTTATAATATTCCCATGGCAAAGGCAGCAATTTTTTACATGGAAATGCAATGTTAGAGATGCTTTGAATGTAAAATTAACCACAGCACTCTACAATTTGGCTGTCAGCACAGAGGAGGAGACACCTCCTCCGAACATCAGGCCCCTCAGGATTTTCCTGCGATGCTGTAGAATGTCCTGACATACCAGTCGTGCAGATGCTTGATGTCACAAATTCTCTTGCCCTCACAACTCACCTGCAACTCTATTTTGGGATTCATAATTTTCAAAAGGTGGCTCCACTTAACCAACCCTACTTCAAAAAACTGCCTGGAGATGACCAACTACATCTAGAAATGCAAGCCACTTTAAACAGTCACTTTATTTGAACAAGGAAGGGCTGGCTGAAGTTAACAGTACCATCGGTAACACGAATGCCGCAGCTGGCTCTTGGAGGCCAGATCTGCAGAAGACATCTCAGACATTTCTGTAAAGCCACAGCAGACACCTGCACTGATGGACATAACACACGCTCACTCAGTCCATCATGAAAAACACCAGGAACAGCCCAAAAAAAGGCTTGAGGTTGTGGGTCTATGTCTGCAGTTGAAGGAATCACTGTGGGAAGACTTGGATTGGCAACCTACCACGAGCCCACAGTCGCAGCTATGGACAGAGGTCCAAGGAGAGGCCAGATAACCCATTCTTGTGCCAGGGAGACTCACGCTGAAAACACCAAGCTTTAATAATGAAACACACGGTAACGTCTACTTTGATTTATCGGCTTGGGCTGTTGCTGTTCATTTAAAGCAAGTTCAATTTTAATCTTTTGAAGTGCACGAAAAGATGCACCAGCAGCCTAAAAATCTGTGGGGGTTTGACTCCTCTGCACATGGTACGATGCAAAGAAGCAAACCTGATTGCCCTTGCTACACGTGTCCTTTTGTGAAATCTGAAGAAGATAGGACAGAGGAGAAGAGAAAACTGCCGAGACTCGGAACTTGACTCAGTGAGGTCAATTTTCTCAACATTGTCAGATTCTTCCAAACCCAGACTGAGCCTCCTCTTCTCCCCAGCGAGTACAACATATGGCTTTGCTCAAGAAAGTCCTGCCGCCTGAAAATGAGGTTGCATTAATATTTCAAGTCACATTTGAGCACGAGTCCTTAAAGCGAGTTTCCTGCGTATTTGTCTCTGCATACAGCCGTCTCGGAAAGCCACCGCTAATTTGCTTTCTTACCCTGCCGCATGCAGAGACATGTCCTGCTGTCCTCTGCAGCTGCAAACATCTGCATTGATTTCTGCCATCCACCACCCACCACTCGGTCCATCTCTGACCACTTGATCCATCTCTGATCGCACCTTCTGCAGCTCAGAGGACCTACACTGTGACTCGCTGTGCTAAGGCGTCTCAGTTGAAATGATAAACGGCGCCAAGAAATTTTTTGTAGAGGAAATCAATTACCGTTCAGTAAAAAAATCTAGAACAGCTAGATTTTCTAAAGTAA
Organism: Grus americana; assembly: GCF_028858705.1. Taxonomy (NCBI): domain Eukaryota; kingdom Metazoa; phylum Chordata; class Aves; order Gruiformes; family Gruidae; genus Grus; species Grus americana. The sequence continues at coordinate 26,079,666 of NC_072860.1, forward strand.
ATTATTTGCCCTTTATTAATCACCCGGGTCCAATGCCATCCTTCTTTCAATACTTTTGTAACACTATAATGCAGCAAGGGGAAGAAAGCACATACGGAGACACCAAATCTAGTCTGCAGCACACTTTTTGTCCATTTCCATAAATTTAAAACTTCACAGCATTCTCTGAAGATTTACCAAGAAATAGGCCTTTTAATATGATCAATTCATACACCACCATATCCTGCAAGCTAGAAAGACGTGCCTGTATTATACGCATCTCCTAGCACAGGCAGTTTTCCAAAAAACCTTTGCCATGAATTTCAACAAATTAAGTCATTTCCAAAGTACAATATTGCCTGGAAGAAGAAGTTAATGAAATGAGTATACGGTTCTTTAGCTAAACTTCACAGTTTAAGAAAGAATTTTAACCCGTCATAAGGTCAGTCTGAAATTATTCATGTTTAAGGCTAAAATTATTCTGAATTAGCCTTAAATTAATAATACAGTTGATAAAGGTTTTCCTGCCTCCTTTTGAGCATAGGAAGGAAACCCTAGAAAAACTGTTTCAGAATTTTTAGTTTAGCTTTTTTGTGTTGGCATTTCCTAGAGGAAAGACAAACCATACAAACATTGTCTTTGATTTACTAAATTTCATATAGAAATATGTCATTACTCAGTCACAAAAATTAATCTTTTTTACATCCAGAGTAATTTATGCTATGCATGCTTATGAGATGTACATCTCTAGACACTATATTTTGCAGCAAAGTCTGTATGATAAACTATATTCATCGTTCAGAAATTCTGATCACTTCTGCATATTCTTTGCCCTCAACAGTTCATTTTCATCTGAACTATTTCTTATAATCCACATCTTTGTGTTTCCAGCAGCTGCATAAGAACAAAGCCCTGCTCAAGACACATTTCTTTGTAGGACATGTAATTATTAAATTGGGTTCTAATTACAGATCATAAATTACAGACACTTCTTTAGAGACAAAATACCCAGAATGCTATATAGAAATGCAATGCCTATTTTTGAAGTTAATCTAAAAGCCTTATGGGTTAAAAAAAAAAAGTTTTATGAAATTTTGGGATCACCTCATAACTCCTGTATGAATTATATGCAATTATTTTTAAGATGCTGTTAGGCATTAATGCACACAAATATTACTTCCTATTAAAATAAATAAAAACTCAACATATGTCACTTCTGTGTAACACCAACAGACATTAGGGCTGTGCAGTTGGTGTTTCCTGTAGGAGAAGAAATGAATGGTGCCTCTAGTTATGTTCTTTCTATAGAAAGACGGACATCAATACGCAGCCAAACCCCTTCAGGAAAGCTAGAGCTCTAACATAAGCACTCAGCTTCCACAAAGCAACTATGAGCCAAGAATAGATTAAAGAGATTAAAGCAACCAGTAAATGCTTGGTGCTTGCTCCAGCTGAACCCACAGCACGACAGTAGTGTCCTTGCAGCATCCAAATACCATACATTGAGGAAATATACACAAAAAACCCTGCAAAACCACAATGTTAAGTATTTGATCAAAATAAAGCATGATGACTAGAAACCAGAGTCCAGAGACAACATGGCCTGTAGAAACCTGAGTTTTGGCTCCTGAGACCTCAGCAGGGAGCCCAGCACTCACCTGGGCTCATTGTGCCAAGGGTACGAACAGTCAGACACTCACAGGCAGCCATGCACAAACCCACACCGCGAGGGCTTGGATGGACCAGCCGAGGAATGGTCCACCCTGAGTGATCCCACCAAAGACAGATCATCCAAAGCACGGCTGCTCCAGCCAAAGGACACAAGCCTGAATCAGGCCTTCATCCACTTGTCTGAGGACATCAACTTCATGATGCCACAAGGATGGAGCTGCCCTGACCAGGTGGATGATCGTGGCCAAGGTCTCCTGAGGGAGGTCCTCCCAGCTTGCACAGCTTCCCCCCACTTGAGCGAGATGAGCACACAAGGGCTGTGGTGCAGCAGGGCTCCTGCATGCTCCCAGCTGGGTTAATGACATTTATGGAGTCTGCTTTTGCTAGGTGATATGAAGAGAGCCCCTCTTAAAGCATCTGTACAGCAGCTGGCCTGTAAAATGAAAGAAGGGAGAGGATGCAGCCCACTGCATTTGGTGAGTATGGAATAAGGATCTAATAAAGCTTTGTCTGGGGCAGCTGAAGAAGGAATTCAGGTCACAGCTGGCTCCAGCAGACCCCTCACAGCATCCCTGGTACCCCAGTGACAGAAACATTTGCAGGATAGCCAGTGTTATTGTTCATAAGATTTTGCTGCCATCTTCTGTTGAAGAGACATTACATGGGGAGAAACGCTGCTGCTGGGGTTTAGGCAGCACCACATCCCCTGCGCCCGTGAATGCACGCTCCCCCGTGGGAAACCTGGCTCCTTGGGCTCCTCAGCAGCCCACTGGGCTCGTTTGGATAAATTATTTAAATTACTGCTCAAATTTCCTGCTCCAGACTTCTACCTTGCCAGGCAGAAACAACCTTGCGTGTATTATAGCATACCCATCAGTACACAGAAGTTAAATACCATCATATTGTACTTAACAATACACTTTTTAATAACCATAACTCCTCCATACTTCAATTTCCGAAGTTCATTAGTCATCTTAAAGTGATAACTTTAAATCTGAGGCATGATAGCTACTGAATTTTCTTAAATTTATTTTTCTTTTACCTTCCCCCCCCCCCCCAAGTGTTTGTTCTTCTCTGAAAATGGGTTAAATATTTCAGCGTCTCATTTAATGGAACATTTTCCCATTTCTAATTCTTGAAAAATGGGACTTTATATAATATGCAGAAAAATCAGCCTACCATTAAAATATACTTCTGAGGATAATGATGAACGGCCCACTTCTATTTTACATTAGGAGGCACAAGCTTTGCTCCTTTCTCGAATGTACCATGAGCAACTTCAAACTAAATCTTACACAAAACAGCCAAACTGGAGCAAGAACGGTTCCCTTTCAGTGTCTTGATCTGCAAAGCTTTTTCTGTATCTCAGAAAGAATTTATGTTTTTCTATGCCACAGTATAAATCGGATCTTTCCATTTCTATTCTAGTCCTATTTATTTTACCCTCATTCCCCATTCTTCACTGCAGATAAGTCAAATGAAATATTCCTTTCACAGCCACTCTCTTTTGCTCAGTTGAATGGCACACTAATAGCACTTCAGCATACGTAATAAGACCAGTGTTGGGTTTTTTCCCTTCACTGCACTTAGGATAAACTTTAAATTCCCTTGGGGGTACTTAGAAATTATTAATATTGTGTCTGAATGTGATTTTTTTAAAAAAAAAATTAAAAAGCATCTGTTACTTATATTAATTCTTTCATTACTATATCTGGACTTCAGTGACCACATATATATTTATCACAGGTGCAAACACAAATCTAGGGCATAGCACTCACGAGGTGCAGCCAAGTGCATGAAGACCTCTAGCCTTGATGAGCACAGACACTAGCTGTGATTTATCGGGGGGACAATGGGCGTAACCCTGCCCCATGAGGTCCTTCCCTGGCAGGGGAAGAGCAGCAGAGTTCCTCCAGCCTGGCGTGCACCCAGCACTTCTGGGTGACGTCCTTTCCCCACCTCAGAACGCAAACACTAAGATAGAATAGTGCATTGATGATGAATCTGTGCTTTTTAGTGAAGAAAAAACAATAAAAACGGATTATTTACCATCAACTTTAGTTGCTACACAAGCTGGAGAAATACAATGTTTTTGCTATAGATAAGCAAAATCTATGTTATGGTTTATTAGAAATTAATAGTACTTTAATAATATTTAGTACTTTAATAATTTAATGATGATGATGTGCTTCTATTTGATGGCATTATAAGGCTAACTATAAGGTTTATGAAATTAGTAACTGACCACGTAACCTTTCATCTCTAAGACACTTAGAGAACAGAACCCCATCCATCATCCTTCTCTCCAACTTTCTCCTCTCAACAAACTCTGTATCTCTTTGCTCTCTTCTCAGTCATCATCTTATGCACTCGTGAACTATTGCATCCAAACAAAGAATTCTGGGACTTCTACACACTTCACAAGGGCTTCTCTGTGCTTTCAAAAAAGCCAAACCATTATCAATGTAATAAAACAGATTTTTCAAATACCTGACAGCAATAAAACAATTAATTTTGGAGAGTCTGTTCTACTTTCCAGCTGGTTTTCCTCACTAATTGGGATAAAGCCTTTCTGAGCATGGTTCCTGACCCCAGGACTGACAGGTGTAAACGATGTGGACAGAGTTAGGAGAAATTCTCTAATTGTGAGGAGAGTTAAGAACGTGAAGACGTACATCTCTATTACAAATTTGGGAAAGATTAAGGATCTCTCCCAGCCTTATTTCCTATGAGTCTCTGAAGAAGATCATAGCAACGCGTACGCATGTCGGTTTGAATCAATACAAAATGTACTCTGGAAGTTGGCATGACTTCCAGGTCTACTTCAGTCCATCAATTTCTGCCTACCAGTAATATGTCCAGTTTCTTATGATTTCTTCACCAGATACTATCTACAACGGACAGCTAGGGATTTGTCCTAAGCTAGGATAACCTCTCATAGAATAAATCATCATTTTCTTTTCAGTAATGAGCTCCACAACATCAAACTAAATTTAGATGATAGAAGTGATCAGAAATCCAGACTATCCCATGATTATCACTGAGGTTTGTTTACTTCAACAAATCTAATACCATCTGATTAAATTTTATAATGTTTACATATTGTACCATGAACTTGCTCAAACATCAGAAAATGAGACTGCCTCTTCAACAGAAAATGATAAACAAATGAATTCCAATCCATCAACTTAAAATGTAACAGACTGCATTGTTTGTTATGGATGTGGACCTCGAACACTGTGTGTTCGTACAACTGCACTGCTGTACGGCACACACATCGTTAACTGGCTCGCATCTCATCCAAAGTGGTTTAATTTAATATATGTATTCTCATGCATAATTTATTGATATTTCTTGCATAGTTGCTACTTTTTTTTTTTCCCTAAGAGTTTAATGCTTTTAGTTCATCCATGCAGAATGGTTAGAGAATTTGGGTGTAAAAAGTCATGACCACACAGACACAGAATTCATTGCCAGGGGTCAGACTCTCGATCCACCTTACGTGAGCAAAAGGCTACAGCTGTTAGTATGCTGGAGAGCTACAGCATCACGTGAACTACAAAATAAATTATCCCACGACAATGCCCAAACCAGGATGACTTCTTCATTTGAGCTTGATAGGTTAGGCTTTCTATACTTTGATTAAACGCATTTAAACAACCGTATTAATAAAATAACCCATTAACCAACAACCTAATGTGAACAAGCAAGATCTCAAGAGTTCACGATCTATCTGAAACCCTCTGCATTATGATGTGCACCTGCGCATAAACGCATCCGTCCACCATGAATACAACCCCCAAAACGCAGCCAGTGCCTCTGAGTGCTAAAAGCACTAGTCCCTGCACCACTGCAGAATGAGACCACAAATTTACCAAACCTGGCAGATATTGAATAGTTTATACTATATACATTGCAAACTGTAGTAGTCATCTTCATGGGAGCTTTTCTGGATCTCCCACCCCTCCCAAAAAAATGTGTTCAGTGGAAGAAGAGATTTGCTTTTCATGAATGATGTTACTTCTTACCCAATCTGATGAGAAAGCTGTCACATCTAGAAAATTGATTAATATTCAGAATCTAAAAAAAAAAAATAATCCATGAAACCTAGCTCTCTCTGTGTTGTCTTTCAAGAATACAAATAATCAAGAATACCAAGGTGTTCTCCTTGGGGAACATTTCCCTTGTTCTTTATCAAATGACTGTTAAACTTAGTTTTCCATAAGAAGGTATTTCAATCTCTGCTTGAGCTATCTTAAAAGTCTTGCTTACAAAAACTCAAGAAACTTGCAAGCAAATGAAAAATTAATTGAGATTTGAAGACAACCCACTTGGGGAACCACAAGACACGGCACCACACGTACCGTGTCTCAAAGTGCTCAGTGGAAATACCGAGCATTATGTTTCAAGTCTAAATGAAGATTCACTGAAAAAAAGAAAGACAGCTGATCAAATCTTCTGCAATAAATGCTAATGAATAAATGATAAGCAGAACTGTTTACTTCGTTTTCTGGAATAAGGCACATAAATGAATTCATTGACTGTCAGGTCCCATGAAGAACATATGGCTCCAACATGATAATGCAAATGTGTCCATATTTTGAAGCAATTTAAAGCTGGCATTATTAGATGGCTTGCAATTTATATAAAATGCATCTTCTATTTTCACCTAGGTCTTTCCTTTTAAATCTGTTTCTTCCTATACTTCATTCCACTTATTACTTGAATCCTGAAAAAGTTCTTTTAGCACTACTTTGCTCTGTAGAATCATGGCACAGATCTGGCATTTGATGTATTTCTAACATTTTACAGGTGATTATAACCTTCTCTTACCTCCTTGTGGCAGTTAAACACAATCTGCCTGTATTAACATCAAAGACTCCATCATATCTTCGGCACTGTTGCTGATGTTCACAACTGGAAGTTTCTCTGTGGTTTTCCCCACTCACCTTCATCTCCCTCTGACCTAGCAGCCAAGATGAGCCCAAACTGATAACTCTATCCCTAACCCACCTCTTTTCCTATGATGCCTTCATAAATGCAGAGATCAATTCTGGTAGAAAACTCAATGGCCCCCAAAAGACATCACTGCTTAAGGTTCCAGCAGTCTTAAATCATTATAAATACATACTATGCTAAATTAGTATTCCTCTAAAGATGCTCAACACCACCAACTACACCCAATATATCGCTGTGTTTCTCCTAAATTCATGACTGCCTATGCCTAATCTTCCTGGTCCTCCAAATACATTCAAAAAACCACTTTTTTCTTTTTCTCTTTTTTTTAATTCAGAAAGAGAAGCCTTCCCTAAAATTGCAGTGATACTACCACAGTGATTATACTACGATAAATGAATGCAAGAGAGGAAATAAACAGCAGCCAGAGGCTAAAGCAGAACTTGTCAGGATCAGTCAATGCTTCAGAGAGCACTTTGGCTGTGCTGTAGCATTAGTCCTTCATACTGCAGATTCAAAGTTCCAGGCAGAAATTAAGATAATTAGGGTAATAAAGAACAGTGAGTCTATTGGAAGTTCACAAAACCATAGAAACATAGCAAGTTTGGGGAGAAATAATCTTGATGACTCACACAAATGTATGTATTTATCTACGCCATATTTCAGATGTACCCAAAATGCTTCTACTCGTTCTTATTTGCTCATTTTTCCTATCTCTGTTTTCCTGTCATCCAAAGCAGGAGGGTCACCACGTCACACTCCATTCACCGAGTCACCTCAGGCAATGCAAACATACATTGCATATTTAATGCACCTGATGTACATTATGCTGAAGGTCTGAACACAAAAGTACCTTATATGCATATATTTTAAAAATATTTATGAATGTGTAGGAAACATAATGGTCTTATAATAGCACAGTTAATTACTAATATTTTTTAATATTACTGAAGTGTCATTAATGTTTCTCAATGATGGGCTAAGACAAATGTTAGAAGACTATTATTATTAAATGTCTTGTACAGAATGTTGTGAAGATGATGATGAATAGATGTTCTCAAGGGCATAAAAATGTAAAGTCTCTTAGTCCTTACTGGTTAGTCCTTAACTATAAGGAGAAAATAAACTTTTTATGGATTTTTCACAGATAATGAAGCTGCAGGCACAAAAAAAAAATTTTGCATGCTGTTTGTATTTGATGTATTGCTTCTTGAGGTGGTATCACATTGTAATTTTACTGTTAAAGGTCCTCTCCTCCCCCGATAAATCACCTTGTCATGACATTTAAACAAAGACAAAAAGAGGAGGCTTAAAATTAAGAAGTCTTTATGAATATTTTTGTTGCAGTAGATTAATGGACATATATCAACACAACTAAAATCAATAATTCCATTAAAATATAAAAGAGAGAGGTTTTTTTCTCCTTTACCTGACATCTAGTGTGCTGTAGATTACTTCTGAAAATATACAAATTTAGTGACAATTCAAAAAGATGTTAGAATTAAGGCACTGAAACTAAGTATTTGGGTTTGGGGACCCTTTTTAATGAGCGTTGCAGCATTCCTCTTAGAAACTGCAGCAATCCAGGTAACAGAGTGCTAGTGTTACGGTGTCAAACGTTGAATTAATTCACAAAATGGGTCTGAAAAGGAGACAAACTCCACAACAGAGCTGCATCTGGCCAGCCTGCAAGAACCAGAGCTGCAAAGCATTGTGGCCAGCATTGAAAAATCAACGGGACCAAGGGTTGTGCATCTTGAAACCATGCCACAGCCAAGCTCGCTAGACCACAAATTGCTTTCAAACAATGCACATTCACAAAAAAGGGTTTCTGTTTTCTTCTGTATTGAGTAACAGGAGTGACACATCTCCAAAACTACTAGAGAAAGTTCACTGGAGAGAAATAGGCATTGAAAAACCAGAACTGGTTACACAGAGACTTAAACACGCAAAGGTGAAGCTTCCTCCTCTTTTTATTTTTGGCAGAGCTGCGGAGTCAGTGCGCCAGGAAAAATAGGAGACCTGAATGTGCGCCCATCAGTCTGTCTGTCTTCTTTCTAAACTACCAACAAAAAAGTGCAATAAAGAGCATTCAGGATACTTTGTGTGGGATGGGTGGGGGTGATGTTTTCACCCTCCACCCATGGCGGTTCATGCCCATATAGCCTGTATGAGCCTCTCTGCTTAACGTGGCTCAATGGGATGTGTGAACCTTCATCCCAATCTACCTAATCATCATCCTCCTCTCTGTCACTGGTACGGTCTCTTTCACATTACCTATGGGTTGAGTCTTGTAGTGGCAGCTAAACCCTGGCGAAGCGGCTAAGGACCATGCAGTGGGGGCAAAACCCACCCTTACGCTGAGCTCACTGGAGCACTTTCAAGCAAACAGCTGTATATTTTGGTATATTATAGGTACGATTGCCATAGGGTGTCTTCTCCTTGTTCTTCCTGACCACACACCACTTCCCCCAACTCCAAAGTTTTCCTCCAGCTGAAGTTTCCCAGCAATCCCCCATTCCTTCACAGTTACTATTATTTTTCTATCGCAGCAAAGACCGCATTAGTCTCCGGAAAAATGAGTGAGCCCTTCTGTATCCTTTTAATTTAAGCACTTGGCATCTTTAAAGCACTGATCTGCAGCCATCCATCCCTCTCTGCTCAAGTGTACCAAACAGTTATCCAAAATGCTCTTCGCCTCACCCCAGCCCCATGCTGCCATCGCAGGCAGCCCTCGCTGCCGTCTCCAGAACAGCTGATAGGTGCAGGATCACCAGCACCTTTACTGGAGCAGAGCAGCTTAAATGCTGCCAACAGGGTGTGGAGAGCATTTTATGGCACTGCAGTTTCTTGACTGCTTGAACAAGGAAAATTAGCGCCAGAGAAATTATACAGCAAGTTCCTGTCGGCATCGTCTCAGCGGCGCAGCTGAAGTCTGCCCCCACGAAACGCTGCTGTCTCTTGCGCGGCAGAAGGGAGAGAGAATACAACTTCATTTTCCTAGCATACCACTAGGAAATACACCGCACACGTGAGATGGCTGTGCTGGACTGCTCTTTATCTGCGTCCAGGCTGCATCAGAGCCACGGGAGCAGTCGGTAGCTTGGCCACCGAAGCAGCCAGCAAGGGTCATGCCCGACAGCATCACCCAATAACTGCTGTAGCAACCGATAAGCATAAACTGGGACTACGTTTATTTCTGCTGCTTCTACCACACTTTATCCATCTCCTCTAACAGGACTTTTAGCTATGAAAGTCCAGAAATACATTATTTCACTTGAAGTACAAATGCAGCCCGTTAGTCTCCATTACGTCATACAGGCATCGGATCCAACAGAGATTTTGGTCCTTCCAATGGCTTCCGAAGCAAGTGTCAAAGCCTCCAGGACAGACACGATCTCTCAGTGAGCACTACACCTAGCATTAACAAGGTATCAGTCTACACCTGATGTGTTGAGATGCTCAGTCACAAATAATCAAGAGCAAGAGCAGTGCTAAGATGCAGCAACTGTTTTTATCTGGCATAGACCTGCTATAGAAATGCTACATATTACTGAATTACTGCAACTCTGAGCAACAGCTTCCTTGATTTTACCTGCAGCTAGGCACATCAGTTTTCTCTCTAATTTATGATAAGGAAAAGAAAAATTAGATTTTAATTATTATTTTTTAAAACTATTCCCAGAATAGCCCTGGCTTTCAGGGATGTCTGGTAGACTTTGTGTATGAAGTTCCCAGCCCCATCTAGTTGGGCCGCCAGCAAGAGGCTGAAAGGGAAAGTTCAGTTGCTGACGATACAAATTAAAATGGTTTCCTCCATTTGAAAGGATGTGGAATTTTATACTAGATTGAATTTGACACTGTATCACTAAAGTGAATATAATTCACTGTGATCTTCTTGCCATTTAGAACCAATGGCCCATTCATGTGTAAATGCAGAGAGTTAAAAAAAAAAAAGCATGACAAAGTAAAGAGAGACTATAATGTCATCTGTATCTAAGCAATCAGTTTCATTGTGTCCCTGTGATAAAAGGAAGAGTAAATATTAAACATAAAAAGGATTAGGCTTTTATAGCTGTTCAGGAATGTAGGTTTTATTACAAAATACAGTAAGTAGCTATATTTCTGTGAGTGCATGTATATCAATCCATTTTATATACACCGCATGAAGAGATTACAAAGGCTAACTCACTGCTTAATACTGAATCACACCTACTATGTGGATAGGATTGCTTAATTTCTGTAAAGAACAATTTTAGGTAATTTCATGCACATCTGCCATAAAAAGATCTTAGACCAGGAACCCTTAGGTGGGAGTTTGGTCAATGTTGACTACAGCAGTGAAACAGCATCATCAGCTGTGGCTTCCAGGTGTCTTCTGAACAAAAGAGTATGAAAAGGCTTGGAAAAAATCTTCCTCCTTGTCGTGGTTTAGGCCCAGCCGGTAGCTGGGTGCCACGCGGCCGCTCACTCACCCCTCCCCCAGCGGGACGGGAAGGAGAAGTCTAACAAAAGGCTTGGGTCGAGATAAGGGCAGGGAGAGATCACTCACTAATTACCGTCACGAGCAAAACAGGCTGAATGTAGAGAGGAGATTCATCTCATTTATTACTAGGCAAAACAGGGTAGAGCAGTGAGAAAATACAATCAAGTCTTAAAACACCTCCCCCCACCCCTCCCACCTTCCCGGGCTCAACTTCACTCCCGGCTTCAACCTCCTCCCCCTCAGCGGCACAAGGGGGCGGGGAATGGGGGTTGCGGTCAGTTCAGCACACATTGTCTCTGCCGCTTCTTCCTCCTCAGGGGGAGGACTCCTCTCAACATTCCCCTGCTCCAACATGGAGTCTCTCCCACGGGCTACAGTCCTTCACGAACTGCTCCAGCGTGGGGTCTCTCCCACAGGGTGCGGACCTTCAGGAGCAGACTGCTCCAGCATGGGGTCTCTCCCACAGGGTGCGGACCTTCAGGAGCAAACTGCTCCAGCGTGGGGTCTCTCCCACAGGGTGCGGACCTTCAGGAGCAGACTGCTCCAGCGTGGGGTCTCTCCCACAGGGTGCGGACCTTCAGGAGCAGGCTGCTCCAGCGTGGGGTCTCTCCCACAGGGTGCGGACCTTCAGGAGCAGGCTGCTCCAGCGTGGGGTCTCTCCCACAGGGTGCGGACCTTCAGGAGCAGGCTGCTCCAGCGTGGGGTCTCTCCCACAGGGTCACAAGTCCTGCCAGCAAACCTGCCCTGGCATGGGCTCCCCTCTGCACGGGTCCACAGGTCCTGCCAGGAACTTGCTCCAGCGTGGGCTTCCCACGGGCCACAGCCTCCTTCAGGTGCCTCCACCTGCTCCAGGGTGGGGTCCTCCACGGGCTGCAGGTGGAATCTCTACACCCCCTCATCCTTCCTCCATGGGCTGCAGGGGGACAGCCTGCTTCACCATGGCCTTCACCACGGGCTGCAGGGGGATCTCTGCTCTGGTGTGTGGAGCTCCTCCTCCCCCTCCTTCCTCACTGACCTTGGTGTCTGCAGAGTTTCTTACATCTTCTCACTCCTCTCTCCGGCTGCAAAAGCTCTCTCTCTCTAAGTGTTTTCCTTCTTCTTAACTATGTTATCACAGAGGCGCTGACTGGCTTGCCCTAGGCCAGGGGCGGGTCCATCTTGGAGCCGGCTGGCACTGGCTCTGTCAGACACAGGGGGAGCTTCTAGCAGCTTCTCACAGAAGCCACCCCTGTAGCCCCCCCGCCCGCCACACAAAACTCAACACACTCCTATATCTTAAGCCAGAATCCAACCCTAGGGTTAACCAAATCCAACAGCACTAAGGGAATAAGAAGTTACTGATATGAAGAGTAGGGTTAGAATAAAGTATGGGAAAACTGAAGGCTGGTTCTCAAAAAAAAAAATAAGCATTGTGGGACAGGGTGCAAATAAGCAGTGTGGAGAAAGTGCCATGCCAAAAGTAGCGGGGGGGGAGAAAAAAAACAAGCAGAAGCACCCAGGCTGGCACATTTCTAGTGTAGTAAATGCTGGATTGTTTGTATACCCAGATCCAAAGATACTTAGATACCAAAGTTTCAACTCACTCTCTCTGCTTCAGTATTAGGAACCTTGAAGTCCTTCCTGCCATGCCAAACCTTCCACAACGTTGTCTCATTAAAAAAAAAAAAAAGCACAAACAAACAAACTAGGGAATTGCGGTACAAAACTGAATTATAATGGGCTGTAAACAAATAATCTTTCCACTTGCTTCAGTGGTCTTTAGATGAGGTCCTAAGAGCTTTATCCTGCAAATCCTTCCCAGACTGGGGAAGCTCATTAAAGGCATTGGCTGGTGGGCTTTTTCATAGCACTTTCTACTGGGTAAAACAAACCAAAAAAACCCCCAAAAAAACCAAACAAAAAAGCCCCCAAAACCCAAAAAACCCCACCTACCTCTGAGCTCCTATAAGGCTGTTTATAATCATTACTTTGTCACCATTTATAATCTAGATATGACTTTATACAAAAGACTACAATCTCTAAAACGTGCAAAACGGGTGAATTCGCTGCTAGAGGTACAGGTTATTGTATAGCTGTGCCTGGGTATGACTGCCATTCACTTTGAACAGTTGTAGATGATTACAAGAGTCATTAAGCAGCATAAAATCATGCATGCTGGCTAATTAATGTGGGATTGATTCTCCTTTCAGTTACATTTTTTTATGCCTGTTGAACTCCACTGAAATCAATAAAGATGTTAAGATCAGTAAAGACTGTAGTAAAACTGATATAAGTGAGGGAAGTTGGGCTTCAAGTTTAATGAGTAATAAAACTCTAAGAAACAGAAAAAGAAAAATCAAACTTCCAGCTACATTCGTGTCTTTGTTGTAATTGTACATGATTACTATGATTCAGGCAATTTTCCTCAACATTAGGGTTCAAGTGATGCTTTGTAAAATTCTGGGGTTCAGTAGAAAAGTAATGAAAGTGTTCAGAGCAGTGTGAAGAGGGATATAATCCCCAAAGAGTTCAAGCTGAGGCTTCCAGAGTTTCTATTCTTCACTCCCATCACAAAACTACTCCAGCTTTACAAACTTCTCTTCCATTTGCCAGGAACTGGCATCTACGTCTCCTTTCATCACCTGCCTTCGGCATCCAAATGGACAGCAGTTCTGTCCTTACAGAACCGAGTTAGGAAGCCGTAACCCAGTTTGAAAGGTTAAAAAAAGAAAAGTCAAGCAAAAACAAGTTAAAAAAATTGCGAATCTATACATTAAAGCTTTATTCAAACAATGTTTCTTCGGTTTGCTTGCTTTCTCCTTCATCCCACACTTTCCCACTGCCTCTCTCAAACCACTGTTTTCCAAACTTTGTTAAAAAAAAAAAAGCGTTTTTAGCTATCCCAAGAGTGACATTGTGCTGTGACATGTGAAGCTGCGCTACCTCTGTCACGTCAGATTACGTGATGTAACATAACACAATTTGATAGGCAAACCTGATGCGACACCACAACTCGAAGAGATTCACTTTTCTTTAACCATGAGCTGGTGTCACGCTTTTCGCAAGAGATACATGCATGAAATTTGCTATCCAACTTTTTTTTTTTTAAACTGTAGACTTAGCCCTTGACCTTTTAGTGATGTCTGGAAATGACTAGTGCCAGACTCACCTGCCATTATTGCCTTGTATGTGTTGACAATAATTTTGCTGATGACAGGATCAAGCTATTGCCGTGCTGAAAACTACCCTGCTTTTTACAGAAATGGAGAGTTTGCTTCAGAAGTGGTTGTATTATACAGCCTTAATGATTATTTTAGCTGGACAAACATGGATTTCATCTCCAGTCTTTCATAGTTGGGGGGGAAGGAAAATTTTGAGAAAAAAAGCCAAAACCCACCACACTTCTGACATTTCTATGGGAAAGTGTTAATTCCCCACAGGAGAAAAAAAGACTGTCCAATTTCTGAAAGCTGTATTTAGTTTTTTCCCCAAGAAGGCATTTTTTATGTATATATTCATGGTAGTTTAAGTTCAGATTTCCACCAGAAATTAGCCCCAGTAATTAGACAGATATAGAGGAATACTCCTGTCAGACACTTTCCATAATAACCACAGCAATACACAAGTCAAATTCTCCTTCGGGCATGCATTTTTTAAATGGAAATACACACAGAATGAGCTGAACCATTTTATTCAGCCTCCCAGTCTAGATAGTATGTAGGAAGGCCTTTTATCCAGCCTGTACAGTTGTTCATATATAATAGTTCCATAAACTGTATTTTTGCTAAGGCGTCATCTGGAATTTATTATAGCCTGCAAATGGATTCTGTGTAATTGGTCTAAAGGGGTTTCTTATTTATTCTCTCAAATTTTCTGTTGAATATGAATTATCTAACTTTAATCTCTGCAAATCACATATGAGATTTTTAAAAAAATCAATTTTTCCTCCTTCATCCCCAGTAATCAATGCTATTATTTTACCTTAGCTGGCAAAATTGCCAGCGAGGCTTGAACCATGATAGATCCCTGCTTATGCCATAAGACAAACAGCATGAATTTGCCTCGCCGTAACATCTGCGGTATCAAGCAGTATCTAAGACCATCTACTATGGCATGGTGCACAACACCTCATTCTCTTAATTCTGCAACAGGACCTCATGAGGAGCCTTGCTCCCCAGGATACATACACTACTCACTTAAGCTTGCATCACTGGAGAATTTCTCATTGGTAACAAGCTGGATTTTCATTAAACAGAATGATGTTAGCTTTTTCAACATAGTCTTGTTTGACTGCAAGCGTGGACCAGATCAAATCAAGAGTATTGCCAAAAAACCCAATAATTGCCTCATGAATTTTGACCAAAGATATGTCTTAGGGTTTGTTTGGATTTTATTGCATATAGATAGATGACCAGAATTAATTGCATTATATTTTCAAAAATCAGAATTGCAGTCAGTATGCAAAGAAAATTATCCAAGAGGGTTTTTTTCCTCCCCAACAGCAGCTGCTGACTTGCATACCACTAGCTATTAGTTGTAAAAATTTACGACAATAATAAAATGTTTAAGTCAGCCTTGCTTGTAGACTGCAACATAGGCTGGATAGCATGCAATTTAAATTCAGCGTAGTGACACATTGATAGTTATTCTGTAATGATTCCACCTATTATTCACGAACCAAATAGTGTCCCTGCTGTCTATATTTATTTCTCTTCACACAGATGAAGTAACAGACATCAGTCTCAGCACCAGAGCGCTAAATCCCATTCAGTTTGAGTTCTTTTGCATTTCTGTTATGCGCTAAGGGGGAGAACAAACTCGGCAGATAAACCACACGAACTGCTCAGAAAGGGTTGCTCATGTGGTTGGCAACTCGGATGCGGCTGCTCTCCGCTACAATCAACGAACTGAGGAAAACTGTATTTTCCACCCAGACCCTAAAAATTGTTACGACATCTGAGTTTTGTTTGGGCATCTTCAACGAACAGCGTTCAGAGCCACTTGCGATAATTGCCGAGCAGCTCGCCCTTCACACCCGCTCTTGCTCTCCTGCCCCTTTACGTCTGACTGAATGCATTTATACTGATTGCATTGTTTATTAGGGAAGAAGGTGGCCACAGTGTGAGCTGAATAAATATAATAATACAATAATAAAAAAATCTGCATTCACAAGGTAGAGCATCATGTACCGTGCTTAACCCTGCCAGTAAATTAACGTTAAACACCTGCCATTTGGTGAAATGCATGCCTTCTCCAGGAAACAAGCAGCAGACATATGCCAAGTACAGTAATTACGCCCATAAGCCAAGATAATGTCAGAAAACTTCTCCTTACTAACCATATCCTACAGAAAGCTTTGGTTTGGACCCAGGTACCGCAACCGGATTTATGCAAGTGGACGCCAGTGCCCACTTACACCCCCACTCGTGCCAGTGGGGCTTTACGTTGAGACCAGGGAACAGCGTGCAGGACCAGAGAGCGCCGTGCTGCTTAAGGGCAGCTCGTGAAGGAGGCGAAGGGAGCAGCCATGATCTGATGGGTGCATTTATTGCATTGTTTGATGGGCCAAATATCGCGCAGTGACTCAGATGCTCTGAGTCATCCCAAACTGCATCACACCATCGGCTGGTGGCCTGTAAGAAGCACCTTATATAAGATGGAAATCTGACCTCATTAAGCAACCTTCACATTATCGTTGGTCGTGTTTTATTCTATTCATCAGAGCTCTCTTGGTCACCTGATGCTGTACAGTTTCCAAAAAAAATCAAAGTACTTGTATCCTACCAAAACAAATATTGCAGGATCATTTTTAATGCCCAAAGAGGTATATTTCTGTGTGACTGGGACATCTTTTAGATGTTTAATTAACTCAAAGTTACTTTTCAGGCTGTTTAGTTGGTCTTGGAGGAATTTTCACTGCTGTGAAATTATCCAAAGTAACAATAAAAAAGTTATTTCCATTTTAGGAAGCAAATTCCCAGGCAGACAGGCAGCTGCCTAAGTATGCTTGCTTCTGTCTTAACGTAATGAGGACACATTGATCATCTGCAATAGCTTGCACAAAAGAGCTTTCTGTCCCCATGGCATTGTAAAACCCCAAGCTGGATCAGATGATAGAAAAAAATTAAAACAAATCACATTTAAAACCAAATCTTTGCTTCCCTCTGCACTCTGGTGGACAGGGAACAGCCTCATCTCTTGCACTATGTAATTCAGGAACAACCAACTTTGGCACAAAGGGAGCTATCTGGGTCAACCATTCTCCCTAGCCGACAACAGGTTCTGACCTGCCAGAGCACTCAGTCTCCCATTTAAACACCCACACGGCAGGGTTTTGAGAAGCAGAAGGGATTACCCCGTTTCCACGAGTGCTGCCAGCACTGCTCTTCCTACCAACATGGAGAGAGACCAGCTGAGCAGAAAACAGAGGAGGATAGATGAGGTGTGCAGTCACCAGGAGAGTCCAAGGGACCTGGAGCTCTTATCTGCTGCCCCGAGGCTGCCCACGGTGGCTGGGCTGGAGGAGGCACCATGCCATGGAGCAATGAGACATCTCGGGGACTTTCCACTCCTCAGTCCCAGCCCTGCGATCCCCCGGGATGCCAGGAGTGCTGCAGCTCCGAGCACTCAGAGACGCGAGCAGGAGCTTTCATCATTAATCCAGATACACAGTGCTGGCATTTTTCTGCCTTTAACTGGCTAGAACTGTTGATATTAGTATAACAATCTTGTTTATATATTTATGAACCATTAGTAAATCATTAAATGCTAATTATATTTCCTTTATTTTTCTTCCATTAGAGCTGCTCCCCTTGCTGGTCTTTATTGACATGAATATTTCCAACCCACCAGCACATTCAAAATAAGTATTCCATAAAGAATGTCTTCTAAATCATTTAGAACTAACAAATGCTCTTAGCTATGTTAGCAGACAACATCCATTTATTTAAATGATATAAGAGGACTCATTAATCTAGAATACACAATAAGATTACCAGCTAGTGGCATGTCATGGGTCAGCAAATGCTGTTTACAGCCCTAACAAGGACCAGCTAGGAAGATCATATCTTGTGCTATTAAGTATTTCTAGATAACCAGAGATGTTGGAATTTCCAGCTTTTCACTGGTTTCTAGATATGTATTTTTAAAGCTTTGAAAATGCTTATGACTGCCTCACGGCTTCAGAAAAAGTATCACAGCAGCCACTTTTCTTACTAGAAGACTACTGTTTCAGCATTTGCTCACAGCAGCTTCATTTTGCCTCTGCACTGGAGCTCCCGGGAACCCTGGATTGCCGGGGGGGGGGGGGAAGAGTTTTGCTTCACCCCAAAGAGATTCTCCGCTGACCAAGGTTATCTCTCATCTAAAATAGTCATAAGCTTCTGCTGGCAGTTACAAAACAAGATTTTGCCTCAATGGAGCCAATGTGATGCTGTAATTCATTTTAGCTGCCAGTTTACCTAGGCTGATGAAAACATTGAAAATGTTTCAAGTTAATTTTTTTGTAAGGACAGTGTTTGCTGCTATTTTGTTATTAAGCTTATTTTAAAATTTCATAATGAAGGAATCTGAGGAAAAAAAAGAATGTTCTATTCTCCTCCATTTTTAAAGATCTGCTTTGGTTTTGGCTGAGATAGAGTTAATTTTCTTCCTAGTAGCCAGTATAGTGCTGTGTTTTGGATTTAGTGTGAGAGTAATATTGATAACACAGAGATGTTTTCAGTCGTTGCTGGGTAGTTGTAGTGTCTACACCAAGTCAAGGACTTTTCAGCTTCCCAGGCCTGGCCAGGTGCATGTGAAGCTGGGAGAGCACAGCCAGGACAGCTGGCCCAGACTGGCCCAGGGGATATTCTCTGCCACAGAACATCATGGTCCATATGCAACTGGGGCAGCTAGCCAGAATCGCTGCTCAGAAACAGACTGGGCATCAGGGGTTTGGTTTTTTTTCTTCTGCATGTGGTGAGCATTGCATTTGTGCATCATTTGTTTTATCTATATTATTATAATTCTCTTCCTTTGTTATCTTACTAAACTGTCTCTATCTCAACCCACAAGTTCCTTCCATTGTCATTCCCGTGGAGGTGAGGGGTGAACAAGCGGCTACGTGGTGCTCAGTTACCAGCTGGGGTTAAACCACAACAAGAACTGAAAAACCTCTCAGATACTGTATTTCAGATATAAAATTATATTTTCTTTCAGGAAAATACAGAGCCAGGACTTCTTCATAAATTCAAATATGTACTCACATACCAGCTATATAATGACTTCATGGCTGAATTGAGCACGTGCTTCTTTCTCAACCTTCAAAAACCGTGTGAACGCTTCTTTAATATATGAGAGAAGCTCTTGGCAGTGCCAACGTACCTAGCGGTCTCTTGGCATTTTGCATAGGAACGCCCAATTTCCCATGCGTTATAACTTAGCCATTTGAAACCACATCAAATACGATACTTGTAGTGCCAACTAACACAGATCCATATTCCTCCATATCAAGTCCCTACAAATTGGCTATATCTGTACTCGTTGCAAGTCTCTATATACAAATAGAAAAGGATTACTTCTCTAAAAATAGTGTCTCCTTCTGTGTGCTCCATTTCTTTCTGTATTAACAACCTATGACATCACATTACTCAACATATATGAAGTACCTACTGAACATTGTCAGAGCAGATGTGTAGCTATTGTAATGATGGGGAGGGTTTTTTTGTCCAGGGCTCCAGTCATACTGGGTGTTTCTAAGAAAAAGAGGGAGAAGGTAACTTTCTATATGGAAGAAGCTTCGGCTGCCCCTCGGTTAAAGCGCCATGCCTTGTTCTTAGATGGTTATAATTTAATAGCCTGGCTCACACATTTTTAGCACAGCTCAGCCAGCAGTGTTAAGTCCCAAGTTAAACTGACAGGTTTCCCAAGTAGATAAGCATTTCAGAAAAATTCTATTGCACAATAGTGATTTTTTTCCCCCCCTTTTGGTCTTAGTCAGACATTCAGGTTTCTACAATATCACTGTATGGAGTGCCTCAAAGACCTTCATGTGGTGACCATTGACACCACCTTCACTTGTCCACATTAAACAAAGAAGAACTAGAACAAGCCCAGGTCCTTTTGGAAATCCCACCTTCCTTGCACTCAAGGTGGACAAAGAGTATTCTGTTTCAGCTTTTGTGATTTATACTGAGGAAAAAAACCAAACAAACAAAAAACCAAGAGACGGACAAAATGTTACAGCTTGTTGAGAACTCCATACTTGACTTGTCTTACACTGAGCAAACATATAGCGAAAATAATAAGGTAAATAGTTCAGCCATGCTTTGAATGCTCATATATCATAGCAACATTTTAATAAACCACAAGGCCAAGTTGGGAAAATATGTCATGAGTATTAATTAACATGAGCTATTGTAAATGGCAAGTTCTTTTTCTACATCTGGTTCACTCAAAGGGAAAGGTTCAGGTAAATTCACCTAGAAACTAGTCGATTGTGTCCCATTACAAACTTGTGCTGCTGCTGCTGCTTCTTCTTCCTAAAGTATATTATCCCAGAGTAGGATTGAAAAAAGGTAAAAAAAAATCTGTACTCTTATAATCGCTTGAGTTAGGATATGCTCTTGTAAATATGAGCTTAAATGCAATTGGTAGTAATGAGGTTACTCCCCCTCGTATCAGGTCCCTTTCTGTAACTGCACTGTTTCTAGCACCGTGACGGAAGGATGGGGATGGGTGATGGACCATGATAGCCATGGTCTGGGGACTGACCCTGGGAGGCAGCAGTGAGACCAGAGGAATCTCTCTCACAATATTGCACTCTGTTTTGAAGACTTCTGGCAGGACATTGCTGGAAGAAGTGACAAAATATGATGCTGTCACACAGGTCACTGAATGCCATCAGATATTGCATTAATTTCTATCCAGTGCCAGGATCTGAGCTAGAAACCTGGAGCAATAAGGTTGGGTGTGCAAGGGCGACGCCGAGCCATCCAGTCACGGGTACATTTGCAATAGGCAGATAAGGTCAGCTTGAAGGCAGAGCTTCTAAATGATAGATCTGTTTCTCCCTCCAAACCTTTTCTAAAATGAAAATGTAAATCTCCGATTGACAAGATGCTTTGCACTGGTTAAAAATGAAAACCCTTTTTCATCCCCAAACACATAATTTTCTGCTCATAGAGATCCCATCTTTAATTACCAGCTGCTGCAAATGATCTTCTTACGATCATTAACTGTCAAATCCTGAAACAGCATATCTCTTATTGCCCTCAGTGTTCAAATACTCCACCTGTTTCTAATTAGTCAAACCACCGAGCCTACCTACAGTAAGGCTATTCAGATCATATACCGCAGCTGCTAAACGCTTCAGTTCCTACCATGTAAGCCAACCATATTTCTTACTATTAAATGATATCAACTATCCCTACTACAACTGTGACTGAAGTAGGAGACATTAAAAACAAAGCATTTTTAATGAGATAACAGCACAGTCATTGCTAATGATGATTACTTGTATTATCCTCACAATCATTTTTAATGAACGCTCACTAGCACAAACTCTCCACTAGCTCAACTTGCCTAAGTTACTCTCATCAAAATAATAAGCGGGATTTAATAAATTACCATGACCTCACTCCACATAATTTTACTTATTGCGTTATCATTAGGATTATTTATTGCAGCTACTACGATAGGGGTTTTTTTCAGGCTTTGATACCACTTCACTTTTAAAATACCCATTCTTTTGGGTGTATATATATGCATTACTTTTTTTTTAACCTGTAAAACTCTTCTGTTACCCCAGAATATAAGTAAGGTTCGCTAATGGTTTATATCATCAGTTAAGCTGGAACGAAGCAGCATTTCACACCTCCAGCCACTCAAGGGGATCCGCTCCTGCGGCATGGACCTATTTACACTCACTTGCAGGTGAGTAAGGTGGAAACATCCAGCCTCGAAACTGTTTGACTTACAGACGTTAGCAGCTTGTCTTGACAGCTATTTTAGCAAAGATATAAGCCAGAGCTATATTCCGTAGCAATATGAATGCTCCCTTTGTGATGTCTGAGAAGCTTTTGTAATCCGTAGGTAATGGGAAAAGAAGATATAGGCTCTGTTTAGCCAAGTAATGGCACACGTTTTCATTCACACGTGAGAAACTCATACAAAGTAAGGAAAACTAAATCCGTACGTAAAAAAAAAAAAAAAGAGCTTGTAAAAGAAAAAAGGAAGTCCCTGAAGACAGTCTGTAAACAACAAATTTTCAGTTTAAATATCTTGACAGCAAGTCGAACTTGTTTGAGCGAGGCTTGCTGCACTGATGCAAATTACAATTACCCTAAGTTCATCAAAAGACAGTGGAAGTACTGTATGTAAATCCCCAGGAAGTTCAGAATCTGGGGTTTTAATCAGAATATCAGCATTAACAATATTAGTACTAGCTACAGAAAAGAAGCAAATGACTCATGAAAATATCATATGTAAAAGCTTAGATATATGACTTTGTGCCTCCATACTTCAGGCTTTTTGAATTTCTCCCAAATGAACAGAATTTCACAGCGAGCTATTTAACATGTAGATTACTCCGCAGCGAAACAAAAAACATTTCACACCTTTCAGAGCTTCTGATTGCAGATACCAAGACAAGAATCATGCAAATGAAACAAGCTAATGTCCTGGTGAACTGTGGATCTACAGCATGTTTAATTTAAAATGAAATCCATATCCAGCAAAGAAGAGAAACTGTAACTTTTAGTTCTATACATAATTTATAACAACCTTAAGGTGTTTGTAACATCTGAAATTAAATAGGAAATGAAATTATTCCCTGAAGGTGTTGGGGCTGATGTAAGGAACGTGTTTAAAAGTCAGTACACAAATAGTTCATACTGTTATTGTATTACTCAGCAGATCTCGTCACCTGTCCCTTGCCACAGTTCTCAAGCTATTACCTCAAACCTCCTGAGCTTAAGCTGCCTTAATGCCTCCAGCATCCTCCCAGCTACCCCTGAGGAGGGCACTCGGTGTGGCAAATTGTTTCTCCTGTTGGAAATCTATAAAAAACACACCAGGGTTTTACCATTGCTGAAGGCTAGGTTAAAACTTTCGCTTTTTTTTTAATGAAGTGCAGAAACTATATCTCCCATAGTATAAATGAAGATATTCCCTTTCCATTGAGCCCTGCATCAGATAACCCTCAGATTTTTAGGAAATATGCTGACACTCTCAGATCCCAGCCTGAACCAAGAAAATTATTTCCCCATACAAAAAACCCCCAAGAAAACGGTGGATACTTGCAGCCCTGAAGCAATGGGCACCTGCCGAGCCAGGCGGGGTTTCCAGCATACCCCTCAGCTCCAGGGATGCAGAACACTTCTCAGCTTTGGGCTGGAAAATGCTTTCGGCCCACAAAAGTGACAAAAGAAGGGGATTCAAAAAGTGAAAAGAATTCATGGCCAGTTATCGTGGAAGGTCTAGCACAGGAGGGACGGACAGTCTTAGCAGCAGAGCATTGAACAAACCCCATACTTTATCAGCCTTTGCTTCCTACTGAAGTAAACTGATATTTTAGTAGTGCTGCGTTTATTTAAATACCATACTGGCAAGCATATAATATTTGACTCCATAAAGATTATCAGCCGTTACGATTTAGTAGTTCAGGAGTTCACCCCATGCATTTACTTATTGCATGAGAATACTTGCCCAGAAACAAATTTTTTATTGTGATGAGAGCTTGTATTGACACCAAAAAATTAAATGGAAATGTTATTGTCATAAAATATCAGCGTGAAACTAATCACATCAGACCTATCAGTGACATATAGGGAAATTTATTAAAGTATAGCCAAATTTCAAGACCATGGAGGGTTGATTTTTTTTCCCCCCCAATATCAGTTTGATGTTAGACTTCTGCTAATCCGCCTCAACATTACGTGCTCAGTTGCAGCATTTAACAGCTATGTTCACTGGAAAAATTCAGCTTTGTGAACACCAGAATACAAGTCATTAATCATTAATTATAAAACTAACTGAAGAGCCAATACCATCGTGTTGACATATTATATTGTTAGAAGAATCATGAAACCACAGTGTAAGCAATAAG
The DNA here is from genome assembly GCF_028858705.1 of Grus americana. NCBI lineage: Eukaryota > Metazoa > Chordata > Aves > Gruiformes > Gruidae > Grus > Grus americana. The sequence goes on from NC_072860.1 coordinate 26,103,824, forward strand.
CGGACCCAATTATGTAAGAAGTTGCTTGATGGGATTGTTTATCTGTTCAGACAAAACCATCTGAATTAGAATCGACAATCTGGTTTGAAACGAAGCGGGGCGAAGCGATGGCTGTGGCTTGGCAGAGCACAGCTCCGACACCCAGAAGGGTTGGAAGGAGCCGGCGTGGGGTGGGAGGTGGACACCACGTCAAGGTCTGGGAAGGCAGATCAAGCCCTGACACCCCAACGTCAACCCAAACAAGTCACAACTTTATTCACTGCCATCCCTGTCATGCCATTGTGCCACTTGTATTACAGTACCTGTGTCTGGCGTAGGTACTGAGGGAAGGTCTTGCAACCTTCCTCCCTATGTAAAGCTCATTCTGGGACCCTAGCTTGAGTCCTGCCCTTGTCAAAGGTAAGATTTGCACTGGCTGGAGGGGAAAAAAAAATTAAAAGACGACAAAAAAAAAAAGTCAGCTGCAGATAGGAGAAAGGTCTCAGTGCTCTGGAAGCAGAATTTAAAGGCTTCCTTTATCTGGGGCTTTTGTCCCTCAGAGAGTCTCAATTTGTTCTTCCTTGATTGTTTTCTAACTTTTTCAATTATCTTGGGGGGCATCAATTTGTTTTCAAAGTCAGGCATTAATTTAAAACAACACTTTTAGCAATCCTACTTGTTTCTTTCTGAAGGTCTTCTTAATGGCATAAGCATCTGCATAGCCCATCAATCTTCCTTCTCTGATATCTTGAGACCTATCTCTGTCATTATATAAGGGCTGCTTCAAGAGCATTTATTAATTCAAAAGATTCAGATATCTCATTATGCGTTACCTGGAGAGCATCTTACTGACGGGGGACACATACTTAAAGTTTTGCTACAAGTGTCTCCAACTTTACTTTTTCTCTCTCACACATACACATCAGAAATACGCACACCAGAAACCCTCGGATAAAGTGTAGATAACACTGGTTAACAGTAATATCATTGTACTAGGCAGAGGAACACATCCTAGGAGTGAGTCCTGTACAGAGGTGTGCTCTTGTGGATAAAGGACGTAATTTCTTTGTCTGCATTTGTGTCCTGTGAAATATTATACCGCTAAATTCAGATATTAATTGAGATAATCCAGGCAATGCAGCGTACTGGCATTCACTACTGCTCGTAACTGGTTTTTTGTTACTGAGTAAAGATTTGCTGAAAGGAGTGGAAAATGGAGACTAACAGCTCTTAGCCCTCTCCAAGGCATGGACATAGCTACTCTCCTCCCATTCCATTTTCTCTACCCAGCAAAGGAGCAGACACTAGCAGATATCCTACCTGTCCTTGTTACCAAAATAATAAGTAAAAATAATAGAAATTTAAGATTTGAAAATAAAAATAAGCAGGAAATCGGCAACCCGAATGACCCAAAATTTCCAAAATAGTGCCGGGGAGACTTTTCCCCCCCCCCCCCCCCGAAAACATCAATGTCCACCTGGTTTCTGCTGCACATGGGTTAGCCCAGGATACCCGCTTCCCACGGGCCTGACCCCGGGCAGCACCGTACCCCACGGCGATCACACCCAGCCACTTCTGCCATGCTCCCAAAGGCTTTGCTTTTCACCCACCCCCAAGCTGGGGCTGGGCAGCGTCACAGCAGGACATAGCCTCGGAGAAGGCAATATTGCCTTCCCTCTCGCGGTACTTTTGAAGTGATAACCAGCAGCTTTGAAGAATTGCATCAGCCTCTTCCCAATGACGCGCTCTCCAACTGCGCCGACCAACGGCGAATACAACGCATCGATTTTGTGTTCGGCTTATGCACCATTTGGATTTCCAGACTACTTACGCTCTCCTCTTATAGCTCTTCACACAACCAAAACCTAAGATTATTGGTAAGAATCCAATAGGGGGTTGGTTTGGTTTAATTTTTTTTTATTCCTTTAGGCATTCATGAGCTGACATCACTGTCTAAGGGAGAACTTCGTTGAAAGCTGGGGATGTTTCTGATCTGCTATGAACTGCTCTCAGGCATTACACACCGCTCCTTTAAATTGCTTTGCATAAATAGTCTCAGAAATTGTATTTTGGAAGGGGAATACCCACATTCTTTAGCTTATTTGAGCCTTGTGAATATTATCTAAATTCAGGGCCTTTTTTGTTATAATAAAAAAAAAATTGAAACACTACATTTTGCATTGTAATTACAGAGAAAGTATTATATCAGTATTATAACTGGCAAATCAAAGAGACATTTCCTGGTTGGTTTCCCACACTGGTTAGTCTGTAAAGATCAACAACTGAACTCAAACCTGAAAATTAACATTTAAAATTTGTATACAACTGTATTTTAATTAAAAAGACAGTAGGTTGCCAATTATTAACTATACCTAATCACATTTTGTGATTCCAAGGAAAGCCTAGCTTATAAAGATAAATAAACGTGGTTTTTTTCAAGAAAGGTTCAAGATACTTTTTTAAGTGAGGTCCAGAGTAATAGCCCAATTTTGTGACCTTCCCAGGAAGGTCACCATACCTCTCAGCAGAATGCCTGTACTAATAACGTAACAGATTTGGGGTATAAGTATTAGAGTGCTATATTTCATACTCTTTTACAAAAAGGGCATCAGATAGCTTGCATTGTAGAGGACTTACAACATTTAAAGATAGCACATTTGAATTACTAGTTGAATCCATGCACCTTTTATTTAAATCTGTGCTGCTTTGCCTGCTCCAGCAACGCAATACAGCATCACTTTGAGAAGCGCTTGTAAAATAAGCACATTAACCAAGTTTATCATATCATACTCCAGAAGCACTGAAAAAATTATTACAACTTACCTTCTCTGTACCAGGCCAAAGCTGTTATTTGTACTAAGTGAAATAAACTCTAGGCTCTTCGCATCACTGCCATTTTTCAACCATAAAATACCAGCCCACAGCTGAAGCTGGGAGCCTAAAGCTCAACATGAACCTTCCCCACCACCAAACTTCCCCTCACCTCCACTGCTAGGCTTCCCTTTAATTTCTGACTGCATTAAAGAAATTTAATTAGGCAAAAATTGAAAGCAGCTGAAATTGCAGAGCCTTTCTCCTACATCAATTCGCAGTTTTGCTTGCAGTAATGTTAGCTGATTACCAGTGAGTTGCATTTTATTGTCTAAATCATCACAGTGAGTTGTAATCAGTGACATTAGTACCAGATTAATTTGAGCTAATTTGGGGTCAAATTCTGCTCCCCATTACATGGTGGTGAACTGGAGTAACACCACAGAGAGCAGCAGAACTTCCCTGAATGTGTCTTGGTGTAATGGAGATGGGGCTCTCGCTTTTATCGCTAGGCTGTAAAGTGCGACCACTTAGGTGCTCGCTTAGCGGCTGGGAAACACGGAGCAAATTAAAGGGTCTTAGACTTCCCCATCAAGGTGATTCTGTAGGAAAATTATCATTTTAGACTTTTTCCAAGTCAGCCTCCTGCAGCAGATGCAGTTTGGTGGCAGTCACTTGATACAATCATATTTGCAATGGGGATGAGCCTCAGAAACACTAGTTTTATTTTATTTTAAAGTTACCTCTATCCTTAAGAGAAAAAAAAAAAAAAGTCATGCAGATGTTAGTGTTTGCATTATCTGAACGTTTCCAGTCAGCGCCACTTAAAGAAGCATTTTTAGCAGAAGCTGGTTTCCTGCCCAGAATACGGTCGTGCAGAAATCATATAAATCATTGTCAAGTGCATGCTTTTGTTGCTGTGAAAGCGCTCTGAATTAAACCCATCGCTGAATAATGAGGAACCTGCTTCATCATTTCCTTGCTCTTGTGAAGCTCAGTGTCCCTTGTCTTCATATTTCCAGCCTGTTCCCTTCAGGTTTTTTATTTTCTAATCAAATTGCTATAGGGCTGGGTTGCGGATGGGAAAAGCTCAGAACTGACATAATTATTGTAATGCATTCAGGTACCTAATGAAAACAAATCTATCAGCAGTTCCATTCCCCAGTCCTGCCTGAGGGATTTCTCAGGGCTGTGTGATTTGTTTTTCTGTTTCGGGAAAACGTTCACTTTTCTGATCATGAATTTGGACAAAATAATCACCATCTCAGAAAAATCATTAATTAAATATGCAGGGAAAAAAAAGCATGATTAGGTTAATCAGAGCATTTGTTCTCATGGTTTGGAAATGCTGGGGTTTTTTGTTTACTTTTTTTGCCGCAATTACGCTTCCAAAGAAAATTATTACTACTTCTGGGAAGAGAAATCTTTCCATTGTGAGCTTGTCAAATCCAGCAACGCGGGTATTCGGACAGCTCCAAATTCTTCTTTGCACGGACTGCTCTGCGGTCCCACTCTTCCCAAAAACCCTTCCCTTTTCTCCCTTTACAATACGGAAACTTTTCTAAATGGGTTCCTTTTCCTGCCTACATACAGACGCCTTTTTCCTACCAGACTCGCTGATGGGGAGGGTACGACTTGGTGCTAACAGAGGGCGTCAGCTAGTGGGGGGGTCCTCTCCCGAGGAGGGCAGAGGTCCACGTTGAGGGGGACAGACACCCTCAAAACCTTCCCGCATCACTTGAAGCGTAGAGATATCGGGGAAGGCGTGAACTCTGCCCTTAGAGACACCAAGATAATAATAAATGATTATTTGGGTTTATTTGAGCATTTGCGTGGCTTCAGCAGCCTGTTACTTTATGGTAAAAAGAAGACGACAAGTTCCTATGGCGTTAGGAAACAACATCATGAAGATAATGAGAAAAAAAGGGGTTTTTTTCTTGTTGAAATACGGATGTAACATTAAATTTTCTCATAACCAAGGCCTGAGAGTACATTTCATAAGAATACTTTTTATTCCATTAAAGATATCCATATGCTTGTACACACTGCTGCATGAAAGCAGTGGTTTGGGATGTTATTACATCGCAACAGCTGTTTGTTACTTTTCATTAAAAAGGGACAGACGGTGGCAATAACACTTTTAGGGGGAAAAAAAAAGGCAAAAAAACCCGGAGGATATTTTGATAACCATGCCTATCAGGTGTTTTGTTTCTAAAAATGAAAGTTTTGTGACAAAGCATCACACCTGTGGAATCTGAGATGCAGAAATCTTTCCCTTTTCCTGGTTCTTTCTCACCATCATAGCCATCGTGCACTGCGATAGTCAGTATGGGACCAGCGTAATCAAAGAAGGGCACTGATACTGCAACTGAAGAGAGATGTTTCGAGACCATCAGGATGGGATGGAGCCTGGAGCCGCATGCCCTGGGAAAGTGGATCTTTGTCTTTGCAGGTGGGTTGGGAAAAACCCCAACCGCAGGTGCTCCGGTTTTGCAAGGTACTGGGAATTGCCTGGCATTAGGCGCTGAGAGCACTGCAGCTTCCCAGGCGCACCACGTGCCAGTCCAGTGGCCAAAAAAAAAAAAAAAAAAAAAGGTTACAGTCAGTAAAAACACCCTCTGGCTTCAGGTAGACCCAGGATTTCTTCTGCAAAAGGGTTAAAGTTTTTTCATTTGGGTTTCTTTTTTGTTGTTGTTTTTTTTTTTTTTAAATACCAGTTATGGTTGCTAAAACATCTGACATACAGTAAGAAAAGAATATAGAAAGTGTGGTCCCCTCTCATTTCCAGAAAGCAATGCAGCCTTTACAAAGTTTTCAGTAATATTTTCAGTTCTGCTATTATACTTCAGAGTCTTACAGTCATTTGCATTTTAACCTTTCTTTCATATGTGCTTTGTGAGCTCCTCACAGAAGCAGGCACAGAAGTGAATACTTGGGCTCTCCTTTTGTTCAGGGAGTGAAAAGACATACGAAACTTGTTGAAGTCCCTGAATACGTAGCTTTTCAGATATACACTGTTTTTATGTAATTCGGGCTGTTTCCAATAGGAACCAACGAGCGCTCTTTAAATATTGAACTTGAAGGAAACCTTGAGAGGGAGAGAAGATGATGATGAAGACTAGATTAAAAGATGATGATTAGGAGGACAGCATCTCAGAACAACTGAAAACTAGAGCTCCGACAGAAGCGAGCGCGCAGTGCCAGGGAAAGGCGGGTCACAGCCACACGAGGTGCAATGGGGCGACGCGGGCGTGCAAGGGCTCCCCTGGCCACGGCGGGCGGCGGCTCGCTCTGGGTCTGCAAACACCGCTGCGAAACTGAAAACAGATTTCACACTGTCCAGAAACTCAGAAGGATTCTGGGTTCACCAAGGCGGATCTCGCGAGTTGTGAGCTTACTTGGAACAAGGGATTTTTCTTGGTTTGGGGTGAGGTTTTTTGGCAGGTGGGAGATAGAACAGGTAGGACTTCTCATGTCCTGAGAGTGACCTAATACCTTTTTTTCTTTTTTCTTTTTCTTTTTTTTTTATGAGCATTTTTCCTTTCTTTGGGATTCTGCAAGAATTAACTCACCTGTTCTCTCTGGAACAGGCCAGAAACCTTCCTGGCAGCACAGCGCCTGAGAAACGAGCTGCCTTTCCAAATCCCACATCCACAGAAACCAGCAGCATCCCTGCCCTCAGCTTCCATCTCCACGCTGAGCCTTTACTGACGCTACGCTTTGATGCAGCTGCCTTAAATTATCAGGCTCCTTTGCTTCTAGACGAGTCATCTTTTCAGAGATACTTACCCAACAGCGAACTGGTGTGCAAGATGGCCACTGAACTACAAAGAGTTTCCCTGAATTTGATGTTTCTAACAGGAGGCATCAGCGTTGGCTCATCACCGCATTTTGCAGAGCTTGCAGAGCCCTAACGCTAAACCAAACTCTTTTTTTGCCCCCGTGCATTGCCCACTTACAGACTCTTCCAGCAAGAGTGCAGGCTGCGTTTTCACACCGGATACCAAGGGCCAGTGATTATTCAGGTTTTGGTAAATATTCATAATCATAAGGAAATAAGAAATCACTCTTTGATGCTATGTTGAAATAGCAAAATAAATCAAAAGGCCTCGGTAGTACATTTTTTTTTTTTTTTGTTAAGGCTCAAAGCATCAAATCCAAAAACCTGTAAATGTTGCCTGTTCCTCCCCCCATCCCTCCACCTCCCGCAGTTCTCTAAACCATTGGGAAAGATATTGCCATCGCCTGCCAAGGAGTGGAAATCTGAAATTTATCGCTGCCCTCCAGCAAACCCTCTGTTACAGGAACTACAAATAAATTTGGTAGCGTTTCTTGAAATTAAGCCACCGAGTCCCACCAGGCAGGTGGCCGCAGCACGGCTTGACTTGCACGGAGCACTGGAAAGAGCAACGGGGCTGGGGCAGCTAAACTCAGGCATCTAAATTCAAAGTTAAATACTGAGACCACTTAGGAAGGTGGATGGGTTGGTATTTCGACTAGAAATCAGATCCAAATATTAGATCTCTGACTTGGGAGGGTCGAACCAACCATCCCCGTACTTTTCCTGGTCTGATGACATTTAAAACGTGACATCAGACATTCTGACATAAAATCCCTCTCCTGCCAGGCTTTTGTATTTTTAAGGGATAGTCATGAAGTTCAGGCACCTGATGTTAAGTGTTCTTTTTATTTACATTGTGAATTTGAGGACAGGACAGTAGTTAGAAAGAGAAGCCTGGACTGACTTCCAGGGCTACATTTTGCTGTTACCAATATGTGTTACTTACTACTCATCCATAACTCGGAGCGGGGGGGATCATATAGGAAGTATAAGGCTGTAGGAAAGTCCTGCAAAATTTCTCTCTCTGAGAAGAATCAGTTTTCCCTACTCTCACTCAAAAAAATGTTTATTGCACCAGAAGGCTGACAACCAGCATTTGCTAAGCAGAAAAAGCTCCTGTGCTGGTTTAGCGGGCAGGAGGATGTGTCTTCCATGCAAATATTACAAATAACCTAGAAATAAAATGACTGTACATTTCTGAAAGCAGACAACCTTGTATCTGTTAATATGTTCCCAAATTTGAACTGTAGTCAGGAGCAATTTAAGGAAAGATCATATTTTCTCTTGAGCAAGGCCAAAACTTGCAATTAACCATGGAAGTACTATACATTTTTATATACTACCAATTTTTATGATAGCTATATACCAAAGCTATATACTTCCTCGCTTTTTTTTAGCTATTATTGTACAGTTCGAGTGATGAAAAAAGGACCAACTGCTTAATGTCCGTCGGCTTTTTTCAGTGTCCTGATATAGTATCGTTGAACCCGGGAATTTTTTATACATAGAAGTCTGATTTTCTTTAAAAGCGCAATGTGTATGAGGGTGCTTATAGTTTATCAGAACTCTGTGGTAACACAACTGCATATTGTCTATCATTTTTTTTTTCCACTTGGATAAAAAAAAAATCCGACAGATGAGCACTCGGGGTTTCAGGAATAAAGTCTGAGTGTTCAGATCTTTTTCCTGGCATGACCACACATGTGAAAAAAGATATTACAGTTTCTGTTTCAATATCAGCATTTATTAAAAGGAAGGATTAAAAAGAACTAAAGAGGAGACAAAATCATTACTTATCAAATAAAACTGTCTTATTCACACACTCACTAAAATTTATGTGTTAAATGATTTATAGTCAAAGATGTGTTTACATTTTAGCATGGAAAAAAAGAAACTAAATATCTTGAAATATGAATAAGGTTATGGCATGACTTGGCATTCCCTCTGAAGGACTTACGACTGGAGAATTTCATTTCTTGGCATTGTACATTTATGCCTTGACTCCTTCTGCATCTCTAACTACAAATGTCTTCCAGACAACCCTTATGAAAATAAGAAGGTGCCAGTTGGCTCTTTCTGTGAAAGCAGCAGCTCTGCTTTGATCTCTGATAGGATAAAACCGCATACATATAGCTGCAACGAACATGATTAATCATCATTATGTTTGTTATCCTTCCAGCGGGTTGGGGGGAAAAAAAAAAAAAAAAGCACTTTTGACACCCAGTTGATTTCAATTATCATTGTAGTAACTGGAGGCACCGCCGTGGTTCCTGTGACTAACCCGACTCTCCGAGGGCTGTTATAACCCAGCAGTTACAGCCTGGATGCTCCTTCAGATACAGCCAGCTGCACCCTCCCCGGCTGCCTCCTAGAAGAGGGCGAGAGGCTCAGGTTTGCTTTTGGCTGTGGGGTGTCTCCTCTATGGACACACCAATGAGCACTGTTTAAGAGATGGGATATTTAAAAGCTTGGAGTATAAGCCTTTCTTTTATTTTTTTCTTCTTTTTGCCATGCATAGCAATGGGAAAAGAGATAAGCCAAAGGGGAGGGCTCCCAAAGTCTCATGCACAAATTTCAGATGAAGCCTTTGCCACGTCGAAGGGACCTGGGTCCTGCTCCTGCTCATCAAGAGGAGCGACGTCCCCTGTTAGGGGCACGGCTCTGCAGGACCTCACAGACGGGCTCATCAGATAACACCATTAATCAGAGAAACAGATATAAAACTGAGGTCTGTGGGCATGATTGAAATTTAAACCAAGGTAACAGGGAAAATATGAAGGAGACATTATACTATTCTGCTTGGAATTTCATTTTGACTGTATTTTATTGTAATTATATCTAAACACAGCACTATGCTGCTTCTATTATGCAGATGGCCAAACAGGCAAAAGAAGGGAAGAATACACTTTGTGTTTCTTGGAAAGAAAACACAAAGAAACAGAGTGACCCTATGAAACCGCCCCTTTCCAGAGACCATGCACAGCAAAAATAGTTTAATCAGAAAATGTCTGATTTCTAACTGACAGCCAGCAATGCAGTCCCTAACACATAGGGTTTAAGCTGAGTTGGCAAAGGACAGCTGGTGATTTTCCATGGGAAGATGTGCATTGCAAACTGATTTGGCATTTGCTTATTCTACATTATTTCGTGGTCAGAACGATATCTGAGCTACACTGTTACATCACCCTTGTGAGCAGAGATACAGAAGCTTGTTGCCAGTGCCTTGGTTTGTTGGTTGGTGTTTTGTGGTTTTTTTTTTTTTTAGAGGCACATGATAGCTGAGAAGTATTAAAAAGTGGCACATCTATATCTAGAGGGTATCTCTGTGTCACCCTTGTATATTCAAAACAGGTTTTATTTATTGCTGTTGCTTCTTGACTTTAAACTCTCTGGAGTTACCTTCGCTTTTTCATCTTAAATACAAAGTTGAGCCTCTGAGTGGCTGAACACATCTGAACCAAAGGGCACAACACGCTCCTGAGCTGAGCTGTCAGGGACAGAGAAAATGGGCTGAACCCCCCCCCAAGATCCCCAGCTCTTTCAAGACTCCACAATTCTTCAAATACTACTTGAGAAGCATTTAATAGAAATGAAGTTCTTGGTCCATCTTGGGAGCAAGAGGACATTTGGCAGGAGAGACACTGCAGGGCTACACTGCGTCTGGGTTGTGGCTCGGCGCAAGAACATGCTTAATTTCAAAAGAGGGGGGTCTAAAATGTATAAAATATTTAAGAAAAAAAGACTGATGTGTTTTCTACGTCTGTAAAATGAACTGGAGTTGTAAATAGGGCTGGTTCCCTATATGCAGCATTCTTTGTCTATCTCCTCTCACCATAATTACAGATTAGAGTAAGCCATATCTCCCTATTTCCAACATGCCAATAAAAGCTGAACTATGTAGTAAATTAAATATCCAATTTCTCACAGTCGTCATCAATTTAATATTTATCCCTAAAAATCCTCTAGTTGATGTGCATCACGTTGATTTGTCTTCACTACACTTACTCTATGTGCAGTCTTCACTAAAGTTTAGGTTGTATCATCTGATGTATAATTAAAGAATTACCATTAGACAAGCACTGAACGTTTCCACCCGTGTCACAGCTGGTGGAATACAAATGCCAGAGCTGTCCTCTTGTATGGTAGTCCCTGACAGGGTTTATTTACAGACAAGAGGCCTTAACAAGTAAATAAAGATAAAAAATCAGAGATAATCTTGTTAAATAAAGTGGAACACAAAAGGTGCAGCACAAATAGTTAGCAATAACACCGTTTTGCTACGGTCTACTGTGATCAGAGTCCATTGTACTGTTCTTCTTGCATTGGTTTCTCAAACAGAGAAATACAGCTTTAATTAACAGCTAAACCTGCAAATTTTGATAGTACTGAGAAAGTTGGAAAACCTTTAGCTGCCCAGTCACTGTAATGCAAATGTCTGATATCTAAACTGCTGGCTAAAGTTTATGGCCCAGCTTAGGGAAAGGATCAGACTAATGGGCATAATTTGGCATTTAAAAAAAAGATAAACCTGTGCCTGAGTCTGTATGACCAGGGGCCTTCACAGAAATGGTGAGATTTCTTCACACAGCCCCACGGATCTATAGGAGCGCTCCCTGGCATGGGATTCCTGCCTGACAGGAGCCACAAAACTCTCACTGTCACCAAAGCATGAAGGATTTCACCCAGAAGATGCAAAGGGCGAGTTTTCACAAGCGCTCAGCGCAGACCACTAAGGATCGAGTGCAAACCGTGTGCGCTTTTGGTTTGCTTCTACTTGCTTCGGTGACATGGCCGTGCATCGCCATCCGTCCAGTTCAGCCAGGAGCTGAACCCCGGCTGGTTTGATTTTGGTACTGTATATCAACATATTTTGATTTTGCTTTGGGAGGGAGTCACAGGACAGGAGAAAAATGACACAAAAATGATTGCAGTAGAGACAAGAGATGTGTCCCAAAAGAGGGGCATCAACCTGGCTGACGAAGTTAAGATCAAGCAGCGAAGGAATACAGAGAACCTAAAATCAAGACATCTTATCAAACATTATAGCTGATTTAAATTAATTTTCACGTTGCTTTTCTAAAACCTACCAGCATATGCAATGTATCAAAATGCATCAAAAAGAAAATAAAATTATATTCCTGGTCATAAACCAAGACAAATTCCACTTCTCAGCAGGAGCTGAAGTCCAACAGAGCTTCTCTGGAGTTATTAATATCTTGTCACCAGCCAGACCATTGTTCATTAAATATTTATTAGCCATGTAGGAGATTTCAGCAGGGAAATATTGTGAACATTATGTTAAGCAGACAATACTTCGGTGTTGTCTCTTTTTCAGAAGGTTATTCTGTGATGTTCCTAGGCAGGCAGATTTACTCTGATGAAACACAGCTACTAAGAAACTGGCAAAAAAGTTAGACAAAAGGTAGTATCCGTATTTTAATCTCTGATCAAAGAAGCAGTTTTGGTATATAGGAAGCTATATGCATAAATATGCAACTACGTTGTTTTGTGTTAACCCAAGACAACAGATTACAGCATCTTATCTCTAGAGATACAAGACACTCAGAGATGGATAATAATCTAGAGATGCCAGCAAACTCAAAGATGGATCATAATACTGGTCGTACATGCAGAGTTTCTACAAGTGGTGTTTGGGATTGTAATGTCACAGGAACAGATGTGGTGAATTCTTCCTGGAAATTACCCAGGATTTTGCTATTTTTGCTATCCATTACTGTACTGGTACAGAGCAATAGCAATTTAAGAGTGCTCAAGCCCAGGTCTGCTGGAAGCACTCTGGAGGCTCCCAGACTCGTCTCAGCCATCTGATCCCCTCCTTTTCCCATATGGGAGTACATAAGGATTGCCTTAGCTTGAGAAGAGAAGCGTGATTCCAGCACGAAAGACAGTGAGAAATTTGGACTGGGAAAAAAAAAAAATAGAAAAACAATATAGTGGTTGAATATTGAGCCAGAGGTCTCTCATTCAGTTGTAAGGGGACAAAATTATTCAGTTGTAAGGGGCACAACCTGGTTCTGACTTCACCAAAATACGAGCAAGGCTAATAAAAATTTGTCTGTCTTCAGTCATTACTTTCCAGAAGGTCAGGCTGATAAGAAAACATAATTGCAGAATTGTCAGACTTTCAACAGGAATATCATAAGCCCATCATATACTGTAATAAAGCACAAACTGATGCCCACATATCAACTGCGGGAGTCCATAGGTATTTTCACCAGGAAGCTTATTTTCAAGGAATAAGAGCATAAGGGATTTTGACCATTCATTTTAATTATAATCTGGGAGAACCAAGAGCACAAGTTAGGCCATATCTTCCAGTGCCTAAAATGATGTTTTAAAATTCTTATGGAATAAAATCGAACAGAAATATCCCTCAGGTTTCCACCTCGAAACATGGTCTAATACTGAAAATGCTTCAATCTCAAATCAGCATGAAAAATTAAAACACTGATACCTTCCCCGGCCAGGCAGCTTAATGCTAAGCTATAACTGCTTAACCGCACGGCTCGTGGTGTGCCACAGCCTCGTGTCTCCCCAGGGGACAGGCTACACGGCTCGGGTGCTGCAGTCACAGCTCTGCCGCGACCGTCCCCGGCCAAAGCCATCCAGGAGAGACGGGGGCCAGCCCGGAGGGACGGTCCCCAGCCCCCTCGAGGAGCTGTGCCCTGCTGGCAGGTACAGCTGAATGCCCATGGAGATACGCTGACAGAGTGCTTCAGGCTACACTGTATTTGAATTTTTGTCATAGAAAAATCTTCAGAAAAGTATATTTCAGCACTTTTTCCTTTTCTGCTGCAAAATCAACCAACCAGCTCCTAAAGACAATTTTCAAATACATGGAGCATCCAATCAGTCTGGACCATTTTTAAATGCAGTAAAGCGTTGAATAAACTTATCGCTGATGTTTATCAAGAGCCTTGACAAAGCTCCGCCCTTTGGTTACAGCAGCGGAACTGTGGGCAGCCTTTGCCATCCCCTGGAGAGCAAGATGTTAGTGTGGGGAGACACCCCTTGCACCCCACTCGTGAGACTTCAGGCTACGTGTACACTCTTTATTTACAAGGCACAACATTTAAAGTGAGCGCTCACATCGCGTAGGCTTCCCCTGAGCTTTTATGGTTTCATCACCATAGGGTTTTCTTCGCTGTCAATTAACACCATGTATATTCTGGAAGCTGTTAAATAAAGCCATTTCTTTCATCCTACCGTTACGGATTTTGTTCAATAAATTGATTTGTCTCGAATAAAAGCACTGGTGGAGTACCCGGCACGGATTTGTCTTTCGACACAGTTGCCTATTGCCAGGGAGCCGGAGAGGTGCCAGGTTGGTGCCTAAATCCTGAGCAGCAGCGTTAGAAATGGCACAAGCCAGAATGAAAGATTCACGGTGCAAAATACACTATTTTGGTTTCCTGTCAAATAGTTCATTTTTGTTGTGTGAATGACACATTTCTTGTACTTGGTCTTATAATATTTTTATGCACAGGAATCACCAGGTTGCCTGCCTGTTCCTACAACCAGGGTGATATTTTAGCTTTGCATGCATAATGCTCTCCTCCTCCCTTTTTCATCAAAACAATTATAGTAATGTAAAATGTCATGTCAGTAAGAAAAGTTTGCTGGTATTCTCCTAATTATGCAAAATTGCTTTCTCATCACTCTGTTTACCTCTGTTAAACCTAAGTTTCCAGCTCTAATTGTTCCTTTGGGCTACCGGGAGAGGTGGATGCTGTGGAGCTGGCGGTACGCATCTCCCTCCGTGCCATTCCTGCTCCGATCCCGGCATCTAAAGAGCTCGCAGAGGAAATCCCAGACTGTTTTGCAGGTAAAGGGAAGGTGGCAGTGGCAAGTAGCTGTACCTCTCAGTCCCCCCACTGCCACACACACACTCACACACACTCATTTATTTTCCTGGGAAGAACTAGTAGCAGAAAGAAAATGATCATTTTTAGTTTTCTAAATCAGTCAGACTTGGAAGGAGGGATAAACAATTCCAAATCTGTAGTCCCCAGACTTTTTTTCAGAGGGAGGAAGGAAAGCCTTTAAAGTTTACCAGCAATAAAGTTACAAAACGTAATGAATTAACAAGAATATCTGACGATGGAAAGCAATAGATAACCTAAACCACAACCCACTTTCTCTCTATTCTATGCACACAAACGTATTTAATATGTGCTGTATGATTGTGACATTTTATTAAAACAGAACAGTTTTGTCCATGTGGTCCTTTAATGAATCTGAAACGTTATCGAGGATACCTCTTGTACATGACAAATGGAGAAAGCTGGCTGGCTGAGGGTTTCTGCATTGATATAAATGTATTTTTACACTGTTGTTGGCTCACTCTCAGGCTTCGCCATCTGTAGCAGAAAATATTTCATGTGAAGTAGGCTCTTGACTGTGGTTAGATAATAAAGGATTATACTGAAAAGGTTTGTCAGCAAATATCTGCAAGGCTGCTCCAACCAGCCTGCGTGGCAATGACTTCAGCAGACCCAGGGAGAGGTGATGGGGTTGCAAGCACCCCTGTTGCACACAATATGGCATAGCTACCTATGGCAAGAGAAATAAATAAATGCTAGTATTTAAGCTAGACCTTTTTTTTTTTTTTAAATCAAGCATGTAATTGAAAGAACAGTCCTTTATACTTCTGATAATATCAGTTGCATCCAGCTATGTATTGGAATAAAAAGATAGCTGCAGTTTACCCAGCGAGGGCCCTATTTAGCATTCCCTGCTGCCATAAAAGTCCTATTGTCTCCAGCAGGAGCTTTGCCTGACTAAAACAAAAGGAATTCTGAATAGGGACAGAAATAACCCAGCACAATACCCAGGCCTTTCAGCACACCCACCTCGCGCTGAGCCCTGCGGGGCCGGCAGTGGGCACACGCTGCCCTGCGTCCCCGGGACTCCTGCGGACACCCAGCCCCTGCCCGGAGCATCCCGACCGGCATCACCCGCAGCTCCCCGGGGATATCCGTGAGAGCTGACCCAGCGCCTTGCTTTTGGCAGCAGCAGGTCCAGCCAGCTGCCTGGTAATCGCTATTTCTGTTATTCGGTGGAAGGGACACATACCGATGAGCGTAAGGCTGGGGAGGAGGAGAGGATAAAAAGCTGGAGGAGGGAAACTACTGCAGCTCCTGGGTTTGACTTTCCCTGTGTCGGCTGCTGCAGTGTGTACAAATCCCAAGAAAAAAAAAAAAGAAAAAGAAAATCGATAGAAATAAGATCATAATCTGAAAACACCTCATAGCTGAGAATAATCTATACAAATGTTGCATTTAATCAAGCAAGCAAAGTTTCCTCTCTTTATGGTAATCGTCTCCAAAAGGAGCGGTGTCGTCACCTCTGCTATTTCAATTCTCCTAAGTAAAAATAAAGTAGTGATTTATCATGCTTATCTGGGTGTCAAATAAACAAAGATGCATGCTTATTGTTTACTCTCGCTTTCCAAACGGCGATGGGATTTCCTTCTGAAGGTGCAGAAGAGAACATGATTCAATTATCTTTCCAGTGAATTCAAAGAATCAGTACTCCCGGTGTAATTTTAGTATATCGTTGCGGTGACTGGGTTAGATGGAGTCACAGTTAACGTGATGAACGTGTCAGGTTCCCCCATCCTGATCTCCCACACTCGGGTGCAGTGGGCAGGGGATGGAAGTGGCCTGTCAGAGAGAGACGGATGGGAACGCCCCAAACCCTGCCCCTGCCTCCTGATAAGAAACAAGAAAAAAAAAAAAAAGCATTAAAAACATAACTCACTGATTTTCCTGCGATTTTTTTTTCTTCTTTTTTTAAGTCACTCTATTTCAAGTCATACTATTTTCACTAAATCCAACTGTTTTCTTTTTAAAGAGGAAGGAAGGAAAAAATCACCAGGGTTGCTGGAGAGTCAGCAGCTCCTCAGCTTGTTTGGGTTTTATTTTTTAATGCAATGTGCATAAATTAGACAGGTAAGAGTATCTGTCATATACTACCTATTAAATTAAATGAAAATGGTATTCTTTCAATGAAAACTAAAGATTGAGCATGTTAAAAAATCAGTCTCTTGCTGTCCCTTCCTGACCTCAAGCTTTCAGTAAAATATTTTGAGCCGAGTCTCGGTCCCAGGGAACTGATGTGGGAGGTGGATGCCTCCTCACTACAAGCCTGTACAAATGCCCCAGCAGCACCCAGATCCATCCCCCACTTCCCAGAGACGCCAAAATCCGGAGCCAGAGCCTCAGGTCAGCCCCTGGCACGTGCTCTCCCCCGAGCTCCCGGACCCATCTCACCGCTCCTTCAGGGGCGGCCAAAACCTTCCAGAAAGTAAAATGCAGAAAACCTCCCCCCAACGCCAGTGCCTCTGGTGTATGGCTTTACGCTGTGGCACGTGCCAGAATTTTTGGATGGGAGCTACCGGTTCATCCATCTGGCTCAACAGAAAAGCTTAATTGCGGTGTGCGGTTCTGGGTACTGAAAGGCAGCTGGAGCATCCGCCAGCCTCACCGGTGCCCAACCCAGAAAAGTATTTCCCATACCGAAACACCAAGAGCAATAAGTTAGATTGTTTGCCGTCATGACAAACCCACAGCTGATTGACAATCGCATCCTGATGGGAAAACAGAGGGGCAGGGATACCCTACCTACCCGGCAGGGACGAACTCGTGTTCAGTCTCTGAAAGAAGTGATGGCACAAGTCCTTCGGCTTTCGGGCAAAAACCCTGGGGGTTTCCCCTCCGTACCCCAGTCCACTCACTTGGTAGTTGGGTTTTTGCACAGGTTGTTAGGAGTTACTAGGAAAACCCTGCATACGTTTTTCAAGCTGATTTTCACAGTTTTGTGTATGAATTTAATAAATCCAGGCTGTTAAGAACAGTTCTATTTTATCTACTGTTTACATATTGTGCAGTGAGGTCTCATCTCCTTCCTCTGTACGTACATTGAAACTAGCAGAAACTATACACAAAATGATACCGTGATTTTTCAGGCAGAAAAAAATATAAACCTTTTTTTTGTAGCAAATAACATGGCATCAACTTTTTCATCTAGGGAGTTTGGTTTGTTGCACCAAAAAGGTCCCCCGCTGGTAGATGCTCTGACCAAAAAAACAGCAAATCAAAGGGGCAAAGCTCAGGACAGATCAGAACTTCAACCAAAATGTTCTTTTATGATAAGTCTTGCTGCAATAATGTATGGCAGCACATTTTGTAGATTTAAGATGCTGTTTGTAAGCCCGTAAAACATCCTTATATAGAGCATATTCTTTAACGGAGAAAGCTACTTTCTGACAAATATGTGAAGCCGTATCATTTATTTCAATTCCCTGATTCCATCTCAGCTTAAAACCAGCAGAACACACTAAATTTCAGTTGTAGTAATTACAGTAATACCATTTTTTTCCACACACAAGAAATGATGTTCTGGAACATAATTGTATCCATGAGGCTGCATCCCCATATTCCATCACTCCTGCTGTTGTAGAAGCTAATGTGGGTGACAGTATGTTTCATATACATTACGAAAGCAGGTCTAATAACCTTCCCCCCCCCCCCCAGTTCTGTATTCTTTATCACTGTAGATGAATGTTAAGGTCTTACAATGGATGTCAAGGTAGGATATTAAGCAGAATTAATGAAATTCATGGTCAGCTTTTTGCCTTAAGAAAAAAAAAATCCCAATCCTTTGCCTATTTTACTTCTCATTCATTTTTTATTTTGTCTTCCTGGAATTATAAAATTGGCTAGCAATGAGATTTATAGACAATATTAGAAATTAATTGATAGAACTGGAATTAGAATTTTTTTGTAGGTTTGCTGATGATTTCATTACATTTTCTATATATATATAACAGATATTATATAATATAATTATATAATCATAATTTCATGTATTTTTTTCCCTGAGCTTTTGTAGTCCATAGTATTCTGGTTGGGGGTTTTTTTTTGTTTTTTTTTTTTTCCTTTTTAAGACTATGGCAGCCAGCTATTAAAACAGATGCTTCAGAAACTATGCTGAGCTGACTGCCAGCTGCTTTTGCATGATTCTACCGACTTCGTAGGGCTACACCAACATATCCCAACAGTTTGAGAAAAGAACAGTGATTCCACCTGACCAAGCCTCACTCATGTGGTTTTATGTAATTAAAGGGTATTCGAGTAGGAAGCTGCGGGTTCAGGTAAGGCCATTTCTGTCTTTTTCTATTGCGCACCTTTCTGCTGCATTACACAGATGACAGAAATATTGTCTTAAATATGACTGCATGCCCCAAAATAATGCCAGGAGCATTTACCTGACATACACGTAACTGTATTAAAATGTCCAGGATAATTTTGGTACAGATAAAATCCTTTGGAGTTCAAGAAGTCGGGATTAGTCACAGACACAAGCCCTATCACCTCAAACATCATCTTGAGTTTCAAAAGACCTTCAGCAACTTGCAATAGGTTTTTTCAGTGATCTTCAGACAAAAAAAAAACCTGCTCCAAGTGGAGTTTTGGTTGTTTCTTGAGGGGTGTTTCTCAAGAAAATACAGATTGAATACTAATGGTAATCATCTCCTCTATGTTTGGGTTGCCAGACACCTCCAAGAATAGAAAGCCATCAGCTAGCTGTTCAGGGCTGGAGGTTATTGGGGAGATTATTAAATCTTTTCCTGTCTTTTTCCAAAGCCTTTAAAAGCAATGCGAACGCGCCAGGTTTCCCTGGCACAGAGATCACGTTTAAGCCTAGTTTGTGCTTCCACATACAAGCCACATGAGAGAAAAGCGAAAAGCGAATCTCAGGGCGTACGAAGCCACATGAAGCAAAAGGCAAAGTCCCCAGGGAAGCGAACTCCCGTTTTGCCTAGCAGAGAGTGTAATTCATGGCATAAATGCTGCAGAAGGTGACAGGCAGAAGGTAATCCCGCTGGCAGACATGCCATCCTATTCACAGGTCAAGATTTCAGCAGATGCGGGATGCACTAATGGCTATTTCCCTTTGGCATGGTTTGGCACTGAGCAAGCTCCCCCAGCTCCACTGGACACCATTTTTTCATCCCTGTTTCTCTTTCCCTTTCTGACCTCAAACTATTCCTTCACTCCTCTATCATAAACCATACTCACAGGGACTAGCCTATCAACCATCCTCCTTCAACCTCCAGACCACCGCAGCAGAGCAGGAGACAGCGAGAACATCACAGGAGCTTTGCTCTCGTGTTCTTGGGTGCCTCAAACACACACGGTGCATTGCACGCCCCGAGACCCTCACCCAGAAACCTCAGCACTGGGAAGATGTGGGGGAAGGTAACATCTTCTGTACTTCCTCTGAACACTTAAATAAATTTAAAAAAAAAAAAAAGTCACAAACAAAACACAAAACTAATGCAAGCCCTGACACTATTGTCCTGTTAGATATGACTTTTTAGGGAAATGTCCCTGAACGCATCCCTGTGATAACAGGTCTGGAGGCTTTGCCTCCATGTCACGAGTCTCAAAAATTTTGAAGTTCAAAGTGTTTCTCATAGCCCCCTCAATTTAATTCAATAGAATAGTTCCGTTTCACTCGTAATTGAGTTGTCAGCTTGCAAAAAGACTCTCCGTGTTAATATCGCTGCATTTGATTAAAGCCACAATATTGCACCGCACTTGGCCACGGCCGGGGCAGCAGCTCTGACTGACGGTCACGCTGACGCGTGCATGTTCACAGCTTTTTATGTGCTCTGACAGCGCTGGCCGGCCAAGGAGGAAAACATGACCAAAGGGAGGACGAAATTTTCTTCTGCTGCTGCCACTAGTGACGTTCACTGAAGCTGCAGACTGAGGTTTTAGCAAACAGAGCAGCCCATGTGTATGGCTTTGTGAGGATGCTGCATCTGCAGTAAGTTCCATATTACCATATAAATCTGTGGTTCTCCCAGAAAGTCATTTAATTGTAAATCTCATTGCTTAACTTCCAGTAAGTAGCATGTTATTCCTAATACTTTACGGTGGGTGATGTCAAATAGAAACATGACAATGAATCATTCTTCCTTTCTTCAGGCGGTGGCAGTGATTTCAGGGTGATTCTAATTAAGAAGAAACATTCATAGCTCATTTGTAGCTGCTCACGGTTTACGTTTTATAAGGGGGAAGTTGATGCCGCAAACAAGACTCGAAATCATCACCGGGCAAAGTCAAGGAGATGTTGATCAACCCCGTTGTGCTCCGCCACCCTCGCTACCCATGCAGAAAACTTGTTCCTCTTGCCAGCAGCTCCCAGCCTAAAAAATATTAATATTCATCAGAACTGCCACGCTTGTCTACTGAAATTAATCAGTACATCATAATTAGCCAGAGCTTTGCACATTTTAGCACACATTTTAATAATTCACAGAGAGTGACCTGAAGAACTTGAAGCCAAAAAAAGGAAGATACCAAAGGCTGTGCTTAAAGTGTGACATTTTGGCATGTAGAGGCAGACACGTCCAAAATGTGAATTCTCACAGGCAGTACCTGTTCAGAACCACCCAAGGGCTGAGGCTGGAAGGGAGCCCGGGAGGTCCCTTGCCCACCCCCTGCTCGTGCAGAGCCACCCAGACCAGGCTGCCCAGGACCATGTCCAGGTGGCTTGCGAATATCTCCATGGATGGAGAAACCACAGTAGGACTGACCGACCTCCCTGGGTTCGGTCCGAGGAGCTCCCCGCTGGTGTCCGCTCTCAGCCAGGCAGCTGTTCCACCGCCCGCCTGCCTTTACCTGCACCCGGATCACACACATTCCCATGACCTCCGAACGACGGCTCTGCTACAAGTAATGATTCAGTTGTTCAATAAAAATTCAATCCCGCTGCAACTGTGCGTGTCCCTGCCTCCCACTTCTTGCCTCTCTCCCCCGTGTCCTCCTGCAGAGGTGAATTACGCTGCAGACGTCTCTGAGTCTCGTGCTGTCGCACACCCCGCAGCACCCTCTCATCCGCTCCGTGCAATGGATGCTAATGCCGTTCCCTGAAACCCAGGTACCTTTTGCCAGCTCAGGAAGGCCATGCTCATTTTGTGTAAGCGCTTTTATTTAATAATGTTCCTTACTCAGAGTGAATTGTTTTACGATTACAAAAATCTTTCCGACTTCTTTGCAGCCACACCTTCTCGCAGCATCTCCATTTGTCGTCGTCCCCCCAGACTTTTACCGTTCATATGGGACTTGCAAATCTGCCTGGAATTTTGCACCAGACAATTTTTTTCCAAATTTCCAAAGGCAGTACCTCTGACCATCACCGCCAATGGTACCCGACCTCCATGGCCTTCTGCTCGAGCACCCAAACGCCGATTCCCCTGCTGCCCATGCAGCGCGGGGCCGTCACTCCTCCGCACGCCGTGCCCGTTGCCAGCTCTAATGAGCTGCACTTGGCTCCGGCTCTGCTGCGATGGACGGGCTCCACCGCAGAGAAACGCCGGTTCGCTGCTCGTAAGCCTTCCAGCTGGATCCTTCTAGAAAATGGCAGTGAAGGGAGTCACACTACCGAGGTTTTATTCACTATCTGCCCTTTCCCTGCTTGCCCATTATTACTTCTGCTTTCAAAGAAGAAATCTGGATTCTTTGTGCTTTAGTTACTGTTTGATGCAGAGGATATGGACTTATCCGGGTGCTGTGCACGTGACAAGTGGAGTAAATTAGTGGGTAATTCCCATTATTTGGCTCTAAACTGATTCTGGAATGAGAAATAGATGTGTTGATCACTAGAATGATGAATAGACGGGCTGATGCAATCCTTAAGAATAAAGCAGATTTAGAATGAAATTTTCTTTGGCAAATAAATTTTCCCCAAAAGGAGACAGAGGACTGGATTTACCTGTACTGGTTAGCACAGATGTCAGCTGGTTTTGTTCCACCATTCTCTGCAGACGTTCTGGGGGAACAGACTGTACCTGTGAACTCCAAAATACTGATTCTATCAGGAATTCCACTGAGCAAAAACTGCGTTATCTCACCAACGCTCATGGAGGTATGCTTACTGATGTTGTCTGAGGATCTTGTCCTGGGGGGCTGAAATTAATACGAACAGATTCTTGTAATGAAATATAAAATCTAACCTGTTGGAGCGTCTAAGCCATTAACATTTTCATTTCTTCATTTCTGGGATGTTATTTTTTTTTACTTCTTTTTCAAACAGTGAGAAAAGCAATATTAACTTGTCATTACTGATAGTAAAATCTCACACTGATAACTTTACATGACATCCCTTAATCTCTTTGCTTGAAAACAAATTCTACCTTTGCTTACCTGTAAGTAGATTAATGTTTTCAAAGGCATCCACCCGTCAGGATTTTTCAGACTTGCAACATCTGGGATTGAATATCTACTACAGTACAGCAGTGAGGTTAAAAAGTAGCCCATGCGTTTGGAGAAAGAACGGGGCTCTTCTGAAAACTTTCTTCTTTCCCTTTAGGGCACCTATTTTCAAGCCATCCGGGGGTAATCCTGCTTTGCCGTCGGGAAGATCAGACCTGCCTTGTCTCTGATAGAGAATTGCCCCAGGTAGCTTGGGATGTGGAAACAGATTAGTTGTGTGGGTAAAGTATGCGCAGCCCTCACTTGAGTATGAATGTATGATAATGGCATGTTTTGGCACTTCTGACAGCTGAGGTATTCCATTAAAACAACATCTGAATTCAAGTAATTTCGACCATTAAATTCAGTGTATTATTTACTTCCCAGTTAGAGCTGACAGAGATCTCAGCAAGTCGGGTGTTACTGCATCATTTTGCAATTATTTCTCTTGACAGGTTGAAGGTGGCTTCATGCATGATAAATATTTAGTGACTTTTTTCTCTTTTCATTTGATTATATCATCAATCTGCTCGATTGAGAGATTGATATCTACCAAAAGCCAGACTAGCACCCTGTGAACTCAGAGTCGCCGTAATCTTTGGAGCAGGAGCCCCAGCCCTTGGCCAGGCTGTCCAAACCTCCCTGCTTCCCTCATCTCACCCCCGCTTCTTCCAGCGCCGCCCATCAGAAACCTGGAGCCTCTCACTTACTAACAGTCATTTCTTTAAAAGTTCTCAGCTGCTCCTGTGTATCAAAGATGAGACATCCGTGACAGTCATTTTCACCTTTCCTTTGCTCGGACTTTGATTTTATTCTTTCCATAGTAGTTTATGCTTCTAGTGAGGATCTGATTGTCTCCTTTGCAGCAAGTACAGGTGCAGGTTTGTGCAATGCTCCTTTGGTGGGTAAGACAAGCTCCTGCTCCCTCCAGAAGCCAGTTCAGCATTTTCATACATAACAATGCCCATTTCCACCAGTTTTAAGACATTTAGAGGTTTTTGTGAGATCCCTACAGACATCATTAAAAAATAAAGTAACTTCAGGGCTCCTGAAGAGCGAAGGCTCATGCCTCAGGGAACACAATTCAACAGGTGCCCTGCAGGGATCTTTGTGCAAGGAGGGAGCAGATCACGGCCAACATCTCTGGATGCCGCCGGGGTTGTTCCCACAACAGAAAGACAGTGCTCGTCGCATCACTGGAAATGATCCTGCCACGGCATTGGCATCTCCAAAATTTCCATCTCCATCCAGAGGCACACGAGCTGCCCCAGCCAGGATGGCAGCAGTTGGCGTGGGTGCTTGATGGTGGAGCTGCAAATCAGCTTGGTGGCTTTACTCAACAGCTTATAAAAAAAATAGCCGGCCCATGTCTGTCTCCAGTACCAGATTGTGAAGATGATGGGCTTCTGCCTCAGTGCCTCACTGGCCCTATTTATCCTCCATCAGATCCACAGATCAGAGCTGGCTTCTACTGGCACCAGGATTTCCATGTTAGCCCAGTGCTGATCTGAAAATAGGAGGGTAAGGAAAAAATAGAATAGAGCAGCGGGAAAAAATCTGAACTGAGGAAAACAATGAGTCTGAACTTGGGAAAGGAAAGCAGCGGAGTACCTCAGTTAGCAGGAGCCTTCGTCACAGCGTGATGTGGCTGGAGCAGTAAGTCCCAAGAGTCATCTTAAACGTCACATTCCCGAGCAGCTCTGTTTTCACCAGTAAAACGCAGCAACTTTTTAACAAGCTCAGCAAAGGGGGATACGGGCTGTAATCACCTGCACTGCCCTTCTGGAGAAAACTGATGTGATTTTCCTCCCAAAACTTCCCTGGTGCTTTGAAGAACCACAGGTGGGTGACCCTCGGGCCACAGTGGGACCAGCTTGGCTCAGGCTGTGGGATTACGGTCCCAGCATCCTCCCGTATCACCTGCCACAGCATCAAGTCCTGCAAGACCTGGTGTAGGCTGATCCCATCAAACAAGCGCGGGCAGGTAGAAATACCATCGGAGGATGGACAGCTGCAAAGAGAAGAAAACTGCATGTACATTACTCTTTATTTTTGCTTTTTTTTTTTTTTTTAAATAAATGAGCCGTCAGACAACTGACTAGCATGAGGGTAGGAGAGTCACAATTTTGTCCACATCCCAAACCTGGTTAATAGGATCTGAACTGAAACGCTGTCGGCTGACACAGCGATTCGCTGCGAAACAGCTAAATGCCTAGCAACGACTTCCACCCTGCAAAGCACGAACGGAAGGTGAAGAAAAGCTGGTGGAGTCAGATACGCTGCGAGAAAACTCAGGATCAGAGGAGGAGCTGAATGTGCAGCCAGCTGCACAGCGTGCACCGCGTGTAGCTACATCTGAGAGCAACGCAGGGACCCGACCGCGGGCAGAGCCTCCGCGGGGAGCGGGGAAGGGGGTGGAGATGCACCGGGGCAGCTGCCACCTTTTTGTTTGCAGGACGGGACGGGTTTTTAAATATTAAGAGACAGACAAGGCCACGTTGGTACTTCTCAAATTTGGGGTGAGCAGACGTTTTGCAGGCACCGGTGTCTGCAGAGCTGTTTGGGTAAAGGACAGGGGCTCTCTCTGGATAAAACGAGCTGCTTGCAGCACACCCAAAATCGCAAAAATCAGAGAAGAAAAGGACTGCAACCCCCAGGATTAAGGATATGTCACAGAACAACAGGCTTATACTAGACAGAAGATCAATTCCCATTTAAAATTGGTGTAATACTAAAGAAAATCCCTTCTAATTAATGGCATGTTCTGGATTTGCCCCAGTAAAAAGGAATGACTAAAGCCTGACCCATCGTCAGGGATTTAATTTGTGCCAGCAGTCGCTCCTGAGGCCAGGGCACTTCGCACCAGCCACGGGTCTTCCCCTCACGCTTTTCTTGCCTACAGGATTTAGCAGCAACGTGCCGAGGAGATACCTCGTTATTAGTGATCATTATACCCGGGGCTGCAGTTTTATTCCTAAGAGACAAGAAAAGGTTATCCAGCCATCGGTGATCTCCGTCTCCTTCCCTGAGAGCATGCTAAATCTTTGCAGAAAAATAATACGCTATTAAGCATGACATTAATTAAGTGAAGGATAATCATTACTTTCTCCTATGTCGAGAACTTTGAAGATCTCTACCATATGTTTAGGCTTCCCTCTCTCTTATAACTCAAAAGTAAAAACCCTGCATAATTTACAAGTACTAATAAAAATGCATAAATGTTTTCATAATTGCTGGAAAGTTACAGCACAATCAAATTTACAGCACAATCAGATCATTGAGGGAGCAACAGTTTCACAGCAATTTTCGATGCTGGCGTTTCCATTTTAAAAGTTATGTTTGCCATAACTTTATGTGTTTTTATTGTAACGGATGAGCATGTCAAAACTCAATGCTAATGTGAAATCGCTAGCATTCCTTTTTCTCCTTTTATGGACTAAACTTTTGGTTTGAGATTGAATTTATTACTTTATTATTCAAAGTCTGAGCTATTTAAAGCGGGCGGACGTGAATGTTTGGCATTTTTGTCCTAGATTTTGCAGGAAATTGCGGGCTTGTTCATGTTAACTCACCAAGCATCCTTCCCACAGCACAAGACATAGATTTTGCCATGTCTTTCTCAAGTGGAGAGATTTTGAATTCACCTTTTAAAAAAATATTCTGTGGCCACATTTCCTTTTCCAAGCATGTTTTGTTTCCAGCTCACGCAAGTTCTGTAGCTTTATATTGAATCCTTCTACTCAGACAGGAGGGCAATGGGAGATCTGCTCCTTCCCACCAGCACTTCTGTGAATAAACACGTGGAGGTGATTTCTTTGACCTTCCTCATCCCAGGGACAGGATCGGGTTTGCCATATAAACAACAATATTGCATTTGGACAAGCTAATAGATTGAAATTCAGATTACAAATGTGTATTAATGGCAAAATAAACCACATCATTTTGCAGGAGTGTTAGAATTATTTAGCATTATGGTATTACGTAGTAGAGGTAAGCACCTCCGCACGTGCACACACAGCTACACAGGACCGGGGCTGCAGGACCACGTCACGCTGGGAAAACAGGGTTGGATGGCAGAAATCACCCATTTCTGGAGAGCAGAGCTGCATGTGGAGGTGCAAGGGGCCATTCAGCCGCCTACACAACACTCGATCGCGGGGTGACAAAACTTCAAACGAATAAATAGCTGGTGGAAAATGACCACAAACTGCAAAAGCAGAAAAGTTTCAACAGAAAATCTGCGAGGGAGACATCCCGGTGCGGCAATGCCAGGCTTCTGCCCAGGACACCCACACCCCACCAGTCCCAGCAGGATCCCAACCAAAAAACCAATCGTAGGGTTCCAATACTCCATGTGAACAAAGAAAGAACAGACTCCTTTAGGATCAAACCAGAAAGGAAACAAAGGTGCACATGGCAGCCTCGCTGATGGCTTCTTTCTCTCCCAAAGGATAGAAAAGAAGTTAATTACATTCGGAATGTCTTACCAGGGACAAAAGGGGTGACACTGCTCACAGCAGCTCTGTCCCAGGTTCCCAGTGACCGACGCGCACATCCTCACTATGGGAACCGGCGCGAAGTCAACGCTCAGCCAAACGGCACCCCGATCTCGAGCAGAAACTGCACGTGTTAAAAAGCAAATACAGTCCACGCATTATGGCAAGAGCATGTCTTTCAGCCCCTTATCTTCATATGGTTGCTCCTGCTTTTCCACAAAAGATATATAAATAAGCTGCTCCTGTTGTGTAGGAAGTGTCCCCAGGCTGGGCTGCTGCTCCGTCCATGGGATCCAAGTGCCATCGTGTGTTCACACACTGCATTTCAGCGGAGCTGTACCCCTCCTGTATTCATCAAAACACCGGCTCCTGCATGCCATGGAAATGCTCGTAGAGGCTTTGGGGGTCTCTTAACACTGAATTAATTACGTATTGAAATGCTAGAAACGTCATTTAATAATAAATACAGCTGCACATTTTATAAACATGAACTGCTTACACAATAAATTCTTGGTGCTTACCTTGCACAACTGCTGTAAAACTCACTTCCATCCCCATCCCTCCCGCTGGATGCAGGAATGGCTGCGCTGGTCATCACCATCCTCGTTCCTCTACCCACTGCACAAGAGGATGACTCTCAGTGTCATTAGAGGTGCGTGAAATTTTTATTTTGCAGGCAAGAATCAGGGGAAGGTAGACAGAGTTGGAAATTATGGCTTTATAACAATGAACTGCTTAGGAATTAAAGTCAGATTTCCTGGAAAGGCACAGCTGAGATAAATTAAAAACTCAGAAAAGCTGAAGTGTTCATCTTGAGATGTCTGTAATGGTATATGAGAAAATTTTGAATATTTAATAATTGAGCTACATTTTCAAAGGAAAAGAGATAGAAAACTAAATCAGAGTTCAGTTTTTGAGCGGGAATTAAAGCAAATACTTTAGACAACCCCAAATGATTACATTTCTGGTTTTCAGTTTTGCCAAAATACTAGCCTAAGGCTATCCTGGAACAATAATTTATTTCCTTCAGTGTGGACACTAAACCTCAGAATACCTTTGTTCTCACAGCACTAATAAACATATGCATTTTCTGATGTTCTATTCTTCTTTCTTTATATTGAGTATGAAATTCCCTTTGTGCTCCAGATGAACAGAAGTGATTTCAGATGCCATACGTACACATGCATGGACTTGACATCCCACCCTCCTGCCCCCCCTGACCTTCCCCACATGCAGTATTGTGAATGTTATTTCTCTATTTTTTTAAGAAATCAACATACAGCACAAAACCTTTCCTCGCTAGCTTACTGAAGAAGTGAAGAGTCCTTCCACGTTCATTGCATTTGTGGCACCCATGTCCATCGTCTTTGGTGACCCACTGGCTCCAGGAGTGCCCCTGGGCTCAGTCACCAGCCATGGGCATCAGAATGACAACTCCAAATCAGAATTGCCTTTTCCCCTCAAATTTCTGATAAAAGTTACCACTATCTTATGAATGAACTGAAAAATCTAATGCTCTGCCCAAGTGCACAAAACCAGTATTTTTGGAAGAAGTGCAGTGAAGGTATTAAACCATGCAGGTATATAGAACCTCATTTATTGGGCAAGCTCTCTGCTTGCTTATTTACAGTAGATTATTTAACAAACCATGGGAAAGGTCTTTCTTCTCCTAATAAATACAGATTCGTATCAAATCCCTCTCCAAAAGAAGGGCAGGAAGGGAACTGAGACTGATGTCAGGACAGAGGTTACACTACCTGATGTTCTTGGGCATATATTATGCATGATAAGAGATTAGAAGATGCTCATGGTCCCTTTTCACTTTAAAACCTATTAATAAATGTATTAAAGTTTCAGACTTGTGGAAAAATAAAAGAAAACAAACACAAATGAAAAAACTATTCACTACATACAGTCTGGTAAAGTTATAAAGCCTCCTGAAAAACCGTTAGCAGTTATATATTTTGGGGTAGGACCATTTCTTGAAGGTTTCAAAATTTATCCTTCGGGCTGAGTCACCTGGAGTCCCACTCCTTGTGCAGCCGCTTGTATTTTTGCTTCTACATCTTTGCTTTTTCATACACCGCAGCCTGCAGCTACGGGCAGTAGAGTGCTTTTACCAAGCACAGTGCTATGCCTCAGCGTATCACACGGGGTTTGGGCCAAGACCTACTGAAATAAATGGAAAGGTGCCCTCTGACTTGCGTGGGTTTTGCATCAGGCGCATGCCTCCACAGGTTTCCCAAGCTCCTAGACATGGCTAGTCTTCTGTGACCCCAGCAAGCCTTTATTCCCTCTGCAGATCAGGTATTCTGCTCCCGATAATACAAGATCAACAGGTGAAGCTCCACTGAAAGAGCCATGTAGTGTCGATGTTTGCTTTCAGACACAAAGGTACCTTTCTCATAAAGAAACAGCACTTAGAGTTGCATCCAACTTCATCTCAGGTGAGCAACAATATCCCCATAAAATTGGCATCTCACCCTGGGAGAGAGCGCAATGCCTCCTGAAGACGAGGGAGCTGGGGAATGGGCGATGGCGATCAGACTGGCAGTTTCTTATTAAAAGAGAAGAGCTTTTACTGTTATTTTTCCACATCTCAGGAACTCGGCTCATGTTTACGAGCCAAGCCATTAAACACAGATGCTGTGACCCTCCCCAGGCTCGCCCGGGGCACAGAAGGAGCATGAGAGCCATGTGGATATATACAAACACCCAACAGAGGGATAAGAGGTTCACCATAGCACTGGGCCCGGCAGTGGCACAAAATGGGAAGATGAAAAATCAATTGAATAAAGGAAATTTAGACTGAATAGGGGAGAAACAACAATAACGTGAAATAGGCTGGAAAAACAAAAGAGAACCCATTGTCTGGATGCAAGGAGTAGAACAGCATACAATGGTTTGTGCACTGACATGGGAATGGATGAGATTAAATAATGTTTTCAGAGTTGGTTGCAGAAGTTATACAGTCTACAGAAATGATTGTTATTTCTGTTCCAGAGCTACTATACTTGGGCTGGATAGGGGAGTTTTTTACGTGTCTTTGCTAGCTTATGTCCTGATGGCTCAGTCAAACCGAGCAAGTTCTGGACCACACGCAATATCTAAGAGTCAGGATGTGAACCAGTTCCGGGGTGTTCAGCTGGCGATGGGAGCATGATGAGAAACCACCTCTCAATATACCTTCAACTTTGATGAAGGTGGGTCCAGTTGAGACCATTTCAGACCGCAAAATAACATCCAACTTTATACTTTACTGATTTCTTAACTCCTAACTGAAAACATAATGCATAACAGGTGTGCTATGGTTATAAAAAATTACATGTCAGGACTAGTAGTAATAGGTCTATAAAAAATAATTAGTAGAAATAGAAGAATTAAGTTGAATTTGAAATCCACATATACGAAAATATACTACATAAGATGTGCTCTACTCGGACAGAATTTCTTTGCTGTTTCTCCCTGCTCTACATACTGTTTTCTCTTATTTTGTATGTATGTAAAGAATATATCCCTAATTTTACTTATCTATAACTGATAGACTTCATAAACTCTCAGGTATTACCTTATTTTCCTGTCAGTAAGGTCAGAACAACCTGGAATGATGAAATTTCCATAAAAATCCCCATTGAGGTGCCCTTCCCCAGTGGCTTCCAGGATCTGCAGGTCTGGGCAACAGCATTTCATTCAGCAGAGCTAAGGCAATGCCGACTTACCGGAGACCTCCTCCATTTTCTTTCCCTATAACCTGAATGAAATTAGACCAAATCCAAGGAAAGGTTTAAAAGAGAAATGAACACAAAACTGCAAATTGTTCTCGCACAGGCTTCATTGAACATGCAAGTCACTAAGTAATAATTGTTGGAATAACGTCTATTAAAAGACCAGACAAAACCAGAGACTTACTTTTTCTTGAAAAATGTGCGGTAGCTGTATTTGCAGTGTTTGCTTTCAAGCCCTTTAATCTTTTACTTCTGTAGAAAAGATGTTTTCTCTCCGTGTACATACCCAGTACAATAATAAACCTTTCCATCTTGGAAAAAAACCTCCTACGATTAATCCTTAATCCTTTTAATAGTCTTTCTAAAGCAAATGAAATCTCTAGGGATTAAAGTAGTACTTGTTACTCACTTTGCAAGGTCACAAACACGAGTGAGGTTAATGGCAATTAATCGCTGAAGAATGCACTTTTCCAGCGTGTTTGTTTATCTGTCTGTGTGTGCATTTCCAGGGGGGGCATAACGGAATATTTCCGATGCCAATCCCACCTCCCGATGAAAAAAAACCAGGAAAATGTTTGAAAATCCATGAACACGCTGAACAGCATTGATTAGTGCAACAGTACTTGTTATCCGCTTTCTTTGAGCAGCACATTGAGTTCATTCTTGGTAATAATAATCCCATCACTCCTTTGCTGAGAACAGGTGCCCCAGATATGTTTCTTTCTATTTTCCTCCTAATTCTGCCAAAATGAAGCTCCACGGTACCTGCCTCTGACTCGGAGTGACAGACTGACAGGTGTTGTCAGCGAGGTGCCTAACGTCTGCGAGATTTGTTTGTCTTTTAATGGAATTCAATAAGGCGTAAAAGCAAGACAAAGCAGCAGCATGTGCAGCTCGAGGAAGCCTTTGGCAAGTCAGCCTTGCAAAAATGTAAAACCCCCGAATATTTTGATTAGGCAATAAAGAGCATTGTCTATACGTTTGCCTTTTAATATGCTGTCACAGACCCAATTGCTTATCACTGCTCGGGAAGTGGGTGCCACCGAACGCACACGCTGCGGTTTATGCTCGTTGATCTTAAGCACAAAGCCTCACGGAGGTTAAAATAAGGTAAAAAAAAATAAGACTTCAGCCACTTTGGCACAGAACTGTGGCTCAGCATCTAGCTACCAGTCCATTCAAGCATTTGTTTTGCATAAAGAAAAAAGCTGATTAAAAAGGTAATAACCCTTCTAGCCTTCCACAAGCTTATTGACAGTAATAAACGCTGGCTCATAACCATATGGCTTTCATTGTAAATAAAGGAAAAAAGCAGCAGATAACATTATCTGTCTACTTGAAAACAAAAGAAACCAAATTACAAGTGTTCCTGCACAGTCGTAATACACTCAGGACTACTGAGCCTCCAGCCATTTCATGTCACCTGCAAGAACACCCCAAAAGGGACAGTGTCCCACAGTGGTTCCCATGCCCGGAGATCGGCCGTGCTGACAGCCGCTAAGGATAGAACCCCACAAACATTTGGCCGCACACGACGACTGCAGCAGTTTGTTGCAGGAAATTAAGATTTCTTTTCTCCTCCACACAACAAAACAGCATGGCCCTTCCCCAAAACATTTCCATTTATAGGGCGTATCGGTTCCCCTTCATCCAGCTATTCCCCTCCTTGCGTTTGCGAAACCACGTGGCGGCTCTGCTCGGGGCTTTGCTCACGGGACGTTGCTCACAATGTTGTTGTAGTCACAACCCATGATGGGTTCCTGCACCATTTTAGTGCCACCTGCCAGAAGGGTCAGAAATTCGGGCCGTTGCACTGTGCCCTTGGCGAGCTGCGCGGCCGAGGCAGGCAGGGACAGACCCTTTCACAGGCCAGCCCACACTTCCAGGTAGGGTTGTATGCAATGTGTCGACGCACGAAACAAGAAAATCCTATTTTACTTCACCTGAACAGTCAAATTTACCGTTATATTTGTTCTTTCTGTTCATTAATGTTAGATTTTCACATAAATTAATATTCTAATTAGGTAAAATCCTCATGCATTGTTGAAGCTCCGGAGCAATGCAATAAGCATCATTCTTTGATATTACGATATCAAACAGGATTATAAATACATTTTTCCCATTACCTATTTTAAGACTTCTTTCTTTCTTTCTTTCAGTGAAATCCACATTTAAACTCCAAACTCTTCCCCCTGAAGCATTAAGAAGGGTGGACAAGAATCAGCAGCTGTATTCACTCTTGTGAAGGGAACCTGTTTCACGGGAAATCAGTGTATTCTCTGAAGGAAAGAAGGGATGAAAAGAAGAAACCTGCACAATAGATAGTAGAGAAAAATCCTTGTTATTCCTAATACATAGCAGACCTTGTTCAATAGTTCGCCTGTGTGAAAAGTTAAATGTGACCTTTGTGTTTCTGCCAAGGTCGGCGAACGCTGGTCATGCAAGTTAAAGTTGCCTGGGGCCTGTTTTACCTTACACAGCAAAAAATTCATTTAAGAAATCTTGAAAACTTCAGAAAAAAGAAGAGGTGCAAGTTGAAATGTGTGGGCCAGCTCTACATCCCTTTAATTTTTCCTTACTCTGCGACCCGTAACTTGGGAATCTTTTCTTTTCAGCGTTGGAAATGCAAGTCTGCACAGATTTTGGAAGGTGCTTCCCAAGGACATGATCCTGCCAGGGACTCTGCTCCACACCAGCCCCGTCCTTCATCACCTGCCTGCGCCTCTGCCCAGCATTTATCCCACTGCAATAAAGGGAACAATTCCTGTGTCTAAGTCTGTTTTCAGCACAGAGAGAATCAGTACCTGAATAATGGACCAGTTAGGAATCTGCCAAGTTTTCTGTGTTTTTTACTATCTGCGTACAAGTGATTTATCAAAGTGCAAACAGAAAAACGGGCAATTTAATCAGACAACTTTCACTGTCGTACAACTTGGATGGGACAACTTGCACGGGACAATAAGAACTTCTAAATGCTCATCCTTCAAGCTTACCCTGACCCGAACCCTTTTTTTTCAGGTTCAGGAATATCTGAGAAAGTGCTTATTTTTATTTTTCATGCACCTCTGCACTTTCAGGTTCTGGCTGAGATCAGAAGACGATGAGCTCAAATACCATGACAGGACGTTACTGTGGACTGAAATAGAAGTGCCGTCACTTTTTTATGAGAGAGTTGGTTATCATAAGGTTGCAAGCTTAATTCGTAGTTACGAGAGATTAGGATAAGCTTGCAACAAGCAAGAAAGCTTTTGGGTGCCTGCTACTACCTACAGTGAATCCAAATCTAAAATTTGCAAAGGCACACTAGGATTTCTTATTAAAAAATTGTACATTTTTTGTATTTTCTACCCACCATCAAATTCCATGGACACGCATCTTAATTGGAACTGGACTTCAGAAATCCATATGGGGGAAAAGAAAATACAGGCAGACGCTCCTATCAGTATATGATATCAGCCCTTTGGATAATGATGCTTTCATGGGTGGGTTTATCATCGGTTCCAGAACATTTCCAGGGTTCTTCCTCCTCTTGACCTTGGTTCTGATGAATTCCTCTTATCTGTGCCTTACAATCATTTCCTTCTTCACCTATTGCAATCCCATCATTTATGGGCTTCCTATTTTTAGGGAGAGGGGGTTATAACTGAGCCGTAAAATTTTCCTCCAGCTCAGCCATAGAACAGATTCTCAGCCTGAAAACACTTTTAAAGAAATATTAAAGAAATTTGTGGATGTTTTAAGTTAAAATTTACTAGCTTCAGAAGCATTTTTACTTCTGTAATTCATAGATGATATTGCTTTTTTTAATGAAATCATACAGATTAGCTGAGTTCTTTTTATTAATAATTTAAAGTTGAAAATGTTAGATCAAAGGTAATCCCTGGAAATCCATTTCTAGGTTTTCTTTTCTTCAGACAGCACTTCAAATTTCCCTGTTACATTGTCTTTCTATTGAGATAATCAATATCGAGGAACAGTTGGGAGGAAAGCTTAGCAGCATTTATGACAAAGACCAGATAATATTTTTCCCCTTAAGCATTTCCATATGGCTCAGAAGGACATGATATTTAGACACAGTTGGACAAATCCTGATCTGTTACCCTGTGGAAACATTCACTGATGTGCTTGAACTCCATCCCACCTGCTCCCGGACGCTGCCACCTCCATCACGTCAGTCCCCGGTGATGTGCTATTTCAAGTGCAAAAAGAGGAACATATTTTGCTCTTCCAGGACTTAGTTCTCTTCATCTGAAAACTGGGGGAGCTGGGTTTTGTTTTCAGCAAAGTTCCTTTCGCGTTTTTTTTCTGGTATATTTAGAGGCAATCTACAAACACTGTCATGTTCACCGGCTGATCCTGCGGTGCTGCCTGCCGTCTGCAATCACTATTCTCAGCTCAAACCGGCACCCCTGTTAGACCCAACAGGTCAGATGTACCCATAACACACTGTTGTTCTCCTAATTAACAGTATTGCCAGCTTTATTGCTACTGTCCTGCAATATGGTGTTTTGATCAAACATCTTCTGGAGGAGTCGTGTGACAGTGGAAGAGTCTCAGTTCATATTTAAACAAAGTCTTTAGACTTCAGATTTTTAGCCTTTATGGTTTGGATTTTCAGTCTTTTCCCTGTCACCCTGCAGATCCAAACCCAAAAGGCTAAAAACCTGAAGCTATTTTAATATCCAATAATTAAAAACTAATTCTCATAATTTTTAAGTAACTCAATAGAAGAAGGATTTTCCATGTGTGTGAACATCTAGAATCATAGAACAGCCCAGGTTGGACAGGACCTCAAGAGAGCATCTGGTCCAACCTTTCATGGGAAAAAGCCTAGGTAAGATTTTCTAGCACCGTGTCCAATCCCATCTGGAAAATCTCCAGTGACGGGGGCTCTCCACCATTTAGGATTAGCAAAACAAAATGATTACCAAAGTGGAGAGGTATGCTTTTGATTAGGTCTTTGAGGATGGTATCACGTTAAAGCAATGTAATACTGTAAGGTCTTGGCAAAAGTGGACCTCATACCAAAGTGAATTTGGTTCGACACCCAAAAAGAGAAAATGGGATTGAAATGAGAACTTAGCGGATATATGAATCATTGTTTTATGCCTAGGCTTATAGTATGGAGAGGAAGGTTTAGAACGGGATGCTAGTAGAAAACAGGAGATTAAAATAAGTCAAAATTATGCTGACTATACATTACATACATGTCTAACCATGGCACTAAGAGCACTTAGCCTATTCCACAGCATGATCCACACTGTTGGCTATGTAAGTACTCAGTTGCTGTATTTGTGTGTGTAAGTATCTAGTAGACCAAATACATTAACTTCCATATAAAAGAAAGTCTTATTCTTATCATTGGTGGCATTTGGGTATGTATGAAAAGATACATTTATTATTTTTCCTTGCAGTAGGAATAAGGTACAACCTTCACCCTAGTATAGAAAGAACTAATTTTACAATGAAGTACACACAGCTTCCAATTGTCTTTTAGCTGTTGAATATGGTATTGAATTTCTTGATAGGACACTTTACAAAGTAGAAAACTTGCTAACATTTAAGAGTAGAAACGTCTTTATTAATTTGCATTGTTTGGATTAGACTGAGTTTAGATTTGAGTTTAAAAAAACCACAATGATTTCAAATGGATAATTTGAAATCTAATCACTTTTTCACTGGAAGCATTGTATATCCTGCATTTCAGGATCATTAAGGGCTCAAGAAATGATGTATCAGAAGCTAAGACTTGGACTGTATTCAGTCACAGATCCATGAATAAGCATTGTTAGTTTTTGTCAAAAACTCAGTCATCATTTCCTTTGAACAGCTCTCGACAGTCTTTTCTCTATTTCATCCCATTCTCCAATGCAGCTTCTAATGGTTTATGTCAGTCAGTTCATGCTAAGGTCTAGAAAGCGAGTTTCTGTAGCTAAAGCAAAAGAATGCAAAAACATTCACATGCTGAGCTGAATACAAGAAAAATACAGCCCAAGGAATTTTAATAAAGAATTGCGCTCCAAAATCATTATTTTTATATTTAACTAGGGCTTCATAATGTCATTAAAAATTTAGGTCAAGCACATGATGTCCAAAGGTTCTCAAGCAATACAAGGATAAAATTATCTGCCAGTAATTTATGTCCACCAGTGGGTAGCAGCAGGTAGCAGTTAATTGAAAAGTGGCTTATCTCTAATTATTCTTCTACATCCTCCTTACCAGCCATATTAGAACAAACACACAAAACCCATGCTTAAATACTGTTGAGTCTGATGTAAAAAGAATATTCGGAAATGGTGATACTCTTATTTTAAGCCATGTTTTGCACACGAAGCTCTGCAAAATGCTTTTCTATGCTATACACATGATGTTTTCTGAGTTATACACAGGACTACATGTTTCATGATGTTCCTCCCTCAAATATAGAATTTAATTCAACTCTATCTTTTTTTTTGTTTCTACTATTCTACTTTCTGTGTTAGATTCTTTCTGCTTTCTCAAAAAAGAAAAAAAAAAAAAAGTGGGTTTATGGCTTGAGGTATTGCAGCTAGTTGTGAGTAACTCAGAGATGCTCCACAGCCTCTAAAACTACAAAACTATTCTTGGCCTTTCTGTGAATTTCTTTAGAGACGGAGGACATTTTGATCCATCAGCAGCAGATGGCCCTTAGCTACAGAAGTGATACCAACACGGAGTTTCACATTTCATTATTGCAAAGTTCAAGTCTAAGAAATTGCTTTTTTCCTTGTTAGGAAGAACTATAGCTTCTCCTTAACCACACTAGCCCCAAGACCAACAGTATATCACTTCATTACAGCTGCTCCTTTGTTCACAAGGTTCGGTTTCCAAAATATGCTGCCCACAATGACAACAGCATTTTAATGTTGTCTTGGTGTCTCCGCATTGGGGAGAGGTGGTGGCAGCCACCCACGACCAGGCAGCAGCTCTTGGATGGCCTCTCTCTGCCAAAAGAACACGACAAGGTGATGTGGGACCTTCTCAATTAGCAAAATGACTTACGAGTGGCACATAGAGCCCTTCATCTAGCTAACACTTAGAAAGAAAATAGGAAAATTTTCAGTCTGTTGAAGTAAGCTGCACAGTTTTTTTCTTGAAAAAAGCAAAGAATCAGCAAAATCACCAGTAAAGCAAAAGGTCAGCGAAGAAAATCACCACCGAGGCAGCTCTGCTTTTCCCTGCACCAGTTATGTGAACATTATATCTCATTCCACGAGCTGGAGGGAGGAAACTGCCTTAATTATACCGAGCATATCTCCTCTTGTTTTCAGCATCTCTGGAATGTGTCGTCCAGCCAGGGTGACCCCAGGAAGCCCCTCTGAAGTCCTCTGGCTGCAGCTCAGCCCTGCTGCCCTCTTTGGTGTCAGCAACGAGACCCCCCGCCTGACGCGACGCAATATTCACTGCCTAATGCTGGAGCAAAACGTTACTCTGCAAAGGCAGAGAGATTTCCCCTCCCGTGCTGAGGGAGAGTTCCCAGGAGAAAAGACTCCCAATTAAATGTGGCTTTTCTTTAGTGGATCTGTTTGAATGTAACCTTCCCAGGCTAAGGACTGCTACCGGAGCCAAGTAAAACTGTTTATTCTCAGCCTGCAAAACGAGAGCAACATTTTGCAATGGCAAACTTTGATGCTTGCTGAGCAAACACTAAGAGAGGGTCTGAAACCCTCTGCGAGTTTTGGACTAATCCTTGCATCCAGAACTCCATTTTATGGTGGCCAAACGCTCTTGCATTTTTCCGGTACCTGTTGGTGACATTTGGTAGCATAAACAAACAGATTTTTCCCATACAAACATCTGTATATATAAAAGTGTTTATCTCTGATCAGTATCTCTCTCGATTCATACCACAACAGGGATTCAAAACCATGACCCACGTGGAAGTATAAAACAGCCCCGGCAGTTTAAAGCACCATTATTCTGAGCTAGCAAGGGATTAACTGAGGGTCAGAATAGCAATCCTCTGCTGAGATACTGCCCACCTTTATTGATTAAATAAAAGTAGCTAAGTACATACAATTAATATATATCCCAAAAGGAAACATTGATATGAGACAGAGGACTGTGCAGACGTACCAGACGTAAAGCATCCCGGTTGAGGTTCAGCAGCAACGGGCGATGCAGCCCAGGGACATCGCGCCCCTTGCACCTGAGGGCTCACCACAGAAATAATTTTGTTGTAGTTCATAAATACTGGGAGTGCAAGGGAGGGTGGACCTGTGAACAGAGGAAAAGTGGAATTAAAAACCACTTTAATGCCGGGATAATTTTTTCAGCTCTGCTCTAACAAAACTTTGTGGCAATGACGAAGAGGGAAAACTTTGAGACTGGAAAACAAGATCATATAATGATGCTGAGTTAGCAAGAGCATAAAGCAAAACAAGATAACTGATTTTCCAATTGCATTTCATTTGGAGAGTTTAAGACTTAAATAAAGAGAAAATTGTGGAAACTTATTGGAGCCAGAAACCATTAGTAGACTCTAACACTATATTAGTTTAAAGGGATTCTGTAAAGTGCAATTTTAGCATTTTAAATTTTTTTCCATGTAATTAATGTCCCTGCAACATTAGTTACACTGTCTTTAAAGCTGGAAAAGTGTTTACTTTCTTATCTTCACTGGCATCGAACTTTCCTTCACGTCTTCTATGGAGATACTACGCAGTGGTCTCATTAGAGTTATAGCTTGGTTTATTTGTTTACTGGGCACCAGGACCCCCCAAGGACAGCTGAATACATCAAGCCTGTTGGCTCACTGTTCACAGAGCAGCTCTGCAAGAGACAGGGCTGGCTTTAAAACCCCTTCCCTTCAGCAGCACCGTCGCACAGTAGAGGACAGTCCAATCTTCTGGTCTTCCTTTCAGGACATTAAATTCAGGTAAGTTCATCCAACAGTAGGTAGAGCGATGCAGCTCAAGAGATGACTGGTGTCACTCAAAAAGTGTGTTGAAATCCTCCTGTCTTGTGCCATTGGGGTATATTTTTGGGTGTTAAATGATTAAGGCTTACCTCCTTCAATGTCTTGGACAGATAATAAAGATCTCTACACATAGATTTGTGTCCGCATAGGCATATACACACACAGGCATATACACCTACGTATAAGCCAATCGCTCCATATTACTGAACTCTTAGAAAGGAGCATCATTGTCATAGCGGTCCCATGGCACGCGACCCACTGCTGCCCTGGGCTTGGGTGCTGGGGCAGACATGCGCCCGTCCCCATCAACTCTGGCTGCCGGAGCTAAGTTCTATTGCTCATGACCTATAGGTCTGAAATACAATAATCAACATCAGTTTTACTTTATCTTATTGACTGATCCTAATTTTCCTTCTATTACGTTAACTTGAAGTTCAAGTTCATTACTTCAGTCCCTGGTGAGATATAGAGAATTAAGAAGCAGCTTAAGAAGCCTGATTTCAACAAGTTTCCATGCAAAGTTGCTTCATCTGGGGAAATTCTGACTTATTAAATATGTGCCACACTGACAGGAAAGCTGCTAACTCTACAACTGATGGACTCAAATGCGTCCGCGCAGCAGCCCATGGGAGGTACCAGCCAGTTATCCAGAGTCAGGGACCAAGTCTTGTAGTTAAACATGGATATTAATAAGTTTTGCAGTAATTAGCATTCCAAATGCACGTGGCATTTCTGCCTTTAACATTGTGTTATCACTCTTCTGGTTTTAATGTTGCTTTGGGGAAAAATAAAGACCTTGTTATAAAAGACTGCAATATGGGAGACTAAGTATAATTTCCTTATTTTTACCATGGACTTGGAGTTCACCTCAGTGTATGATTTATCTGCCTTCATGAGATCAGCATTTGTAAAACTGTGTAAACAGAAGTTTTCCTTTCCTTACCATGTTCCCATTAGGGATGTTTCATTTCTTGCTATATGGTTCTCACCTTGGGAGTCTCTGAAATCAGTGAAGATTTCTGCTACCATGACACCCAATAATAACCTGTGTTTA
The DNA here is from genome assembly GCF_028858705.1 of Grus americana. Classification (NCBI taxonomy): domain Eukaryota; kingdom Metazoa; phylum Chordata; class Aves; order Gruiformes; family Gruidae; genus Grus; species Grus americana. The sequence goes on from NC_072860.1 coordinate 26,144,957, forward strand.
CGTCACCAGATTTAATTATTCAGGCAGCAAAACAATCTGAAAAACCCATGGCCACTGTTAGATGCAGAAGAAAAGCCTTTGGTGCTCTGTGTGCTTGTGCCTATCGCACTTCAGAAATAGCTGGGCCCCACTAAAACCCATTATTCAAACATCAAGAATGATCCAGGAAAATTATAAGCCTAGTTATACTTATGATGCTTTTACTGTACTTAAAGAATCAAAAAATGTTATGCCATACGTTACTACAATTTATCTGCAATAGATTTTATATCACTTATTTTATAACATCAATTCAGAGAGACATCTCTCTCAAGGAAAGTTGCTTTGAAAAATGTCAAACATCTTTATTCTTCTGGTAATCATTTATTATACGTACCATATTTTTAGAAAGCACTCTCAATTAGACCTTATTTTATGCTCTATGTGCAATACGTTAAATGCTGTTTGTGCCAAAAAGATCTGAGAAGTATCTACGAGCAACGTATTACTGTACCAGTCCCAACTGCAGCCAGTTTATCGTCTGTCTAAACCGCAATTCTTCCTGTGCAGAAACCATTGAAGTCAATTGGGCTCCATATGGGCTCTCTGCACTGACCTAAATCTATTCCCACTGATGATAATGGTAAAACTCCCAGGGCTAATCCTAAGTACTTTTGAAAGTCAGTTTGTAAACACTAACATTTTAAGGAGCATTTTCCACAGGGTCATATATGGCCTTAGCATTTGCTTTAAGCTATAACTTGGCATACAAGATTTCTTCACTAGAGAATATTTTCCTAGCAAAACTCAAACTTACTCCATCCTCTGTTCTTCAAAATTGATGTTGTCAGTTTTGTGCTTTAAGTAAGAAGCAGAGTTTATCAGTTTAAGCAACTTCAAAAAGACCCGATGAGCATCTTTAATCATGCACAAAAATTACAAGTCTTCATAGAAATGACAGGCTCAAATTTTCAGCCACACAGAAGAAATTTTCAACTGTTTCTATCTCATCTGGTCTTATTCCTACCCGAGCCTGTGGGCTCAGAGACCTTTACCTAAATTCACATTCAACCAAAAATCAACACTTACCCTCAAATCTTGAGACCACAAATATACCCGCCGGAACAAATGAGAAGCTTGGAGACAATTTTAGCCTGTAGATAGTGAATATGCAAGTGGGGAAAAGATGCCGGCCTGTCTTTTCAAATACTTCTTTTGTTCTACTTTAGAATTCAGACATTATAAGAAATTTAAAGATAGCTCTACCTATCCAGTTATTGTCATTGCAACATATCATAAACAGAGCGCTTTTTTATCCCATCGATAGCTTGCAAGTCCTTAGTGAGCTCACATATCTTCCTAGAGATGGTGACGTGCAGGCTGGGTCACGCTCTTTAACTACCACACCTTTATTACCTGGAAGCCACTAGGTGAGGTAACAGCAGTCACTATTTGCGTGTGACTTATCTTTACCATATCTTGAAGAGATTTTATCCAATGGCTTCCTAGTGGAAGACCTACTTCTGTAGAATTAAATGCCTACCTCCCACCGAAAGGTCACAGCAATAGGACGTTCAGCTCCCATTTATATCTCTGGAAATTTCCCAGTTTTCTTCTTTTTTGAGTGGGGACCTTTGCAAGACGCCACTTGCAGGTGTCACCACCACATTAACAGTGTTCGAAATACAAGTACTATCACGCTGCTTGAACACACTGATGTTAGCGTTACCGCAGCCCCGTTACCTGTTCTTGCTCCAGGAAAACCTGCCAACGCAGCAGGATCGCTCAACTCGCCAGACTCGCAGGCTTGTTGAAAAGCCTGACTGATGAAAACATTTTATTTATTGGTTTTGCAAACCCCAGGGGCACTCAACCCAACTTCAGAGTGGAAACCACCCTTCCTCTTTTTAATCTAGCCCCAAAAGACGACAAAAAGAAAAAAAAAAAAAATACTGACATGTTTATGTCTGCAACTGCAATCCATCGGCGCAAACTCCCGAGCGCAGCAGGCTGCCAAGGCACGCTCCCGTGCGAGGGGATCGTGTCCTCACTGGAGGCTGAAGGAAAGCAAACTAAGGGCTGACAAAAAGTTGGAGGAAAACAACAGTGATAAATGCACCTAAAATATAATTAGAACCCTTTGCAGGAGAGCTTTTCTAAAATATTATTTTGAGAGACGGGGGAAAGAGGAGGGAGGCTGAGAGGAGCTGGTCAGCTCCTGCCTGCAGCTGCGCGTGCAAAGGGAAGGAAGGACAGAGCAAAGCGCGTTGCACCTCCAGCCCTCCAGCCCTAAGACTAGTAAGGTTAGAAAGTTTGTTTAATCGGTGAAGTCCACCACAGAATGAAACAGTCACGTTATGGTATCCAAATATAGATATATGTTTTTTGCATAAATCCCACATTTTCATAGAAAAGTTAAATGATTTCAGCATCTTTGCAGGAGAATAAATTTTCAGGAAGATTCCAGTCAGAAGGGTAGCAATCCGGTAGGGACTGAGAGACACAGAAGAGGAAAAAAGCATGAAGGAGTTTGTCTGTTCCATAACCCCCGACACTGCTGGCCTCCAGCCTCGCTACTTCTGCTGGCAGCAGCTCTGCCTCACGCGGAGAGGAACGAGGTGGCCGGGAGGGAGAGAAAACGTTACCGAATCACAGAGCTGGGCTAAAGTGTTTTTCAAATATCATTTCACAGAAAAAATGCCGTTTGGGAGAGGATGAAGCTCTTGAAAGGCTTGGCTAGAATTGGAAATGGGATATGCTGAACTAAAGAAATGGAAAACTGCTGAAATATTTAATTTTGACTTTTTTTTCCAAATGTTTCCATTTTTCATTCCCAAACGACATTGTACACTGCTTCCAGCAGCCCATCTTCTCAAGCACCACCAAAGCAACCACGCTTTCTGCTTATAGCAGCGAACAGGGAGTTTGCAGAAGCTGTTTGACCACTGTGGGACACGTTGGGGTCGTGAGCCGTATTGGACACCCGGAGCTGCTCCAGGCAGCTCAGTCAAGTAAAAGGATTAAACCAGGAGCAATTCTAGATTGCCCAGGGGAACGGGAGAGGCACTTTTCTGCAGCGCTTTCAAACAATTGCAATAGTCAAAACACTCATATTTGTCTCAACGCAACCGCCAAGGGACTTACTCATTAGTCAGTCCCAGGAGACTCGAGGAGGTGGGCACTGGCCGTAGCTAACAGCAAATCCTCCAACGAGCTTCTTGGAACGGGAGAAGTCGGTCAGACCAGGAAAGGCGCGGGGTGGCCATCCACAGGCTCTCTGGAAATCCTTCACTAGCACAAGGACTAGAAGAGATCCTAAATATTAAATGTGGGGTTCGTGCAGTGCCCAATACAGATATGCGATCGTCTTTATTGTTTGCCTTTAATAACAATAATTTTATTTAGAAACAACTTATTCTGCATTTCCCAAGCTTTAAGCCCTTGTACAGAGTTAGGATTGCATCTCTCAATATGTCAAGCAACGGGCAGCCTGATCTCTGGCAGTGCTCAACGTTCCAGATACTGCTTTCACTACTCGCTATCCCCAGATGAGAGGTGACGATAGAGATGACCACGATGACCTTTAATTTCTAGCCCCAAAACAGCCTTTGCCTGTAAGCCTGCTGTAGCAAATGAAGAGATCAGCTCCTCCATCAGCAGACACGAACATCAGAGCGGGGAACGCTCCCGACTGCACTAAGGCACGCAGCAGCAATTTTCTTTCAACAAAACCAGAAGAGAAGCACTACAGGGCCTGGGTCAAAACACAACAAAGTCAGTGAAAGGCACTAAAAAGGCCAGAAAATTAAAAGATTAAAGTTCAGCCTACCCCAAAAAGTCAATTCTCCTGAATCTGTTACTCAGATCATAGCTTAGATTAATAAAAAAAAGCAGCGCAGGCACCTCACTTTTATGAGATGCTCAAGGCTTGGTAAGTACAATTCTGTTGTTAACAATGTTATTCAAATACAAACTCCAGGACATTGTGAGGTGCTTTATTTTTCACACTTTTGGGCTAATATCTTAATGGCAATAGCAGGTCTACGTATGTGCTTGGTGCGAATATCCTACTGGATGAAAAAATTAAAAAAATATTGTCATTCAACTGGTATTTAAAATCCACTATTTTCTCACTGGCTTATGAAAATAATTTTCATTAAGGGGAGTTATACCAGTAGAAGCATTTGGCTTCCAGAAAGAACTATAATTTAAAGCTGATTCTGCAAGCAATCTCATTGCAAGAGCACATCTGGAGCATTTTTAAATGTGCTGAGTGCTGACATAATTAAATAGCCTCTGAAGCCGTTGATTCAGTCTCTACAGCTGGGATGCTCGAGATGGGCATGTAGCTTGTTCTATCACTCATAAAACAGGATTTTTTGATCTCATCTCAGCTAAGCAGACAAGGAAGAGAGGGAAGAAATGAAAGAACTCTGCTTTTCCCTTGATTTTTAAAACTAAAGGGACAACTTACATCTTTGATGCACCATGTATTTTGTTTTGTCAGATGGGTGCTGCTGTGAAATAGAAAATCTTTTTCTGAGAAAAGAGAGAAAAAGGAAAAGAAGAAGGAAAAAGAGACAAGAAAAATTAAATGCAAAGCATGTAAAATAAAATTTGAACCATCAGGAAAAAGAAATAAGAAGCTTCCTGCAAAGGATCATGTCCTGCTGCTATTGTGGCTAAACCACCACCATCAACATCTCTGCAGTGCCCCTAAATAAAATTTAAAATAATACACACCTGAGGAGAGCAAAGAATGGGGAAAACTCATTTGCTTATTTTATGCTTTCCCTGCAACAGTTGTCTGCATTTATTATATAGTAATACACAGGTATAATTCCATAACTTCAAAATTATTTCTGACGCAACTATTTCGATATTACACTGTGAATTACAGAAATGTCTGGAGGGGAACTGAGCGCGGGCTCCACTTCTCAAACAGAAGGAGGAGTGATTCCTGCCACAAAGACCTTTGTGATACAGTTTGTTACAAACCATCCTATAAACAAGCCCACTCTCATCAACTCACCTCATTAACCCTAGCTCGTTAATTAATTCTCCTGCTCCTCAGAGCACAGTTACCCAACCTATCGTCTTTGGGAGATGGTTTTCCTTGTAGCACCAGCCCTCGCTCCTGGTTTGTGTCCCTCCCTGGCTTGGGTGGTGCACGAGGGAGCAGGCAGCCCCCAGCCCCGTAGGACCAGCAGCCCCCCACCGCAGCCAGGGCTCCCTGGCCTCGTTTCCCCCCTTGCAAAAATGAAAACTGTATTTATTAGTGAGGGAAAGCACCTAAACACCTCCGCTCTGCCAATGTGCACGCACTTACCTCTGTGAGCAATCAACGCAGCATCAAGACTTACACTTCTATTTAAACATACATAAATGCCTTTGTGGAATCAGAGTCTGAACTGAATAACAAATGTGTACACAAACTTGAGATCTTCATATGACCTCCAAACCCACAGGAGAATCCTCTGAGTCAGGATTTTCATCGTATATTCAAAACTTAATGCAATCTCAGGCTTTAGCAAAATGATCAACTATATCGTTACTGTTTTAAAACCATCGCTTTCTACTAGCGAAGCATTAGTGTGAACAAAAATCATTGATACATTTCGGGTGCTGTAGTCAAAACTAAAACATAGCCCAGCAAAAGGCATGGGAGGAAAGACTAAAAAGTAAAGCAAAAAATTAAATTTTCCATTTGTGTGTTTGGCAAAAGGCAGCAAAATACAACTATGGGGTATCTCTGAGCATCCCGTACAAAATAAAACCCCCTAAGGAAAATGCTTCTGCACTGTGCTTTGATCGGAAAAATCTTCAGCAAACTTTGCTAACGCCAGCTCAGCTGCCGGCCGCTGCCCTCCCGGCACGCCAATGCTGGCGAAGCAGGCAGGAGGCTCCCGCACCTCAGGGCGGCCAAATCCCCCCCAAAAAAACCCTCACCCAGGAAAACAAACAGCCCAGGACAGGTGTTAATCACAGTCCCTACAGCGCATTTCAGGTACTGCGGTGATTACCACGGTATAACGTAGAAACAGCCGACGCCGCAGCTGAGAGGCAAGCCTCAGAGGGGAGCCGAATTCAGCGTCAGCGGGAAGCCAGGCAAATAGCGGTGCCCGAGAGTGATGAGGTAGGTTTAAAACTCAAGCACCAAAGATAAAGCAGGGGTGAAAGTCTGCAGAGGATGAAAAATCAAGGTTTATATCACCTTTGGCAAACAGAAGACAGTGGGTCCCACCTACCTCTAAGAAGAAGGTCTGTTTCCAAGCATTTAAATTACTTTAATGATAATCCCAACGCGTATTCACCTGCTGCTGAGCTGTTGTAGGGCAGGCATTGAAGAAACATTTGGTTTAAACTAATCTGCAATTTAGTTCTTACACTTACAGAAATTTACTAACTCATTAGTCTGGTATATCTTAAAATAAAAATTAAAAAGCAGATTGCAATTCATCGGTAAAGTTGCAGTAAAATTCAGATAGCGTATCAGACCAGAGGGGCTGTTAAAAGACTCGCATCTCCAGGACATATCGAGCCTGATTGTACATTAAAAGAAGTGACTAGAAAAGTTCGAAGAAGGTAAACAATTTTTACAAAAACAGCTGCTTTGTCATTTCTATCAGTCTCTGGTAAACACAGAAGAGCCGAATCACTAGGTGCCAAACACCAGTGCTGAGCAGGCTGCGAGCGCGCAGCAGATTGCAAATACCCGACGATTTGCTTTTTCTGCACCATTGCCACCTAAGCTGATCATGAAAAAGAATTAATAATTAAGGGTAATTATCTGACTGAACACTTTTTAATACGCTGAACTCAGGCCCGCGTTGTTTATGAATAGCTTATGGCTCTTCCCCTCCGGAGCGTGCTGCTTCCCCGTGCGGGAAGGCGAGGGGAGGGGGACAGCAGGCGGGGGGGAGGAAGGAATGGCATATGCTAACCTTATCATTTTGACTTGTTTTGACTGGACACTTAATCTTACCTCTCATGAATGCCACATTCTTCTTCTCCGTATGCCACTTTCCCTTGGCTGCTCACCAGCCCTGAATGCCAGAGGTTACAGGAACAGAAAAAACACTTACTTCCTAATTAAAGAGTCATTTGGCAACGTGTGCTGTAATTTTACTGCCTTGGTTCTTTCCTTCCTATATACAGCTAGACTGGCAATGCCTTTTGCTAAATAAAATCTTGACAAAGGAATGACAAACCTGTTAAAATAAAACTTTGATTTGTGACCTTTATACTAAAAAGATCCCCTCTCTTGCCAGCTTTTTTATTAAAAAAAAACATGTGCTGTGAAAGGTTAAGAGATTGGAATTAGACACCTTGAATAGAGCTACTCAGAGAAATACCTGAGGACATACCAGCGAGGATCAGGCAGTATTGACCGGTGCCCAGGGGGAGAGTTTCTCACAAAGCCTCAGCATCCTGGTAAACAGGCTTGTCTAAAGCACGACTCCGACTGTTCCAGCCTGGGGCTCCAGGCATCGCTGCAGAAGTATGAGGAAGCCAAGAAAACTCAAGAAAACAAGTCTAAGCGAGGTTATTTCAGTTGGCGTGCCAGCTGATGGATCCTGGTGTGGACACGGAGAGATGCGCAGCACCTGACTGCACTCGTACCCTTCCTTGTAGAGCGATGATGCTTCCACAAAGCGCGTTGGGAAGAGCCTGCCAGCTGAATATCTGACTAAGGCTGCTGACTTTGTGTGGTATTGACCAAACGTTACCGCCTTCACCAACGCAGTAACCACCAAAACATAGCGATCCTATGCGTAAACTGATACAGACGCCAGGTAGGGATGTAAAGGGTTTACGAGACCCAAGGATTACACAAGGTGAACTCGCACGGCCAGCCCTGCAGTACACGCAGGCTAACGCGTCTCTGCAGCCTAGGAAACGCACACAGATCCCTGATTTCCAACATTACTTCTCAGACTAAGTGTCCGCAGAGGACTCCCGGGTATTTCAGCTACGAGCTGCTATAATTTTGTGTGCATCATTGTCAAAATTTCAAGCTTGCACGAGTTTTTACAGGGCTTTGGCAGCCTAAGTGACTTTTCCACTGCCTTTTCAGATGGCCTCCCTTTTCTCATCGTGAACCACAAAAGCCACATGAAATACGTGAGCACACAGTTTCTGTGAGCCAGCTCTAATACAAATTATTTGTCGCAGAAACAACTAGCTGCAGCTGCACATTTGTAGGCAAATCTTTCCGTGCGTTAAGTGAGATAACAGGCTGGGATCGATGTGTGTTTTATATCTGAGTTCTTATAAAACATTTACCATCGATACGTGTGCAGTCTAGATCTCTTCTGCTCTCTTCCCTTGCCTTTCTGCTAATTTTTCTATCCATCTCTGTATCCCGTAGGTAGGTGTAATCAAGTTCAATACTTATTTCTCTTGCCTAGCAGTCTGGATTTTGCTCTCTGTTATTGTGAAGTGTACAAGTCCTTTAAAGTCAATTATTATTTCAAATGTATCTTTTAACACGTAACATATAATAAAAGCTAATATATTGCTATGCCAAGTCACAAAACACTATAACCCAGCTTTACTTCCTCTCTCTTTACTTACACATATATCACGTATGCTCTCTATTAAATGAAAAATACTTTCAGGGAAAAGAAAACAAGAACTGAACGAAAAACAAGTAACTTCTGCTACTTATGCCATTGTACATTGCTTCTTTGTACAGAGAATTTCCAATATTGGAGCAGTAACTTCAGACAAAATTGGACTAGTGGGGTCACCAATCCTCTTTAAGAGGCACCGTTTCCCAGGAGGGGGGCAGCAGGTTTTATTATGCTCTGTCTCTGGTTAAGTGTTGTGTAAATTATGTGATAAAAGCAGATGGTAGCACTCTTTCTAGATATGGCTGAAAAAATTGGACTTGCTTAGAATAGTCCCTGGGGCCTTTTCTTGGAGCATTCCTCTACAAGGAGAAACAATTATTTTACTTTTGGCTGCTATTGTGTCCTGCTGAGGGAATACATGTACAGTAATGATGAACTCTGTGAAGGGTGAAATGAATGTTGCTGCTGTTTCAGTATATTCAGCGCTGAAGAGTTTTGGCTCCCACGGACCTGGCAGGACTTTGCTAGCTGTAATCACACACCGGCTTGAGTTTGCTTAAAAATGATGCTTTATGCTGTCACCTGGCTGGAAGAAACCGGGGCAAAGAGCTGCTCGGCAATGAAACCCTTCACAACAGGGCATGCCCAACATATTATCTTACACCACCTCCAGTGACACTAACAATTTATTTTCTAACCTTTATTAGTAAATTGTTCTTACCGGTGCTGGGCTCAGTTATGCGCCATCAGGCCCTACTAGCTCAGTTTAGCACCACTCTGCATTTGCACATACGGTTTCCAAGCTGAGCACGTAGCATTCCTGCACCTGTCCAGAAGATGCATGGGGTGCTTTAATAACCCAAAAGCATCCTCTGCATGGCTTGACCCAGCCCCACCAAAATGAGTAGGATCCTTTCTAATGGCTCTGGTGGGAGGTAGGTCTGCCCCCAAATTAGTGTATCCGTCAAGGAGAGCGCTACAGAGAGGTGCTCCTTGGTTTTGTGTGAGATCACAGACTTAAAGCCCCAGACTTTAACCAAATGAAGCCAAACAATAGCAAAAGAAGTTAATGATGGAAGAAACCCCCTACCCACAACGTAGTGGAGCAACTGCCAGCAGCTGTACTTGCAATAATAACCATGGCTCTGAGTCCAAAAGAAGGACAACTCACATTTCACTTAGACTCACCAAACCTTCAGTTTAATCAAGCAGGATTAAGAGGCTGGCTGTGGCCACCAACCTGTCAGTGGCTAAAGGCCAGGACTTTTCCATGGATTTGCTTTTGGAACTGGGCCATTGTGTCACTAACCTTACTATTTCAATGCTTTTCCTGATATCAGACTTATTTCTGAGTAACTGCAGTCCATGCCGTACTTCCCAACAGTGAGCAGCTTGTCTATTCCTGTTACATAAAACGCAGCCTTCTTCATATCATTGAAGATTCTTATAATGTTCTACTTCAGGCTTCAAGATCGTTAATACATTCTGTTTCAGGCAAATTTTCCACCAGCCTCAAGTCACTTAAACTTTTAATCATAGGTCATATTTTCCAGGGCTTGATCATTCTTGTGCCTCTCTTCTGGACTCTCCAGTTCATTCAGTTCTTTATTAAAGTGAGATGCTCAAACCTGATGTAAGGTGTCTAACACTGCTCCAGCTCTCACCTCCCCAGCAGCAAGCCGAGCAGAAGGACTGCTTAACCTCTCCAGTAGCCAAGCTCCTCATTAATGCATCCAGGATGTCAGTCACTTTCTCAAGCCGCTGACGCTGCTGATTCCACTGTAAGCCCTACGCCTTTCTTCTGTAAAACTGCTGTCTGGCAAGTTGCTCCTTTTTCCTGAATTTGAAGGTATTTGGAAGGCCAGCAGCCTACAGCTTGCAAACAAGGGGTGGTTTTGCGAGAGTGACTCGTCCTAATAGAGTCACTGACTTGAGGCAATGAGAATATTTACGGGTTTTGGGTTGGGGTTTTGGTGGGTTTGTTTTTTGTTTGGGTTTTTTGTTTGTTTGGGTTGGGGGTTTTTTTGTGGATTGATGTTAAAACAGCACAGGAAGAAAACTGACTGGAAACGCGAGAGAGCATCTCCCACACAGCAGCTATCCTCCACTGTCAGCAGCCTCCCACTGAAACAGTACATGAGATGTCTACCCTGGAAGCAAGTAAAGGTCCAGGTCCTGTGCACCCAGAAACCACAAGTGACGGTGGCAGGTGGGAGACACCCACCAGTCAGCCAGCCCTGGCACCTCCAGAGATGTGAAGATCCAGAAGGGGGATCATGCTGGCGGGTCCCAAACCTACCCAGCAAACCAACTACTCTGCTCAGTTATCGAGAACAATTCTGCCAAAGACACTCAAATGTGACTGACTTGAGGAGCTCCAGTGAAGAATCCCAGACACAGGTGGTGTTACCCTAATCACATCATATGAGAACCTGGCCTCCTGTGGGAACACAAGTGTCTTAAAGGTGTAAATTAACCCTAGACTGCGTACCAGAGTCCCTATGGCTTTTCCAGATGCAGATGGTGAAGACACAGTGGAAAACGGCACATGAAGAAGTTGCCTAAGTACGCGATAATGTCATCTGTGCTACCAGCCCCTCTTTTTCCATGAGCCCCATCACTCCAGATCATATGCCAGGAGTGAGCTTGTGCTTATCTAGTGGGATAGATGGTGATATTTAGTAAATATACATTTGATGTGCCTGGAGATTCATAGTAAAAATCATAATTTTGGTCCTGTAAAATGGCTCTCTGGGTGTTCTTTGGGGGGAGAGGGAGAAATCGCATGGTAGTTGGTTTTGTTGGGTTTCTTTCTGTTCATGATATTCCTCAAAGAGAGGATGTCTAAAGTACCTTTTCCAGGTAAATTATAGCACCATAGTGCTTGGTACGGAAAACACACATACTGCAAACTTTAGCTCACTATGTTCATCACTAGGTACAGAGTTTATCGAACAATGCAAAACTCAGCTATATACTTTGTAGAATTTCCAGAAAGCTGCCATTTGGCCAGAAGCCCTCTTCAAACTTCATTTATACCAACACACAATGATCTGCTCATCTCAATCATGCCTATCCTTAAATTTATACTCAAATGACTCACGATAACCCAGAATTTCTATTTGCACATGGTTAAATCAAATCTCTTCTTTAGCTGTACAAACACTGACATTCTACCAGTTCTCATTATTTGCCCGGCTCTCTTGGTTTGCAATCGACACCTTTGTGCATTGATGCTGTTCACGTCCTTTTCTTTTACAGGCACACTGAATCCCATTAAAATTCTCCATGTAGTAGTTCATCCCTCTTTATCTGTTTTTCATGAAGCTGGGCTAGCATTCTTTCATGGAGAATAAGAAAGGAAAGAAAGAGAGCACTATATACCACTTACAACATTCTTTTAAAGACACTTCCAAAATAGATGTAAAATAAATATCGACAGTAACATTTTTCTGCTCAGCTTATAGGTGATCATACTGTTTGATGATCCACATGAATAGTCTTAACACTTCTTTCTTAATGTATGCACCTCATCAAAAGAGTTTCTTTGAATATGTTTGACTAATACAAGAGTATAGGCACAAGGCTGGTCACTTACCCACTGTAAGCACAGAGCTTCTTGACCCCAAATCACACAATAATTTCTGCTGAACGGGACCTCTGGAGATGATCTAGTCCTACCCCATGCTCAGAGTAGATCCGCTACAGTGAAGCTAGGTTTCTCAAATCAGGTGACTTGGCCTTAGTATGGACAAGGTCCTGCCCAAGCAGAGATTGACAGTGCCAAGGGCTTCTGTAGATGACTTGTACCTTGTTCCATAGGTGAAACTGCCTTCTTTATCTCATAAACTGGACACGCTGTTATTCTCAAATGGGTATAGCCAATACTGTATTTTTCACTTGCTGCAGCAGCGCCAAGGACTGAGGTATGACCCTGGAGCGTTTATAGGATTTTTAGCTCTGTGTTCTGGAATGGTGTGTTATCAGCTTGTCATAATTTTTACTGAATTATAAATAAATATGTATTCACTAGCTTAATAAAATTAACATTGGAAAAAACAGTAAAGCTTACCTGGAAACCTGTTCTTTATTTTTCTGTTATTGCTTATCATGCTTCGCTCATAATAGAGAAGCTTCTGTAGAGCACATACATTTCCATTCAAATGCAATTAATTCTGATCAGGTATGCACCAATTTATGTGCTCCTGGGTGCTGATTAGATAGAAGAATAATCTGTTTTGAATCAAATGTTCAGATTACATTACACTATTTCATGCCATTCATCACATTAGGAAATGAAAAGGGTTGCTTTACATGAAACAGAATCATTGAATGAAATATGCACTGCTATGAAATGCTTCCAGTCTACCTGAGATACTGCTAGGACAATCTACCACCTAAACGATTATTCAGTTTATTTTCTTGCCTATATTCCTTTCACTGAGGTCATGGCAATTAATAAGGATAAAGTTAAACTAACTTGGAAGAGAGAGAGTCAGTTACCCAAAGCCATTGAAATTAAAGATATGATGCTGTTACACTTGACAATATCTTTGATTTCTTCATTATTACCCTTGAAAACTGCTGCTAACCTCAGGATTTATTGTGCTACCTACATTAAGCAGAGGGGATGCTGCAGCTCTGCAGCTGGGTGCTGTGCTGGCTCCCAGGCATCAGGGACAGGACAGCAACAAACCTCAGCTAAAGACTCATTCCAGTCCCGCTGCCCCAAACAAAACTGGAAATCACTATTACATCGCACCACCGGGCACGGTAGGCATTCGCCTCCCAAAGAATAACTCCGCTTGGCTTTCTGGGAATGAAAAAAAATAAGGCTTGAATCTCTATTAACTTGCTTAAGCTTTTGTCATACTTGCCATGATCTAGACTCGCAGGAAAACAAATTCTTTCTGAGCTCATAGCCCTCAGTTACGATCTCAATGATTTAATTAAAAAGGAAAAGTTTCCTTCTACAGCCAGAAGGCAGCTGAAAGTATTGGACAGTTAGCAAGAAGAGGAAAACAGCTCAAGGATATTGTTAAAAACATCTGGGTATGAAAAAATGCAAATAACTTAACAAGTTGTGTTAGGAGACCAGACAAAATACTGAATTTTAAACTAGGTCCAAACCAGAAGCTACTTTCCTTGAGTTTAACCTGTGTTACAGATGCTCTTTTTGCCATACTGTTTGAGCTACAGCTGGAAGCACCACCTCCACAATACTAACTGCACTTTCAACATCCATGTCTGCAAAAGGTGCATTATTCTTGGGAAAAACAGCACATCCTTCTGGGATCTGAACCCAGGTTTTTGGGCTCACACATCTAAAACTTCACATACTTATCAGGAGCAAACAGAACCACCTGAAGCTTGTTTGCCTCTGGCAAGGAGGTAAACAAAATTCAACCATTATATTCCAGAGCCTAGCTTCTGCTTTTGTCCTACGTGCTACATGAGGGCGGGGGGGGTGGAAATCAAGTTCACAGCTCTCATGGAGAATGCCACAGTGAAAGAGAGGTGTCCTGAGCCAAATTCTGAAACACCTCTCTGAGCAGCTCGCACGTTTCTTTGTCAAGCAAGGACCTCTTCTCCTCTTCTACAAATGGAGGAGAAAATGAAGGGCATAACTTCAGCTTTGATTCAGCTGAAGGAATAAATACCATGTTTTCTCTGGAGCTGAGTGAAGCTGGTTGTCTTTGTGTTAGTCTGAACTTGTAACGCCAATTATGACTGGAGTATACTCATCACTCTTCCTGAATCCTGGAAAGCAGAGAAGAAAATCTGGGTTTTGCCCTTTAGTACACAATTGATAGCAACAGCCTAATTTCACCAGTGATATCACCCAAAGCCTAAAGGACTGAGATGGTTATGGACTCAGGAGAGACAGCAACCACCGGACAGATGCTCTTGCCCACTATTTTTTTTTTTTTTTTTAATAAGCCCTTAAAACCCTTGTGTGTGCAGGCAGGTTACAGTAGTCCAAGTACAGCAATTAGTTACTCAGCTTCTTTAAAAATTAATAAATAAGAAGGTATATTATTTTTCCACGGGTAAAGGCTATATGCTTTGTCTTCTCATGTCTCTAAGGCTGAAGCGGGAGAAGGTTGCCTTTGCTTAACCCAGAGATAATTAAGCAGAGACATTTAGTCATTCTTTGTCATTCAGGATAATTAACTAGGCTGGCACAGAAATAGTGTTTGCACATGGTGTCTTTTCCTGAGTTGCTTACTTGGGGTTTTATTTGTGAGTGTGTGTTTTTGTGGGTGTTGGCTTTTTGGTTTGTTTTTTTTTTTAAAGAGATAATCAGTTTTATCCAGATTTAAAAAATAAGAATCTCATCTGATTATCAGAAATTATTGTTAGCAGCTCTGCCACACTCTGAATCAACTCCCTTCACACCTGAGGGCCATACCTTCCAGGCAGGCTGATTTATATGCTGCTATCCCTTACTGCCTTTCACCTCTCCATTAATCATCTCAGTCTCAACCATCTTGATAACCTCTCTTCATTCTTATTAAAGACAGAAAATATATTAGCTGAGTACATCAGCCCCCTTGACTTACGTAATTACTCTCCTTTCCTATTTGTAGTGAAAACCTACTAACTCTCCAGGGTTTTCTTCCCAGCCACTTTTTCTAGACCTCTTTAACTTTGCTTCCTCCTAAGACACTAGTGCATTGCATTCTGTTTCTACTCAAGTTTACTTGCATGTTTTACTTCAATATCTTCCTTTCAGTCTCCTCTGAGACGTTGTAGTCAACCTTATGATAAACTCAGTTTCAAAAAATATTTTATGATATTTTCAGCATTCAGAGCCATCCAGTGGGACAAAAGCACACAAAATGCTGTGATATATATGGTCTGTGGGAGCCAAACACTGACAACTGGAAGAAATGTCTACAGCTGCTGTGAAGCCAGGACAAAATAGAGAATGAGACCATCTCCAGAAGCACTGGAGATAGCCCAGTCCTAGGTAGAGTCTGGTTTTTTTCCTCATTCACAACTATTGCTATTTGCCCCATATTCTGTGCAGCTGCTAGGCACCTATACCACACTTACCTTCACAGGCCAACACGCGATCCTTGTATAAGACATTCACCAAAAAGTGTTTCTGCTGTAAATCACGACTTCCCGAGGATCAGCCTCCATGGAGATGCCTGAAACAGATTATTTTCTCCCAGTGACACTTCAAACTTGTTATCATGCATGAGCATTGCAGAACAGATGAGGACATGGCCACAACTGAATGAGGTTTCACAATTACCTGTGGAGGATTAATTCCTCTGGCAGGAATTCCTCATCCCTAAACCCACACACAGCTTCATCTCCCATCAGAGAAGGTTGACGAGCTAGATGTGTGGCTGACCAGTAACTCTGATGCTTGAAAATTGGTACACTCCTGAATTCACTCATTTCTTTTTAACCTCACATGCTGTAAATGCTAGCAACATAAACCATCTTTAATTTGACTTGTGGGAAGTATCATCCAGAAAGCAGTGGAAGCCCTCCAGCTCCAGAGCGTGTTCAATAAGGATAATGGAAGCAAAGAATATTTCCTTCAAACAGAGCTTTTAAAAGGACCTTTTTTTGGTAAATCACCATTCTCCCAAGCACCATTATACTGACACAGAGACTGTACTGCAGGTCTTGCTCACACTCAGTTTACACATTTATAACTTACAACGTTTCTAGTGTATTCATTCCTCTTCTTGGATGCACCAAGAAGCTTCTTGTTTGCTGGTGTGAATCCTGCCTTTTATGTCCCAAAAAAAATACCCAAAGTTCGATTATTTTTTAATGCCATTTTTATTCTGTACTTGACAATGGTAACAAAAACAGAACACTAAAGAATTATACTTTTAAAGAGGAGTTTCTATCAGGCAACTATTCTTGTCCTAGTGTAATATCTCATTTTCTCAGCAGTTGATTAAAATCCATTCTGTTCCACTGGGATACACCCAATGACACTCCCCTGATACAGAGATATACAGAAGAGATAAAAGAAAATAATATATCACTGGCAATGCTCAGAACATTGTTAAAAGCATATATTCAGTACCTACTTATCTTTTATGTATACAGATATCTGTGGTGACAAATAGCCTATTATTGTACGTGATTGACTGAAAATAGAGAGCAGAAACTGAAAAAGAATACTGAATAACCTGATGACCATTTATTGGTCATATTTTACATTATTCCTCTAATTTTCTGCACTTTCAGATTACCCATAGGAGAAAGAAGGCAAGGAAAGGAAACAACATAGTTTTAATATGACTCCAGCTAAGAACTGGAGCTAGTTATGGATTCCTCCAGTAATTAAGCAAATAGACGACTGGACTTGGGTTTACCACTGTATGAGGCGGATGCCATCAGCATCTCTAGGTACTTTTCCAGCAGTACCAGGAGGCCTTGACACTACGAGGCTCATCAGAAGAGAGAATGAGGACTGCACAGAAACAGGAGCCAGAGCCCCCTTGCTATTGACTTGTCTCACACCGATTATGACACCAGGCATGTCCTATCATATGAAATTTTGCTTGTCGCAGGTTTACAAGGTTAAACTCAACTTTCTCCTTATTTGTATAGAAGTGTTGTGCCTTCTCCTAAAGAGTACAGGATGGACACTTAGCTAGGTGGGTTAGTTGACAAACCCATGCAGAGAAGCAGAGGTGAGACTAGGAAGAAACAAATTCATAAAAGAAGCTGATCTTAGCAGTCAAGTGCAGAACTAAAGCAAAGCACAGAGAGAGAACTGTAATCTTGAAGCAAAACTTCATTTGACTCCGATACCTTTGCTTCTATGGCTAAAAAAAAAATAAAACAAAGAATTTCAAGATCCTAAGCAGTTGTATATCGCCATCCAAATAATCAGTGATGACCTTGCTTGTGCATCAACACTGATGAGCTGAAACAGGACAGCAGTTGTCAGGACACTGCACGGCCTGACGGCTGCATTAATATGTCGGGGCTTATCTCTGCTCTTCTGAGCTCAAGGACACTTGTGCACAACACCTTCAATAAAATGCTCACAGCTGAGAGTGAAAAATCCTTGAGCTCCTTCTTGAATTTCTATTCTCTTTTCATATGGGCGAATTCTCATTCATTTTAAGTGAAATGCCATCCTCAGTGAAAAGTGAAATGCAATCCTCAGTGAAATCACTGGGAGTTTTGACATGGGTTTCCAAGGATCCAAATGTCAGAATTTAACAACAGCCTGCAAAGAAACTGAAAGTCTGGCATCTGAAATCCGTTCTGGTGCACATCTCAAACACTGCTGGGCTAAGGTTGCAGTTCTTGGAATAATATCGTGTGTCTGCTGAACAGCAAATCTTCAGCAGTTGCTATCCCAAGTACGTTATAGCTGTATACAGAGTCGTAACGCAGAAAACTGGAAAAAAAACCTGTTAGATAGACCTGTACTCCACACTCCTGGTGAATTAACTAAGGATTCAGTGGCCATACAGACAATAAGGTCTTTTATAGTTTCATTTGACAGTGTAATACAAAAAAACACACGGGCTTTAAGAACAGTGCTTTCAGAGCACCTCTGTTCATTAACTCTTCAAGCTCTCAGTAAAAGTTAACCAGAGTTACTTTTGACCTAAGTACTTTTCACCTTCCCATCCATTTTCTTCACAGACTTAAGACAACCATACAAACTTTTCTCCTTAGACAGATGAATCTATAATTACCCAACCGAGATTTCTTTGCAATTTTTTTTGTGAGCGTCAGCTACCCCCACTGCCAAAGACGAGATACTGGTCACATACTGCTGATCTAATCCAAAAATCACTGTTCCTGCTACCCAGCAGGTAATAATTCTTTTCATCCACTTCATTCATTTCACCTAATCAATCATCAATTCAAGAAAGCTCCTTGAATTTTTTGTACCTATCATTTACATGGGCAAGCAATACATATTTGGCTCCCTTAATATTTCTTCACACATCAAGTCATCAATCTCTCTAGTCCCTTAATCATTTTTCTTGCTCTTCTGTGAATACCTTCTGGCTTTCCCAAGTCCTTCCAGCATTTCAACGGCACTTTCACAAGAGTTCAATGGATAAAAACTCTTCCTTTTTTACCAGGCATCCAAAATCATAGTTATTTTATTTGTCAGTTAAGGCAACTTTTTGATTCCAAATATTAAATCTGCAGTGGTAGTACATGAAGAAGTTCGAAATTGACTGAATTAGTTTTGCAAGGTTTTTAGCGACTATTTTCTGTCATTTTGTTCTCAGTTCATTTCTAATTTTTTACTGGCGAGTTCCGGCTTGAAAATAACTGAAAACACCAAAGCTCAGCACTGTTGAGTTTGCTCCATTTCACCTCAAAAAGATGACAAAAGTAATTTGATTTCCATGCAAGCACCATAAATCATCCTTTGCTTTCCAATTCTTCTTGCGTACTTTTGCTCAACCCACTGGGCATTGCTTTCTTGAACGTAGACTGAGTTACTACTTCCCAATGATGTCAGAAGCTGGCATTCTGTTAACATATTACATACGTAGTTTGCGTATGGCATGCACTGTAAAACCACGCAATATTTCCTCTTCTACTACCTTGGTAAACTTTATTAAACCTTTGATGGACCTGATTTAGATATGAAGTAAATTACTAACATCAGTTAGGTAACAGACTACTGTGACTAGCAAAAACCTCATAGCTACAGTCTTGTTTGATACCCCTTTGTATTGCAGGAGGGGCACAAGGGGGGGGCATCAGCTTCTCCAGAGTCAGCTGTGGGAGACTAGTTAAGCATCTTTCCCTGAGCTCAGTAAGGAGCATCATTTTAGGGCATAAAGCATCTTACACCTAGAATTTGATTTTCCTGGTGCTCAGCTCCAAAGCCCTTGGCAGTGTCTCCTTCCCAGTCAACAGCAAAAACTTCTTTAGGTCCTTCCTTGCATCTCTCGTTTCACCGAAATGAATGGTGCAAGGATCCTCAATGGAAATGTTGCAGGCTTCAGGCTATGACTAGATCCGCAGCCTGAACAAAGCAGTCTTCTCATGGCACGCTGGACACAAGTTGCCAGGCTTATCTGAAGCTTTGAAGAATACGTTTACAGGGAAACTCTATCGCTCCCCTCTCTCTTCTTTATGCTCCTGATCCTTTCTTATTTTCAATATGGAGTTTTACACAGAGTTTTGAGGGGGAAAGTCATCCCTAAATGGGTGGCAAGGGAGGTCATGTGCATGCCTGCGGGTTAGCTGCTTTTCAAGCTGAGTAAATATCAGCAACCTATGTAAGCCCAACTTCAGCTAGCATAAAGTGAGGTTCATGAACCAATACTTTGAACCCTATGTTCATTTGAAGCTTTTAAAAGTTACTTCATCCCTTCCGCTCAATAAGTTTTCTGATTTATTACAAAAAGGTGAAAGGTTCTCCTTCCCATTACCAATTACCTGAGTCATTCAGTCCTCTTTGATGTATCCTTGCATGAATAAGTTTGTTTCCAGACTTCCTGGTCCTTACTTCTTTAACTTAAAATATTTGTCAAACAAGAGCAATTTTCTCCTTATGCAGAAGCCAGCTAATTAGTATGGTAGCCTGTCATTCTGTCACACCGCCTTGACAAACAATATAGGAGATTAAAAGAGTTGCTAATTGGCTGATACTGTTAGCAGCAATTTCATAGTGCTAATGTACCAAGAAAACATTAAAAAGTTGCTTTGATCAGGCTATGGAAAAATTTAACAAAATTAGCTTTTGCAAGATTAAAAGTGTTGTCCCACAGAAGAAATCCCACATGCAGGCAGCACTTCCAATATGGGATTAAGGAACACTACTATTATATGTATTGTAGAGATGATCTGCCAACAGAAAAAAGTTTCTCGCAAGTCATTCTTGGATTTGGGCACCACTAATGAGAAATAGTGGAAAAAAACACAGAAGAGATCATTGGAATACAAATTATGAACATATTTAAGGATATTGATACAAGACCTTCTCGTAGGAGTAGCAAGATACTCTAAACTAGTCCTTCATGAAAGCCCGTGACCAAAAAAATTGCCAATGGTTGCCCCAAATCAACTTGAAATATGACCACTCTGTCCTCAGCCGCTGAAGATAAGTTAGAAAAGACTGCAGACAGGATATAGCATGCCTTTCAGTTACAATCAATTAAGCAGGAAAAGACAAGATAATAAGGATAATTAACAACATTTGGACTAAGCTGGAATTATAAAAATTAACAGCATTAATTTTGTTACTTTCAGTTAATGTACCCTTGGACAGATTTTAAATGGATGGGTAGCAGTAAGGTCAGCGATCAGCGTTACATTCCCATACTTGTCAAACCAATGAGAAAGAAATAATGCATAAGTAGCAGAAAACACATTAGTGAATTGTTCTGAAAAATATTGCAATACTCACTTTTTCTCAGGAGAAAAATGAAACAGAAAGACACAAACATTTAGAAATGTACTAACAATACTCACAGCATGGCAACTATTGGGATACAAAAGCCTAGATGAGCTTAAACTCTCTTTTTCATTGCCAAGACCTTGCTAAATCTTCATTTTTTAAAAAAAAGCCTATAACAAGAGCTGGTAAATAACCACACTTGGGAAGATGTTGTCTCCTACCGTATCTCGATCGGTTCAGTGAATGAGTCAGAGCTGTTCTTTCACTTCAGCTGCTTTCACTTGGACTTCTCTGGTTCCTGCAAGGAAAATAAGAAAGAAAATAAAACCATCTCCATGCGCTCTTCTTGATAACCATAGCACAGATCCTGAGACAGTGCACACAGCCTCCCGGAAACTGAAAAATTGAGAACTAGATTTTTCAGCTATCCTAAAGTGCTCAGGTATGGCTCTTCCATCCTGTACAAGAGTACTTCTAATTATGAAAACACATCAAGGTTAAAAAAGGGCAAATGAGCATGGAATTTGGCAAGTCGGTGTGGTTGTCAAATCTAACAGGAAATCCACCCAGTATCAGTTATTGTGGGGGAAGACATGCGGGAGCCAATATTTGTCAACAAAAGCATCAGAAGTCAAATAAAAGGCAAAGACGAAAGGGCTGAAGTTTCTTTTCTGGCTTTCTGCTGAAAGTTCTCCCCTTTAGGAGCCAACCACACCGCCCACGTTGAAAGAAAAGATGGCAGGTGGCTGGAAGCATGGTAGACCCAGAGCCCCACCTGCCTGGCACAACAGTAATCACTTCGCATTTTTGGATAGTCAGCAGCTGATAGGACTCTTTGGCAAGACAAAAGAAGAAATTAGTGAGGTGTCTGCTATTGAGGTGTTGCTCTTTGGCACCTTCAGCTTCAGTCCAAGCCACCGGTTCTTTTTTTCCTGAATCTTCTCCTGAGGGGCTCTACGAAGAAATTAATGTTTATGTGTTTAGAGGGATCCAAATGTTACCATCTGCTGTTCTACAATTTTTTCTGTATTTTCCCGATTTAGTTTAACACATTAATCATTGCTACACTATTGTTAATCATTAGAGTAACTGTTGTCTAAAATTATGAGCAAGGAAAAGAATCGTATTAATTTCAGCTACAAGGAAAGCGACTGACTTCTCTTCAGTTACTTCCCAATTTAAAACACTAATTGAAATCAGTCTACTCCTTGCATCAACAAATGAAGGATAATTATGTTGTTCTTTCAACCTTGTGTTCAGAGATTGCATTGATCTTCATTATATTAATAAGTCAAATTATTCCTTCATTTCTGCTAGCTTTATAAGTAGGGAATTATACAGGAGAGACTGAAATGGGTTGCTGTGCTTTGAATATATCTGCTTTTTTCTCTTGCTTGTTTACCATTAACAGTTATACTTCATCTGTTGCTAAATAACATTAGTGCTTAAATGATCTGATATTGGTTCACAGAATTATTACAGACTTGGATATAGCTCTTCAAGAGAAAAATACAGGAATGGCTGCAGAATTTTTTCCAAGTTCCCAGAGGATAAACAATTAATTCCTGTAGTCTGTGAGGTACAGGTTTATCTAATTGAACTGTAGGCAGCTGCGCTTATCTAGGCCCACACAAAATCAATATAGAAGAAGCCTCAGTGTTCAATGAATTTGCAGTAAAGGGGTTAATTGAAAAGGGAGCAATTGACACAAAAGGGCTGGGAAGCAGGGTGGAAAAAAGAAATAACCCATAGAAATGCAATGAACATTCATAATTCTCCTGTTGAGCAAAGCATCTGAGAATTTCTCAAACACCACTATTTCTTTGCTACATCATCCTGTGTACTTGAGCTCGCTACATAAACCATGTGTTTGTAAAATAACAGAATATTTCAGGAAGAATTTGCTGCATGTATTTAACTCAGCGTGGTGGGTTGACCTTGGCTGGATGGCAGGTGCCCACCGTGACACTCCATCACTCCCCTCCTCAGCAGGACAGTGCACTCAGTATCCTCTTGACCATTAATCAGGTCCTGGGATTCATTACTGTTTTTTACACCCTCCTCCACATCCCACAAATTGAATCAGACTGTTACAGTCACCCTCAGGGCAAGTTTGGCAGCTGCAGACCCAGATGGAGGAGTCCAGCAACAGCATGTTGGGGTTTGTATCATCTCCCGGCCAGCCTAGGTTGGCTCAGCTGATGGATGTGGATTTGTCTGTTGGGCTGGTAGGAGATCTCTTTACTGTTGAGCTGCTTTGTAGCCTCGTATATCAAACCCAAAAAGTAGAGTAAGTGGTCTTTCTAAAATGCCTGTGTGCAAATCTTCACAAACTGTGAGTTAAACTAATAAGATTATTTCCCTTTATACTTTATGCTTCCTGGGCAGAAGTCCATGATGAAATTACAGTCATATAACATGTCTAAATGCTTGTCTCATACGTTGTAACTTTTGACCATGAGTTAGAAATAAGATCCATAACTTCAGCATTGGACATTGTTTTAAAAATATAATAATTAAAACATGAAATCACTTTCAGACACCACAACTCAATGATCATTAAAGACAAAATCATCATAATAGCTATGAAGGATTTAACATTTCCATTAATGACACATATGACATTTGTTCACACTGAGAAGGCTTGCACAGATTTTTGGAGAATACACTCAGACTTTGAAATGAAATTGGAAAAACACATAACAAAAAAGTGGATACCTGCAAACTTCTACATACAAGAAGGAAAAAACTCATCTGCTGAAATGTAGCATAGGAGTGACTTATTAGGGAAACTAGAAAAGAACCTGAGGAATGATTGGATCCCAAGCTGAATTTCAATCACAGATGTCTGTCTGCTGCAGGAAAGGTAAGAGGGATTACAGGACACAGTCAGCATGGACACCTCTGTCCTTCTCAGTGGTGGTGAGACCTCATCCAGAGCGCTGTAGCTGATACCTTGGTGCAGCAGGTCAACGTAGCTGTGGATCAGCGGGAGATACATCAGAGGAGAGCAACGAGACCAAAGTGCTCAAAAATATGGCCCATGCAGGGTGGGAGAAACTGGGGTCACTGGAGCAGTGTGAGCGGGAGAGAAGTGAAACCCCTCTTTACCTAAGCAGGCGTCTCAGGAGCTTTCATAGGAGAGAGGGTCCTTCCAGAGTGTTCAAAAGGCACTTTCTGAACTGCCAGCAAAGTTTTGTTGGCAAAAAGTTTTGGGCTTGATGCCCATGTTAAACCTAAGTCAATCCTTTAATCTGTGCAGAAGATCTAGAGGAAGAAGCATTCAAACTTTGGTACGTCCTCGTACAGTACATTTTGGATGCTGCATGTGAGGAAGATTCTTGAGGAAATTGGCTATTCGATTTTCCTGGTGACTGAATTTTAATACAAAAAAAAAAGTGTCTGATAAAATCCTTGTCCTTTAAAGCAAATAAAAAAGTTACCTGTAAACCTACAATATTTTAGAAGCATGAGGTCTAACAAAAGAGCAATCAGTCCAACAGTATATGACTCGTTTATGAAAAAAAACCTCTTGCTTTATACATAATTTCATTTCCACTGTGTTCAATTCTAGTTCTTATGATGGCTAAATAATGAGAGAAAAAGAGAGGGGAAAAAAACATATGGAGAACAAAACAGTTTTCTTAAGTATGCTATCCATGTATAATAAAGTGTAATATGCAGACTGCAGTAAATTTAACCTCTTATTAATACGAAGGAAAAAAATTAGAACAGTCTAAGAGTGCCGTTAACGGGCATTCATTTAGCACAGATTACAATTACAATCTACGCAGCAGATCTGAGCTGTTGTACTGAGCTATGAGCAGAGTTTATATCACAATTCACAATTTGAAGAGTATAGAACAAGAATGAAAATTATGTTCCTCCTTGTTAAATGACTAACGATACAATTTCAAGACATATTTTACATTAAATAACTTATTTTGCAAAATGCTAAATTCTTCAAGTCCCATTTGAACTCTTAAGGGCTTGGCAAACGGCACCATGGACGTCTCCGATCAGACCAGTTGATGAGACCAGGTCACGCTTCTCTGCCATCAGTTTTTTATTAACGTCATTTCCCCCCCCAGTCAATTAACATATAATAATGAAGGTTATTTTTTTCAGTCAGTCACACCAAATACTTCTCAAAAGTTTTAGTAGGATTGAATCACACCTTTTACATTTCGCCTTTGTTTTCAGGAGGAGTAAATAATAACTCCTTATTTTACTAGGTGCCACATTAAGCAGGGTCGGTCACATCACATTGAGTGATGCATGTAGCCAAACCCATTGCTGCTTAATCTGCTTCCCTGTTTACTGTTTGGAGACACTCAAACTTTCGGTTAATCAAAGCTACCACAGACCCTTCTGTTTGCTTTCACACGTAATTTGTAGAAATTGCTGAGAGTATGGGTCGAGCCACCAGCTCCGCAGTCACGGACCACTAGGCTAATTTGCTTTATATTGAATAAGTCAGTCTCAGAGAAGGCTGCCTTTGCATCTCTACCTGAAAAAGCACAGACAGAAAACTCTGAGTCACAAAAGTTTACTCTCACTAATTCAAAGGAAAAAGGAGGGTGCTGCATCACAGCTTGGCTCCCACCAGCGTGCTTGACCTTGCAGGCTACAAAATAAAAAAATCCTTGTAACTGTGTTGGTAAATAAACTGATTCAGGCTGACACGGTGGTGATGGAAGAAGTGATATACATAGAACATCAAGCTGTCATTTCTATAAAATGATTTTTTTTTTAAAAAAAAACTAACGGCACTTTAGAAAGTGCCTTAAAACACAGCAATCTTTCAGACAATTTTCTTACGTTATAACATCAAAAACGAAAAGGGATGAAGGCAGTATTCAAGTACCAAAGGACATAAAAAGGGCGTTTTGAAAATCTTCGGTACTGTAATTACAAATGCGACAGTTGCTATTCATATAAGATTGGACACAAAGAAATATGAAACTTATTATAAGCTTCATGAATGTTTACTAAATTTAAACATCCCTATTTAACTTTCAGCACTTGCAGCTTCAGTTCAGTTGCATTCAAGCTGTATTCATTTTAAACAACCTTTAAACCAAAATCTGATATAAAAAGCTTGTTAAGTGCTGGTAATACTTGAGCCTTGCAAGCAAGTAAGCATTCTTCTTCAAATCTAAGCCTTTATTACTTCCGTGAGAAACTCTGAAAAGTACAGTTTTCTCGTGCAAGTAATGTTGCAGTTGCTACCTACCCATCATTAATCCCAGTGGACCATAAATAATTCTGAACACCTCAGGCAACCGCATACCGCATCGCCTAGGTAAGGGATTAGGTGCCTGTTTAGCTTTAAAAATCTGACGTGTATTCTCCTAATCCGCATCCGTTTTATGGGATTAGAGTACCTAGCCCACAGGTAAATCTCAATACCTATTTGCAAGTGTTTCATTAGACTCCTATGAAAAGTTAGAAAGAAGAGTGAAGTATTGCTATTATTTCAACTCCAGTACAGAATTTATTTCTTTACTAGTGATTGAAAGTATCAATTTTACTAATGCTCACAGTTAATTATTGTTAATATAACTGGGATTTATTATCCATGAGTAGGACTTCAGCACCACTTTTAAAATTTATGCTTATGGCTGTCTGCTGCGCTTTGAAAATCATCATCATTTTATAATTAACATGCAGGGTATTAAACAAATTCAATCTTTTAAAGCTAATATTTTATGAAAGAGCAAGAGGAAAGACTTTGCCACAAAATAGCAGTCAGGATCATTTAAATCCAAAGCCCAAGCCATCACAGAGTTCATTTTAACTAAAATAAATCAGTAAGAAACAAGCGGAAGCTCTAGACTGAAGGGAGGGAAGACGAAGGAGAGCACTCGGGGCAGGTGGGTCGCTCAGAAGGAGCTGGGGTATCGATGGCATAGCCACATAGCACGTATGTCACTCCTTGTGTCTGAACCGGGACATCCAGTCAGCCTCAGCAATCGAGAGAAAGGTGTAGTGGCAGTGACTTTTCTTAAACTTTCTATGTGACGGAGGAGGGAGTAACGATGTTTTATTACAAAGTTCAAAGTTGCATTCCAGGGAGGTTAACGGAAATGAGCTGCTGGTGGGTATTCCCTACATGAAAACAAAAGTGTCATGGTGGCAAAAGGAACCCTCAGTGTTAGAAGAGAAAACAAAGCAGTTAAAGTATTGTTAAATATAACCTTCAGACTAGAGAAAACTATTATTTTAATTGACTCAATGGCATTTACGAGGCATCACAGGCAAAAGCACGAAAAACAGACATACTTAATTTTTCTCTTCTCTCTCCCATTACTGACACCAGACCAAAGGCTGAGAAACTCTTGGAGCAACGTAAAGCAGCAGAGGAGCTTGTGTACGAGACAATCGGGAAACGGATTTGGAGCTGATTATCAGCAGGAGCAATTTTCTCCTGGAAGCTGTGACAACTCAGATCTAAACTTTTGGTTTTCAGCAAAGTACTAGCTCACGGAATATAAATCAGTAGTTACATAAACCATGAGAGCAATGAAAGCAGCCGCAGCATTACTGAGCAAAAACATAGCAACGGCATGTATTTTATGGAGGCGACAACTATCTTACCCCCCTTCACGTTACGTGCCATTTAGATCTTCCTCCCAGAGCACACGCTGCTATAAAACTCTTACTGCATTGCATTTCTTCTTTTGCAGCGTAATATCCGCTACTATAGTTTTATGTTTGTATATAAGGTGTGAAAGCTTTATCCAGAGGAAAATGAGATGGAGCTCGTCCAAACATTACATTGCCCTTTTGAAAGGCAGAATACAGCAGTAGACAAGTCACTGTCTGCTGCTTCTCTCACCCACCACTGAATAACAATGGTAGCGAAGGACCTTCAACGGGAGCCAGTCTCAAAGGAGCATTGAAAGACCCAACGCGAATGGGCCCAGCTATAAAGGACAAGAAATTTCATAGAATCATAAAATTTGACTTGATAAAATAAAGCTTTTCATATATCTATCTTAGAGCCACTTGCAGACATCATGTGTAGCTGCTACGTGAACCACAAAATAACAAAAATAACAAAAATAACAAAATTCAAAAAATCAAAAACAATTAACTCAACTTGAAAGAGGTTTTTCCAGCTTCGGTACGTAAGTGAGCCTTGGTAGACTGTAAGCACTCTAGGAGACAGTCTGCACAACCTCATCTTCTGTTTTAAGACTGCAGTAGTCAAGGTATACATTCACGTTTCAAAGAAAAGAAAGCCGTGTATTCATGTGAGTCCCCTATTAAAATATCTTTTCTCACTAGTAATCAGACTGAAAGCAGCAGTGAAAAGTTCATAATCATTAGGACTCTGGCAAACATTTATCATCATTTATTCTTAAATCAGTTCAGTCTGGAAATGATTCCACGAGAGTGCCCATGGTAAATAGTTATGCTGGGAAAAGAGTGAAAGAATATACTAGAATACGTTAATTCACTTTGTACTGCAGTTGCTGTAAAGTAACCAACTCCTGTGTTAAATTCACTTTATTTTACCTTGTGGACCAAGTACTGCTTTAAGCACCGCAAATTAAAAATTAATCTCTAGAACAACCCAAGTTCCTTTCACTGGATTCATAAAACAGCTGTCGGGGGAGATGCATTGAGCTCAGGAGAAGGAGACCCACCATCCTTCACAGCAAGTATTAAAATCCCCAAAGAAATTAGGAGCAGTGTCCTCCAGTATATCCAGGGAAATATCCAGAAGGATAAAGGAGAAAACAATGAAGGAGAATGACAAAATCTGAGCAATGGGTGCTCAGACTCAGATTTCTTAGCAGATAAAAGTTATTCCAGAATTCATCAGGAATATATTCATCTTGCTTGGAGAAAAAGCCACACACTTATAAGAGTCCTGACTATAGAGTTAACAACTACCCCACTCACCAGGTTAATGTGGCTCCAGGAACCTGAAAACTGAATTTTCTCTTTCAGGTATCAGAATCATTTAACCCAGTCACTCAATAAAAAGAGAAAGATTTCATTTACAAAAATTGATCACCCCAATGATCCAGAAAACAGGCAAAGGGCGAGAAGTATACTCTGCGACCCCCCTCTGCGAGGAGAGAAATACAAATACTAGGCTGATTTTATTCTTTAAGTAGATTTCTGCTTAGCTGAACGTTGCCTACCAAGATGGATTTATCAGATCTGCACAAAAGGCCGAAACTGCTGAGGCGGAGGAGGACTTTCCTATCCGCTTAACATCACCAGACTGCACAAGCACTGGCAGACAGCGTTGGGGAAATCGTGTCTGTTCGGGGAACAAAATTCTGGTCTTTTAAATCGTTGGCTGCGCTTTAGTAAAATCACTTCAAAGTATTCATAAAGCCACAAATTCTTTTTCGTGAAAGAAGCAACACGGTCTTCTCTTTCTTGCTGTCTTCTGAAGAGACAACAAATGCTAACGTGTCTTTGAAATGCTTTCAGGGCATTTGGTTACAAACACTCTGCACCAACACCAGATTTCAGCTTACTTGCAGGTACATGCAGACCCAAACGTGTTGCTTTGTGGTCCGAGTCCTCCGTGTCTTGAAAAGCTGACGCCACAGGCACCAGAGAGATGCATCCCTCCCACATGGGACAATTCAGAAAAATAAGAACGTGTAGCTGTGGCTGCTCTTCAGGTTTGTAGGACAAAGGACACCCAGAGACCGCAGCAGCACCAAAATGAGAAAGAAGTCACCTCGAAGGTGTTGTCAGCAAGGAGCAGCCCATGTTTGTGATTGAGTGGGGCTTGGAGAAAGCACCCAGCCTGCAGGAATGGCAGTCACCCACCGAAATGAAACCACGAGATCATTTTGCAACCAGCCAGTCTGCAGGTAGCTGGTTGGAGAGGTCTCCTTCCAAAGAAACTGGTTTCTCTGGACCAGTAATGAGGGTTTGTTCACATTCATCACTCCTGATGGAATATGTTAAGACTGAATTCATCTTTGAACGCATGAAATGTGACCGCTGAGTTGAGTACCAGCCTGACCACACACGATCCACTCTCAGACCCGCCAGAGCCAAAAGATCACTATCAGCAGCTCTGAACAACAAATTAGGGACCGCAAGCAACAATTTATTTTATATTCTCTACTAGGAACCGCTGTGATAGCTGAGCGTGCAGCCGTACATTTTATATGTGCTAATAAGACCCTAATATTAATAGTATAATAATAATTCAAAAAATACCGAACTGCTCTAACACACAAGGTGAGGGAATTCAAGAACTCCAACGTAAAGCAGGACTAGGCGCATCCAGTGCTCGGTTCCCAAGGACTGCCAGCATCATGGACGTTAACTTAGCGCCCTTGTTCAGAAACCCATTGCCACACAAGTATCTACGAATTGCCACACATTCAAACGTGCAATTTTAAAGCCAAATTACAAATAGTTTTGACCAGGAGGAAGAGAACAAAGGTACTTCTGATGCAGATTCTTACAAAACATCTCTGGTTTCATTCCTTGTTCTGTTTTCCAAATGTTTTTATTAAACGGCGGTTTCTGTTGGTTGTATACTTACAAGCTGGCTGAAAAAAATTTATTTGAGTTTTATTAGAAAGCAATCAGCCAGCAAATATCCTGGAAAAATAATTTTAATAGAAGATGAACGCAATTAAAAACCATCCTTTAGCATTAATATTTTATGCCAATTTACTTGCAGCTAGCACTAGTTACTCCAGTCACAGCTTCTAGTAATGTAGGAAGCAAAGGTAGTATATATGTTCTCACTTTTTTAAAAAAAAAAAAGTTTTATCAACCCATTTTGCCTCTTCCCTGTTTCTCCTACCAATGATTTTTCTATTCCTTAATTTAAGATATTTTAAAACGCTATTAGCCCATAATGAAAAAAAAAAACCCACAAACACAAACCCTAATGGCAAACCAAATAGATTTCAAGACACGTGAAAAAAGGCCATAAAATGTCCAGGGGGGATGTCTGGTCAGTGTTTGTGTTCCTCTTTATCACAAGCTAGCAAGGAACAAAACCCTGTCATTGCGATTTTTCACACATTTTACGTGTGTGTGTACTTTGCAGCTGAAGTCTCATCCACTGGCCCAGAGCAATCCTGGGTGTTACTGATACAGAGCAAGTAATAATACACAGAATAGAAGACAAACTCATGGGAAACAACGAACTACTCCCACAGACAGGCATCCCACAGGTTTTGCTTGCTCTACAAAACTCCCCGAAGGTGTGCTGGAGCGGGGCGCTTCCTCCCGCCGTGGCTGTGAAAGATGCTCCGCGCCATCCGCAGCCGCTCCCTGCCAGCGCCGCGCCTCTCCCTTCTCCCTTTCCTGCCAGAACAAAGGCCAATGCTGTTGTGAAAAATACGTAAATACTACCTGAAGCGTTGACCAGTCTACTCCAAATAAACTCAGGTGAACTCCCCCACTTTGCTAGGCTGTGTATTACGCTAAAAGCTCGAGCAGAAGCCACTGTGCATTTGAGGTTTATATTGTGCTGCTAAATAAAAGAGGGGAAAAGGATGGAAAAGACAGACCTTACTACTTCTTAGCAGGCATGGAGCTTCACAGACAGGACAAGGAGGAGGGCAGGGAGCCGACAGGTAGCATCTCCCCACAGAAACCCAGCAAATGCTCCCTGCGAAAAGGCAGTGCGCTGCATCTGGATTCTCCCTACCTGCGGTTTTCGGCTTCTACAGATTAGAGCGGGTACGGACATAGTTTGAGCACATAAACGTGCCACTGACAAACGGAGCCACTGAGTACAGAAACTGACTCCATCAGGGCTTTCTCCTAATTTTGGAGGCAGGGAAGGATGGAGAGATGGGGAGAGGTGAACATAGGCATTTGGTTCTTGCGATTTAGCACGTGTTGGAAAGCGGTGCCTCCTGTCGGAGAGGACAGCTGGGGCCTGGGAAATGTTTAGTAATCTCTAATGGTTAGTAAATGTTCGCCTCAGGAGTAAACTAGAATAACATCAGTAAGGAATGACAAGGTAAAGCCTCAAGCTCAGCATAGGAACGAGGGGCTTTTGGTGAACTAGAAAGCGTATATTTTGCACTAGACTATATGCTGTGTGATGTGTAAATCAATTATTTTTAAACAGCACATAATCAAGTGTTCTCAAGTGAAAAGCAGCTAAATTATTAAGAAACTGATTCCTAGCCTGCACTGTTGACTCAACCCCTCTGAGCAGGACCCAGCTTTCAGGGAAGGCAGACTCCCGGCTCATGTTCACCGCTGCTGAAAAACTCAACCTCATGAGTCACATTTTAATATCTTCAAGTTGCAGCATATTAAAAAAGAAGTCAGAAACCATCTTTAAAACCGCTTGCCTGGACTTTCAAAGAGCACTTTAGAACAATTTCCTAAATAAGAGTTTCAAAATTTGCCAAGGATTATTCTACATTAATTCAGCAGCAGCAGTTGTGCTTCCCATCTCTTTCCCTGGCAGTACATTGCACCAATACCCCTGCTTAGAAACCATTTTCCTCTCTTCCAGAGGTAAGTCATTTACATAAATCCATAATGCATCCACCAAGCGCTTAGTTCTCAAGGGTATTATAACGCTAATAGAGAAATGACAAAGCAGTAGTTTTATCTTCCTAGACCCAACACCTCTATACTTGACATCTATAGCCCTGAACGATAGATACAGCTGCAGGCTTTCCATTGTAGTATTTTCATAATCCTTGCTTCTGGGCATTTATGGGCTAAAGCTGTCTGCTGAGGACTGTAAAAATGTTTTACTAAAGCAGGTTAGTCTTAAAATGTTGAAGATGGCCCTATTTTATGAATGGATGTTTAAGTTGATACTTAGTAAGCCAGAGACAGCACTCGCAGAGCAGCTCGTGGTTGCGTTCATAAACACTGCAGGGTCAAATCCGTTGGGCAGAGCACCCCAGATTTCATCCTATAAACCATAAATTGCAGGAATAACACACAGCACGTGCCAGTCCTGCTGGGTCTATCACCCTGCTCCAATAAAGTCGGTGATAGATAAACGACTGTTAAGGCTCAAAAGACCTGGACCTATACATGCAATCTCTCTTTCTTGGTAAAAAAAATATTTGGATTGGTTTTTTTGGTTTGGTTTTGTCCTCTCCACCATAGAGTTCACAGGGGCAACGTATGAGCCTGACCCACTGGCAGGTCACTGTGCAGAGGAACAGCCCTGTACACTTTCTTGTGTCCTGACCTTCTTTGGCCAAAAAAACTATAGTTCTCCCAGTACTCTTCTCCATATCATTTTTCTAGGATAAAGGCTGGTTGAGGCCATTTCTTCTTCTTCATAATTTGGGTCTCTCTAAAGTACAGAAAGTCAAAATAAAGCCAGTGGGCTTTCTCCTAGGAAGGAATGTGATAGGGGTCTGGATCTCTATCATTTCAAAACCTTCTCAAAAGGTTTCTTCCAGGCAGTAACAGGCCAAGAGGTAAATTCCTTACTCATGCAGATCCAATAGCATAGCACAGAGATGTAGGAATAGCACCAAGAACTATAAATACGCTGCCACAGAGTCCTAGCAAAGAAGTCATAATTTTTCAAAACATTTTGAGTCTTCTCCCCATGCCATGACACTTTAGATATAGACAAAAGCTTGGATTTTAATTTTGGAAATACAGGGATCTATAGCGCAACTATCTTGCCTTCAAAATGCTATATGAAGAAGCTAGGGATTGAAGTACAGGAAAGAGCATCCATGGGTCTGATGTACGGTAACCAAAAGAAGCTTTAAAGATGGAATTAAAGAATGGGCTGGCAACTGTGATATACTCTATATAATCATCTAAAACACATTGCATTTTTCTATTTTTCCCCCTTAATTTTGTTCCTGTTCCAGAGCAGGAGGATATGAAGATTACCTAGGCAGTACAATTCAAGCTACTGAGCACCCAGAACTGCTTCTTCCAGATACGTCCACCTCTCTCCATCAGCTGTAAAAGCAGCTTAGACTCCTCACTTCACTCCTTTAAATTGTGCTCCAAAGTTTTCTCCATTTTTTGACGTTTGCAGGAAACTTTGTTCCCTTTTTTCAAGAGCTGTTATTGTAAATGACCTCGCATAGCACGGTACGTCCTTTGAAACTTTTAGCAATAATTGATCAATTTCCCAGCGTTTGGGGGGTGGAGGGTTAATGTTTTTTGTGTTGGTGGAGCTGGGCACACAATACATCTGAAAGCAGTTAATCCAATTGTCTTTCACCCAAAGGTTAGATATTCCCGAAACAACATTTTAGAAAATGTAGTCTAAATGAGCAGTGACCTGCATACACAACAGCCCCACTCATCCGAGCATCTGTATAGATCACATTTCCCTTTACGGGAAACCACGTAGGACACAAAATTCTTGTTGTAGGACTCAGGAAAAAGAACAGAATCTCAGGCTATTTGGGATAGCTCCCCCAAATTCTGTTAAAGGAGCTGATCTCTCCCAACTAAGATATTTTAAACACCAAAGTCGAGCACAAGAGTTTCCTCAATTACTTGCACCATAGCCTACGGCCATTTCCACCATTGGGGAACTGCTCGGGAAATGTAAAAGCAGGACAACATTTTGCACACCAGGAATGTACCACCTTTTGTGGCTGAGACATCAAGTCTAATTTGCCACTGGCAACTCGTATAAACTAAGTAATCTCATATCAAGAAAATGTTGCTGCAGAACAAAATAAAACTATAGTCTGACCCATTTTCAGATTCCCTTGATGAATTTTAGAGGATAAAAACAAAAGTTGATTTTTACAAATAACTTCTTTTAAGCTAAAAGACAATACATAGCGTTAACATGAAACATTTAAATTAAAATGGAATTAAATGGAAGATTTGGAACTATGCAAAAAAACTCAGCTCTTGTTAGTACAATGTTGAAACATTGTCCCTCTAGGTGCTTTTAAATGAATAAAGCCAGTAATGCTGCCAATGAATCACCTACTAAAACATCTCAGCTACAGACCCGGTACAGAGGGGATGTAAAAGCAGTCAAATTCCAAAATCTTAATCGTGTGCTGGCTTTATATTTATTAAAGTTAGCTGTGGGAAACAGAGGTAACATTTCATCAAATAAAGCACTTTAAGACCTTTTGCTGCATCTTAGTCATTTTCCTGCATGGTCTATGCCGTGCCCGCCAGAAGGCAGAGTCCTGTCACCCAGGTACCGGAGCTGCCGAAAAGTGGGGGACGAGGGAGGGAGGGAGGGAAGAAACGACATCCTAGAAATTTCATTTAGGTGAATGTTGTTTTATTTATACAAGGCCCAACTCAAGTAGTACCCAGTTATTTAGGCACAGCTGACAAAGGAAGGTGATTTTCACCTATAAGCATTGAGGAACGGGTAATATGAAATGCCTCTTCCTTCCCGCAGGAGCTCTGATCCTTTCCATATTTAAACACTACAGGAGAAAATCCTTCTCTTCCCAGTGGGATCTCCCCTATTTCCATAACAGACAGCTTCAAAACTACGAGGTGCCCTTCAGAGGTTTGCAAACCCATCTCATTTCCAAAGAATATTCATAGAAAATGCAACTCGAGAAGTTTCCAACCAGAGCTGACCTGTGCAAAAAAACCTGAGCAGCTGAACACCAGGGATCTCCTGAAAATCCCTGAAGTGTCCTGCTGGTTCAGAAAACATCACCAGCTTACAACCACGTGCTGCTAAATAAGAATGCACCTCCCAGCTCAGACCGTATTATCCTGTAGACTACTAAGCCTAACTCTATTATTTTTTCAATGCATACTGAAAAATATTCAGGACGCGGCAAAAACAGCATCTACATATTTCCTTCAAACCATACTTAGCCGTTCTATTCAAAGTTTTATAAAAGGCGCGTACATATGCTCACACACGTGCTTTTTGTGCATGGATATCATTGCAGCTACCAGCAGGTGTTCTGCTTTCCTCCACCTGTACCGAGAACGTTGCTGCTTGCATTTAGATGCAGATTTACAGGTAAATGGGAATATCAGGCAAGGAGTTGCCAGTGGAAAACTAGAATATGATAGCTATTTAAAGAGATTAACTTTCTTATTATTGTGTCACTGCACACTGTAATTCAAACAGCTGGTAGCCTCATTTCTGTAACTACGGAAAATTAAACTGGGAGAGAAAGCTCCTTTTT
This sequence comes from Grus americana, assembly GCF_028858705.1. NCBI lineage: Eukaryota > Metazoa > Chordata > Aves > Gruiformes > Gruidae > Grus > Grus americana. The sequence continues at coordinate 26,180,977 of NC_072860.1, forward strand.
GTGCTGTTGTTTTCATGGCTACAGGACTTGGTTATGTGCCTTTTGTGCCTGTGGTCCTGTACAGGAGGCTCAGCATTTAAAGGGCAAGAACAGTTGTTTTTCCTATAAAATTTGCTTTTCTTTAATTTGCTAGAAAAGCAGTCCTGTAAAAGTCTTCAGATAATCTAAACTAACTTGCAGCAGCAGTGTTAACACCTCACCTTTCCCTTACACAACAAAGGCAGGCAATAAATATAGCAAAATTAAGTTTTCTTTGTTTTAATAGGTTTTTCACTCTAGGCTGCTAATTTTTACCACAACAGATTTATATTTTATGAACGCATATGTAAAACACTGCTGTATGTGTCATGAAAAGCAAGAGTAACTCGTTTTGCCAACAGTGGAGACCCAATCTGTGCCACTCCTCACACCTTGCTGGAATTTTGTGCAGCATTAATTTCAGCTGCAGCAATATTATTCCTGCGTTAAAGTTGTTTTCGTATGAACATTTGGAGAAAAACTGTCTTGGAGCATAAAGGAAATGAAAACTCTTTTTCCTTCATTATAAAATCATCTTTAAGCTCCTTTGAACTCTATTGCTAAAGCAGCTACCACGGTTTCAATTAGCCCGTCTTCACTGAGGGACAGGCAGCAACCTTTTCCAGAGAAAACTATTTCCATGTGGGTACCTCAGGGGTGTTTAAAAAATCTGTGCAGAGTATCTTTTACTCATGTTCAAATTAACTATACGAATTGGAGGAACTCAGCATGTATCATTAGCTTTGGAATTAGTTACTTTCCTTTCAAAGCATGAGTAATTTGTGTGCCTTCCTATTCCATATGGGATCTATGAGCCTTTTATCAAAGTAACAGCTAGAGAAAGGTAATTACTGGGGGGGGGGGGAACATAGGAGAACTTAAACAGATAATAGGTTGTGTAAAAATCTTAAGACTTATCATTTCTAAGGCAGACTTTTTTCCTCAACCATCTCAGCAAAATACTAAGGGGTTTGCCTTAACTGGTTAGCTAGATTGAAACTCTGACTCATGGGACAGGGACCAAGATGTGGCTCAAGCAAAGAGAAGTCACAAGAGAGAAAAAAATAATTGAATTCTAGAAAACTTGACCAATAAAGGAAGATTGAGAAAACTAAAACTAGGGATGTCTGGTTTGCAGGTGCTTAAGGGGAGGATGATAGTATTCTGCCAGTGTATTAAAGATCACTAAAACTATTGGGAATAAACTCTTCTCCATGATCCCTGGGGAGAAAACTACAAGTGATGAGCTGAAATCACAGCCGGAGGGAATTAGGTTAGACACCAAGAAAAATTTCCTGATGGTAAGGATAGTTAGGCACAGGAACAGATTGCCCATGGAGGCTACGGACTCTCCATCAGCAGCAAACCTTATAATAGGTAACACAAACAGCTGTTGAGAACAGTTTTGACGCAGTGGTGTTGATGCAGCAGGATGAATTGAATGACTTTCCTCACCTATTTTCCACGCGTAAATCACCAAACCGAGTTCTCATTTCCAGCAAGACCACTATAACCACTGTGCTCCCTTTTTAGCAGTTTGACAATTGCCTCGCATATGAACAAGTATCTCCCCCAAGTACAAATGACCCTTCTCCCCTTGAGGAGAGCTGCAGGAAGGCGACCAGCCAGCAGCACCCGGTGGCCTCCTCGTCTTACTGCAAAAGCGGGTTCCCATCTGGCAGTGAAATTCTAACCTGTAGCCCCAATGTTATCTGTGTCAGCTTCATCTTAGAGCATTTCTAGGCTCTAAACAGAAGTTTTCCTCTTGTCAACAGCGTTGTGATTTGGATTGAAATCTGTCAGAGTAGTAAATACCTTAGACTGTAGAAAATACAAACTAATCCATCTGTACCCATTTGACTTGGAGCTGTAGCTCTATATTTGCACTGACACAGGAGGTTAACACAAATATTAAATCTACAAAATAATGACCTGATACCAAAACTAACTCAATGAAAACACTCAGGGCTGGTCAATTCCCTTACAATGAATGACTGAAGACCATTTACTATCACAAAAGAGAGATTTGGAGATCTCAGTTTGTGTTTCTGGCTCAGCCCTGATCACTAGTGTAAGTAAACAAGTTCTTGGACTCTCTGTGCACATCAGTTCTCATTTCTCTCATATTATCAATATGTGAATTTTTCTGGAGCAGGGACAATCTCTTAATACGATCTGTCCAATACCCAGCCCAATGGATATTTCAGATACATAGTTCAAAATACTTAATATTAATGATTGTCTTCACTTGAGAGAAAACACTACTTGACACAGCTACCAAGCAGTCACATTTTGCTGGGTCCAAAAAAATGTATATTCTTCTCAGTTTTACTGAAATACATTCAGAAGAGAAAAGCTTACCACAGAAGGTGCATAAAATGTTCTTCAGTGCGGTAAGGTAAACAGAGCAGTTGGCTGCTTTACTGTTCTTTGGTGGTATATAGGTCTTTGGAGTTAGATATCTGAAAAGCTGAGTAAGCAGAACAGAAAAAAAAAAGTTAGTGAAATGCAGAAGGAAATGCGGTCAGCAGCTCACTAAAGCACTATTATTCACCTGTACTTTGACTATTTAGTTCAGTTAAATTCATGATCCATAAAATAGAGAGCAATAAAATCAATTTTTTTTTTGTTGCTGTGTTGAATTAAAGTATTACTAATCATGCTTGAGAAAACATTGCTCTTACTTAGACACTGTTGTTTTTTTTAATCAGGAAGCTGAGCAATTGCAGATATTATTTCCCCTTGACAAGTTTCAACCCAAATCTTTCTTAATGCCCTAGTACCTTAAAGACTCCCATGAGCACGAAATGCCAAGCTCTAGCATAAAGACACAGGACCCAAACCATTACATGTTCCAAAACTACACAACGCTTTGGTCTAAGTCCTTTGGGTTTCAGCCCAAAGGAGAGCCACAGCTGATGAACGCAATCCCTTGCAGGGACCCTGCGCCGTTCCCCTGCCCTCGCAGCTTGGGGGTAACGAGCACATCGTATCTGGGGAAAGCCCCGAGCTGCTTGCCAGGCAGCGCGAGCATGCGGTGCACGGGCAGGACAGGCAGTGGGGTGGCCATCTGGACCCTGATATCTCCTCGTGGTCTCCTGCTTTCATGGTCACTGTTCCTCAACCCTTCCACCTTGAAGTGAGGCTTTGCATTTTCTTGTTTTCCATGATATTCTCTACTGCTGACGTTTCTGTTGCTATTTCTCTTATTCTTTCCCCTTCTCCAGAGAAAAGTGAGAAATTTCCAATGGTAAACTTCACCCTTGCCCTCAAGCATGATTCTAGAGCAGCACAGCTAGGGAGGTTGTGCTGTAGCCAACCTAGAAACCAGAGCTGAAAGGATGGGGAGGCAGCACAGCAGTACAGCACATGTGCCCGTGTTGCTTTACAGACACTGGTGCTTTTGTTGCACCGTTTGTAAGTGACATTACCTTCAAAAACAGCTCGGTCACAAGCGAAAGAAATCTACTCTCAACATGCATTAACAGCAAAAAAACCCAAACCCCTATAACCTTCATGGCTTCAACGCTCATTTAGAAAGCGCCGATCACACTAATCTGGGTGCTGCACCCTATTCAAATGCAAGTCTTTAATAAAGGTGCAGTTGCTCCCAATAAGTATCCTTTATAGGTATAATTTTAGGCTCCTGGCTTTAAATATAAAAAGCTAGATGTCCTGTTGTTACATTAATATATTGCCCTCATTTCTGTATTAACTCAAGTGATTCTTTTAGCTGACTTCACCCCTTTGGTGATAACACCCCCGTGGTGTCTAAATGGAAGGTAACTACTTATGCAGGAGTTAAGGGAGACTGATGAATTGCAAATGAGGATGGCTGATGCAGCAACAGCACAGAGAGACAGTACATGTAAGAGGTTTTTGAACTACAGGTGTCTGACAAGTGTTCTTTTGCATTTCCCCCTATAGTTTCAAAGTCAAAATTCATCCATTTTGTCCTTTAGTAAAATTTAAATGACTGCCCCATACCTAGTAGTTTGATAAGTGAGACCATTCCCATGTTCAAGCTAGAAAGGGTTTCCAAAGTAAACATCTAGAAAAAAAATAAAAATCAGTCCTCACCCAGCCCTTCAAGCAGAAGAGAACTTTGCTACAACCCCAATTTTGCCATGTACAAGAGTCATTTGCTGCTGATGAGCTTTGCTCTCACCACTCATCCCTGCTGGAGCTGTTTGCTCTTGATGTGTTTGTTATTGATGCAGCTTGCCATCAGCCTCCACTTCTATCTTGGGATTCACACCAGCCTCATACACAATACTCCTTGCTCCTAGCACCATCAACTGTCAGATAAATGCACTTTTCTCGTTAATAGGGTATGAAGCTGGCATTAAGTTTTTGAAAACTGAAGAAACCTGCTGCGTTAGAAGGAACTTTGTAACCCATCTGCTATCAGGTTGTGGCTGCAGTGTTGCAACGTTGAGGACCAAAGCCATGCAAAGCCATGCAAGGTGGCTTTTATACAAGTACAGATGGCGTTACCCTCGCCAAAAAAAAACCAGCCCTGCATGATGTTGGTGATACTGCTGCTTTATCACTTGTGTCTAATAAAACCCTGCAGTCTTTAGAAAATCCATCTCCAGCTGTGCTCCAGGTAGCTGTGTGCAACTCATGCAGCTCTGATACTCTAAGCAATAGATACAGCTGTAAATGGCTACTTCTCATCACTATTTTAATGTCATTTTTGTGGAAATAGTAATGTAGTCTAAATTTTGAGGACACTTGTTCAAAAAGACAACTGTTTCAGAATACTAGTACTGTCAAAATATATTATTAATATTGTCCCTTAAATTTCAGCTGCATTTGGAAAATTGAAGGATTCGATCGATCCAAGAAACTTTGCATACACCGAATTATAAACTTTAGTGGAACAGATGGTTCCATAAATATTATACTAGTCAAATGCTAGAAAGAGTCTATTAGTTTTAATACCTACATAGACCTTTACAGAAAACTACATTCGTAGAGTCGAACAGGCAAAAATATCATTAAAATGAACAACCTCTGAAAGAATAGGAAATTACTCAGTAACTTCAGAATCCCAATGAGGACAAATGACATATAAGTGTCATCTGCTGACTGATACAAGCGATTGAGTCAATGTCAAACAAGCAAAGCAACATATAATTTAGCTCTAGTGTTCCTAGTATATCATAGCAGTAAGTAAAACACAAACATAAGGCTACCATAGCTCAAGAGCAAAAGAAATTAAGTTAATGAATCCTTAAAAAACACACTTGGGACCATTTTTAAAAAGATTTCTGATCATTAAATTCACTGTGCCTAAATGCAAATGAAGGAGCATAGCCATAAAAATGGATAAAATTCAAACAATTAATTCAGATAACCATTTCAAAATTAATCTAAAGCTTACCCCAATGTCTCTAACCAGCAAACCAAAAATTCAGTCTGGAAATTCTCTGTGAATCAGGCTAATTCTGAGATTTCCAATCATTAGGTTCCTCTGGTGGAAGGAGAGGCTATTTCAGCCATTTCAGCTAAGCTTCTAGTTCTTGCCTGACCAATATCCCAAACTTATCAGATATTTATTGTAATTTTCAGAGTCTGCCTCCTCTTACCAAAATATTTTTAGGGTGCTACTAGAGGTCAACAAGTTCAGCATGCAAGCCATCACACTGCAGATACTATGCTAGGAACATATTTTAAATAGCATTTTGGCCAGAGTGATTCAGCCAAAGACTTCCTGAGGAGCATCTCCCCAGGTTCACACGGGCATATGGATCTGGGCTCGTATCACTGTCTGTTTGGCTGCTCAGCACAACGGGAACCCACTTCAGGTGTTCAGCCCATCCAGTACATCCTTATACACGGCTTCCCGAGTGCTAACAGAAGGTAAGTGGACACTTAAATGTTTTGCAAGATGACATTTTATTAGAGAAGAGCTGCAGAAGGATTTCCTTTTCTTTTTTTTTTTTCTCCTTGAATACTGAGAGAAATGTTAAATAAACGAGGAACCCTGTGGTCAGTGGAGTAGCAGTCTGACTGCTATCTGGTCCTACCCTAACAGATGAGCCCATCAAGTGGGAAGCTATTTTAATGAAGCAAGAAGATATTTTTATGGTAATTTATGTATTTAAGAGGCAGTACCTCTGATTAAGTGTATTCCAGCAGGTTTTGAAAATCATGAAGTCAGAATGACTTTTTTTCTAGACAAACACTTCAAGAAGATGCATTTTATGTTTCACAGATTAGCTGCTGCCATTTCTCATCCAGTTTAGCTCCAGCATATGTTAAGGTATTCCCCATTGTGTTTTTACAGCCACAAACAGTAAACTACCCAAAGCTCTAAGGAACAGAGCGAACAGCATGTGTGTTGTGTTTCATCACAGCAATCACAGAGAACATACATTAGTGAAGTCATCTGTGTCATTTATCCACCTAACTGGGCTTCCCAAAAGGAAGTATTTTCCCTTTACCCTTTTTAAGTTCACGGTACGCCTTCTGATTTTGGATACAGACACATCATCGCTTAAAGCATAATAAAAATCATAAATAGTACAGTGCAATAAAATGTCAGAAATGTAACTTTTGTGGAAACCTTATAGTTAGCGGTCTATCTTTTCAAGCTTAGATGCCAACATTTATATTTCCATTTCCAAATTAATGTTTTGATATGCAAAATAAAATACATATTTGCAAGCCTCTTTGGATCCTTTTCCAGGTTCACTCTGGCACTGTAAATCCAGTCTAAGACATTTGTGGCATTATGCAGGCTGGCACAGGTTCACAAAAAGCGAGTCAAGACTACTCTTGGAAACACTTTCCTGAGCATCTGTCAAAGGAAAGAAAAAGCGTTTCACATGATCTGTCAAAACTGCAAACTGGCCAGTTCAGCCTTTCTTAGACCTGCTCAAGCTTCTTCAGCAGCTAAGTGCCATCACTGTGTGTTTACCCTAGTCTCACATCAGAAACACTAAAGATAAATTGGAAGTCTAAATATTATTTTCAGTGATGTCCCCGATAGACTTATGTCGAGTTTGATAGGATTGAGATCAGACCCATTTCGCTCATCCCTGTTCAGTCTCCTCTTGGCAGCTAATCCAACGTAACAGCTCTCCTTCTGCTCCTCCTGTCCTGGCTCACGCTAAGGGCCAGCACTCCTGGAAAACCCCGTTCCTCTCTGACAGCTCCATATATCCATCCCCCCAGTCTTAGGAATCACATTAGGAAATCTACCCATATGGACAGAGAAAGAGATCATTCTTTTATATAACTATACTTTTCAGGGCTAAGATTAAGGAATTTATGCTTAATTTAAAGGAAAACTGAGCAAGTTTCAGGAACGGAGGACTTGAATACATACTCAGACTTATTTTTGTTGAATTATTTTTCTTCAGGTTAACATTTCTGTTAGATGCAAGTCTCAATCTTTAATACTCTGCTTCTAGCATGCAAGTTCTGCAAGTGTCTTTTCAGAACCACAGCATCAGTTCTTCAGATAAATCAAGCCATTCAAAAATGCATCTATGAAGGCTGGAAGAGTAAAAGCCCTGTAATCAACTGTAAAAATGACCCATTCAAAGTTTTCAGATTTCACACTATACAAAATGTTTGAGCTCAGCCTCTAAGTTACCATGGAATAATTCTTCAGCAGTTACCAGCAACAATTCTAAGGAAATTCAGGAATAACTTACGATAAATTGCCAGATTGAAGGGCTTGGTCACATTTAAGGTGATGGCTCTCTTGGTTTTGACCAGGCAGAAACCCAGCAGATAACATCTCAACCACACAGCACTGGAGTCCCCTTTACAGAAGAAAGCAAGAGGGAATGCACAAGGTTTCATCCATAAGGAAATCTTGAGTGTACACCCCATCCTGGAAAATAACCCCTATAACTCATTTTGTATGGAAAATATCTAGTTTAAAATCTGTGGAAAAGGTTTAGTAATGATGACAGTGTAGTAAAATTACAAGTAAGAGCCACCACACGCAGGTCACTTGGGAGAAACACAGGAGAGCCTTGAAAGTCATAAAAGAGACCTGAGATCTACTACAAATATCAGCAGAAGGAGTCATAAGTCAGAGGCTGGTATTTGCCATTTAGGCTGACAGATAAACATCAGGAACCAGGATGTCAAATAAAGAATCGAATGAAGACGCCAAATGAGGAGACAAAAAAACCAGCACAGCAGATGGAGATAAATAACATGACTGTTTGCTGGAGAGAGAGTGCCTGAGAATTGCAGCTTATTCACTGAAAAATGGTAGCAGCCACCTACGTAGCCACCACAGGCTGCATCTGCCAGCTGAAGGGGAGCAGGGTCTCGTGCTGACACCCCCCCTCAAGGGTGAGGACCATCCCTGGTGACCGCTGACCACGCAGCTCTGGTGCACATCTATTCCTCTACATCAAGGCGGAGCTTGAGGTTGGCACTTCGGCTTGAGCCGATGCACAAACCAAGCCTGGAAACCCAAGGAACATTCAGCGGGGGTGCCAGGAAAACAAGACCTGTGCCAAGCACAAACTAAGTTGTTTTGGAGCGTGGTCATGCTGCATAAAGAAGCAAACGATGAGGGGCTGATGGAGAAATGTAAAGTGCAGAGGAGACACCAGAGAAAAGTGTTTAACAGAGTCCCTGTGCTTTCCAAGTTTATCAGAGGGGAAATATTGTTTGCTGTTTTGCTATAAAAGAAAAAAGTTTTTTATTTTTATTCAACTTATATGACAGAAAAGCTCTGCTGATTTTGACAGGACCAGGGAATCCTCACTGCACACTGCTAGCACCAAACTTTTAATGATTACAGGAAAGTCTTCAACTAAAGCAATGAGAATAAAAGAAGCATCTGTCTCTGGATGAATTGCTGTCTTCAGTTTCCCACCAGGAAAATTGATTGCATTTAACAGAGAAAAAGTAAGCGACAGAGAATGTGCTAAACCTAAGTCCTCTCCAGAAAACACTACATCAAAAACAGGACGTGAGGAAGGGTGTGCACCAAAATACAATGCTCCCACTCCTTTCAGCTGCATCTGCGCTCCGGTGCAGCAGAACTGATCCCAGCAGCAGGTTGGGAGGCAAAGCCAGCCCCGAGAGGAGCTCTGCCTGCAGACTCAGGAGATTTACTCCTCGGAACAGCAGAGATGGCTGCGCCACAGATCATGTTCAGCTGATTAATTGGACCAGAGCAGTTTGAAGGCCAGGAGGAAGCTGGCTGATATTTATCTCAGAAATACCTGCTTCCCAGGTACCTCCGTGAGTGCTGAGGCACTTTGGCTGAAGATGAGAAGGCTGGGATGACAGGTGGTTCATAGGCACGAGCCACACTGTAAAAGCTCAACAGAGTTCAGAAGAACAAGAAGCAAATTTTCTACCAACAACTACCCATATCTACCCATGACTGACACTCAGCTATGATCTCCTCTTACTAATTAGCCAGCACAAGGCAGGAGGACTATATTTCTCCTATTGCATTTCCCTTACGCTACCTTTACCTCACTGACTCTTCTGGTATAACTCAGCTGAAAACATCTCTCCTCCCTTGTGATAGCATATTTATAAACATCCCCTCCAAATTCAACCAGTTAATTTTACCATTTACAACTGTGTGACTTAACTCAGTGAAACGCTTTAGGACACAGTCTCAGCACAGTAATTATACTGCACAGTAAATTGCGGTCACAGAGGGGTTGAGGTTGGAGGCAACTCTGGAGACTACGCAGTCCAACCCCCGATGGAT